>NW_027149829.1:0-304953 GCF_031143425.1 Pleurodeles waltl
TGCCACAGAAATGTCAGGACCATGTGTTTTTTTAGCCAAAATCTGAGGTTTGCAAAGGATTCTGGGTAACAGAACCTGGTCCGAGCCCCGCAAGTCACCCATCTTGGATTCCCCTAGGTCTCTAGTTTTCAGAAATGCACAGGTTTGGTAGGTTTCCCTAGGTGCCGGCTGAGCTAGAGGCCAAAATCTACAGGTAGGCACTTCGTAAAAAACACCTCTGTTTTCTTCCAAAATTTTGGATATGTCCACGTTGCGCTTTGGGGTGTTTCCTGTCGCGGGCGCTAGGCCTACCCACACAAGTGAGGTATCATTTTTATCAGGAGACTTGGGGGAACGCTGGGTGGAAGGAAATTTGTGGCTCCTCTCAGATTCCAGAACTTTCTGCCACAGAAATGTGAGGAACATGTGTTTTTTTAGCCAAATTTTGAGGTTTGCAAAGGATTCTGGGTAACAGAACCTGGTCCGAGCCCCGCAAGTCACCCCTCCTTGGATTCCCCTAGGTCTCTAGTTTTCAGAAATGCACAAGATTGGTAGGTTTCCCCTGGGTGCCGGCTGAGCTAGAGGCCAAAATCTACAGGTAGGCACTTCGCAAAAAACACCTCTGTTTTCTCCCAAAGTTTTGGATGTGTCCACGGTGCGCTTTGGGGCGTTTCCTGTTGCGGGCGCTAGGCCTACCCACACAAGTGAGGTATCATTTTTATCGGGAGACTTGGGGGAACGCTGGGTGGAAGGAAATTTGTGGCTCCTCTCAGATTCCAGAACTTTCTGCCACAGAAATGTGAGGAACATGTGTTTTTTTAGCCAAATTTTGAGGTTTGCAAAGGATTCTGGGTAACAGAACCTGGTCCGAGCCCCACAAGTCACCCCTCCTTGGATTCCCCTAGGTCTCTAGTTTTCAGAAATGCACAGGTTTGGTAGGTTTCCCTAGGTGCCGGCTGAGCTAGAGGCCAAAATCTACAGGTAGGCACTTCATAAAAAACACCTCTGTTTTCTTCCAAAAATTTGGATGTGTCCACGTACCGCTTTGGGGCATTTCCTGTCGCGGGCGCTAGGCCTACCCACACAAGTGAGGTATCATTTTTATCGGGAGACTTGGGGGAACGCTGGGTGGAAGGAAATTTGTGGCTCCTCTCAGATTCCAGAACTTTCTGCCACAGAAATGTCAGGACCATGTGTTTTTTTAGCCAAAATCTGAGGTTTGCAAAGGATTCTGGGTAACAGAACCTGGTCCGAGCCCCGCAAGTCACCCATCTTGGATTCCCCTAGGTCTCTAGTTTTCAGAAATGCACAGGTTTGGTAGGTTTCCCTAGGTGCCGGCTGAGCTAGAGGCCAAAATCTACAGGTAGGCACTTCGTAAAAAACACCTCTGTTTTCTTCCAAAATTTTGGATATGTCCACGTTGCGCTTTGGGGTGTTTCCTGTCGCGGGCGCTAGGCCTACCCACACAAGTGAGGTATCATTTTTATCGGGAGACTTGGTGGAACGCTGGATGGAAGGAAATTTGTGGCTCCTCTCAGATTCCAGAACTTTCTGCCACAGAAATGTGAGGAACATGTGTTTTTTTAGCCAAATTTTGAGGTTTGCAAAGGATTCTGGGTAACAGAACCTGGTCCGAGCCCCGCAAGTCACCCCTCCTTGGATTCCCCTAGGTCTCTAGTTTTCAGAAATGCACAGGTTTGGTAAGTTTCCCTAGGTGCCGGCTGAGCTAGAGGCCAAAATCTACAGGTAGGCACTTCGTAAAAAACACCTCTGTTTTCTTCCAAAATTTTGGATGTGTCCACGTTGCGCTTTGGGGTGTTTCCTGTCGCGGGCGCTAGGCCTACCCACACAAGTGAGGTATCATTTTTATCAGGAGACTTGGGGGAACGCTGGGTGGAAGGAAATTTGTGGCTCCTCTCAGATTCCAGAACTTTCTGCCACAGAAATGTGAGGAACATGTGTTTTTTTTAGCCAAATTTTGAGGTTTGCAAAGGATTCTGGGTAACAGAACCTGGTCCGAGCCCCACAAGTCACCCCTCCTTGGATTCCCCTCGGTCTCTAGTTTTCAGAAATGCACAGGTTTGGTAGGTTTTTTGCCGGCTGAGCTAGAGGCCAAAATCTACAGGTAGGCACTTCATAAAAAACACCTGTTTTCTTCCAAAGTTTTGGATGTGTCCACGGTGCGCTTTGGGGCGTTTCCTGTCGCGGGCGCTAGACCTACCCACACAAGTGAGGTATCATTTTTATCGGGAGACTTGGTGGAACGCTGGATGGAAGGAAATTTGTGGCTCCTCTCAGATTCCAGAACTTTCTGCCACAGAAATGTGAGGAACATGTGTTTTTTTAGCCAAATTTTGAGGTTTGCAAAGGATTCTGGGTAACAGAACCTGGTCCGAGCCCCGCAAGTCACCCCATCTTGGATTCCCCTAGGTCTCTAGTTTTCAGAAATGCACAGGTTTGGTAGGTTTCCCTAGGTGCCGGCTGAGCTAGAGGCCAAAATCTACAGGTAGGCACTTCGCAAAAAACACCTCTGTTTTCTTCCAAAAATTTGGATGTATCCACGTTGCGCTTTGGGGCGTTTCCTGTCGCGGGCGCTAGGCCTACCCACACAAGTGAGGTATCATTTTTATCAGGAGACTTGGGGGAACGCTGGGTGGAAGGAAATTTGTGACTCCTCTCAGATTCCAGAACTTTCTGCCACAGAAATGTGAGGAACATGTGTTTTTTTAGCCAAATTTTGAGGTTTGCAAAGGATTCTGGGTACCAGAACCTGGTCCGAGCCCCACAAGTCACCCCTCCTTGGATTCCCCTTGGTCTCTAGTTTTCAGAAATGTACAGGTTTGGTAGGTTTTCCTAGGTGCCGGCTGAGCTAGAGGCCAAAATCTACAGGAAGGCACTTCGCAAAAAACACCTCTGTTTTCTTCCAAAATTTTGAATGTGTCCACGGTGCGCTTAGGGGCGTTTCCTGTCACGGGCGCTAGGCCTACCCACACAAGTGAGGTATCATTTTTATCGGGAGACTTGGGGGAACGCTGGCTGGCAGGAAATTTGTGGCTCCTCTCAGATTCCAGAACTTTCTGCCTCAGAAATGTGAGGAACATGTGTTTTTTTAGCCAAATTCTGAGGTTTGCAAAGGATTCTGGGTAACAGAACCTGGTCCAAGCCCCGCAAGTCACCCCTCCTTGGATTCCCCTAGGTCTCTAGTTTTCAGAAATGCACAGGTTTGGTCGGTTTCCCTAGGTGCCGGCTGAGCTAGAGGCCAAAATCTACAGGTAGGCACGTCGCAAAAAACACCTCTGTTTTCTTCCAAAAATTTGGATGTGTCCACGTTGCGCTTTGGGGCATTTCCTGTCGCGGGCGCTAGGCCTACCCACACAAGTGAGGTATCATTTTTATCGGGAGACTTGGGGGAACGCTGGGTGGAAGGAAATTCGTGGCTCCTCTCAGATTCCAGAACTTTCTGCCACAGAAATGTGAGGAACATGTGTTTTTTTAGATAAAATTTCGAGGTTTGCAATGGATTCTGGGTAACAGAACCTGGTCCGAGCCCCGCAAGTCACCCCATCTTGGATTTCCCTAGGTCTCTAGTTTTCAGAAATGCACAGGTTTTGTAGGTTTCCCTAGGTGCCGGCTGAGCTAGAGGCCAAAATCTACAGGTAGGCACTTCGCAAAAAACACCTCTGTTTTCTTCCAAAAATTTGGATGTGTCCACGTTGCGCTTTGGGGCGTTTCCTGTCGCGGGCGCTAGGCCTACCCACACAAGTGAGGTATCATTTTTATCGGGAGACTTGGGGGAACGCTGGGTGGAAGGAAATTTGTGGCTCCTCTCAGATTCCAGAACTTTCTGCCACAGAAATGTGAGGAACATGTGTTTTTTTAGCCAAATTTTGAGGTTTGCATAGGATTCTGGGTAACAGAACCTGGTCCGAGCCCCGCAAGTCACCCCTCCTTGGATTCCCCTAGGTATCTAGTTTTCAGAAATGCACAAGTTTGGTAGGTTTCCCTAGGTGCCGGCTGAGCTAGAGGCCAAAATCTACAGGTAGGCACTTCGCAAAAAACACCTCTGTTTTCTTCCAAACATTTGGATGTGTCCACGTTGCGCTTTGGGGCGTTTCCTGTCGTGGGCGCTAGGCCTACCCACACAAGTGAGGTATCATTTTTATCGGGTGACTTGGGGAAACGCTGGGTGGAAGGAAATTTGTGGCTCCTCTCAGATTCCAGAACTTTCTGCCACAGAAATGTGAGGAACATGTGTTTTTTTAGCCAAATTTTGAGGTTTGCAAAGGATTCTGGGTAACAGAACCTGGTCCGAGCCCCGCAAGTCACCCCATCTTGGATTCCCCTAGGTCTCTAGTTTTCAGAAATGCACAGGTTTGGTAGGTTTCCCTAGGTGCCGGCTGAGCTAGAGGCCAAAATCTACAGGTAGGCACTTCGCAAAAAACACCTCTGTTTTCTTCCAAAAATTTGGATGTGTCCACGTTGCGCTTTGGGGCGTTTCCTGTTGCGGGCGCTAGGCCTACCCACACAAGTGAGGTATCATTTTTATCAGGAGACTTGGGGGAACGCTGGGTGGAAGGAAATTTGTGACTCCTCTCAGATTCCAGAACTTTCTGCCACAGAAATGTGAGGAACATGTGTTTATTTAGCCAAATTCTGAGGTTTGCAAAGGATTCTGGGTAACAGAACCTGGTCCGAGCCCCGCAAGTCTCCCTTCCTTGGATTCCCCTAGGTCTCTAGTTTTCAGAAATGCACAGGTTTGGTAGGTTTCCCTAGGTGCCGGCTGAGCTAGAGGCCAAAATCTACAGGTAGGCACTTCGCAAAAAACACCTCTGTTTTCTTCCAAAAATTTGGATGTGTCCACGTTGCGCTTTGGGGCGTTTCCTGTCGCGGGCGCTAGGCCTACCCACACAAGTGAGGTATCATTTTTATCGGGAGACTTGGGGGAACGCTGGGTGGAAGGAAATTTGTGGCTCCTCTCAGATTCCGGAACTTTCTGCCACAGAAATTTGAGGAACATGTGTTTTTTAAGCCAAATTTTGAGGTTTGCATAGGATTCTGGGTAACAGAACCTGGTCCGAGCCCCGCAAGTCACCCCTCCTTGGATTCCCCTAGGTCTCTAGTTTTCAGAAATGCACAAGTTTGGTAGGTTTCCCTAGGTGCCGGCTGAGCTAGAGGCCAAAATCTACAGGTAGGCACTTCGCAAAAAACACCTCTGTTTTCTTCCAAAAATTTGGATGTGTCCACGTTGCGCTTTGGGGCGTTTCCTGTCACGGGCGCTAGGCCTACCCACACAAGTGAGGTATCATTTTTATCGGGAGACTTGGGGGAACGCTGGGTAGAAGGAAATTTATGGCTCCTCTCAGATTCCAGAACTTTCTGCCACAGAAATGTGAGGAACATGTGTTTTTTTAGCCAAATTTTGAGGTTTGCAAAGGATTCTGGGTAACAGAACCTGGTCCGAGCCCCGCAAGTCACCCCTCCTTGGATTCCCCTTGGTCTCTAGTTTTCAGAAATATACAGGTTTGGTAGGTTTTCCTAGGTGCCGGCTGAGCTAGAGGCCAAAATCTACAGGTAGGCACTTCGCAAAAAACACCTCTGTTTTCTTCCAAAATTTTGAATGTGTCCACGGTGCGCTTTGGGGCGTTTCCTGTCACGGGCGCTAGGCCTACCCACACAAGTGAGGTATCATTTTTATCGGGAGACTTGGGGGAACGCTGGGTGTAAGGAAATTTGTGGCTCCTCTCAGATTCCAGAACTTTCTGCCACAGAAATGTGAGGAACATGTGTTTTTTTAGCCAAATTTTGAGATTTGCAAAGGATTCTGGGTAACAGAACCTGGTCCGAGCCCCGCAAGTCACCCCTCCTTGGATTCCCCTAGGTCTCTAGTTTTCAGAAATGCACAGGTTTGGTAGGTTTCCCTTGGTGCCGGCTGAGCTAGAGGCCAAAATCTACAGGTAGGCACTTCATAAAAAACACCTCTGTTTTCTTCCAAAAATTTGGATGTGTCCACGTACCGCTTTGGGGCATTTCCTGTCACGGGCGCTAGGCCTACCCACACAAGTGAGGTATCATTTTTATCGGGAGACTTGGGGGAACACTGGGTGGAAGGAAATTTGTGGCTCCTCTCAGATTCCAGAACTTTCTGCCACAGAAATGTCAGGACCATGTGTTTTTTTAGCCAAAATCTGAGGTTTGCAAAGGATTCTGGGTAACAGAACCTGGTCCGAGCCCCGCAAGTCACCCATCTTGGATTCCCCTAGGTCTCTAGTTTTCAGAAATGCACAGGTTTGGTAGGTTTCCCTAGGTGCCGGCTGAGCTAGAGGCCAAAATCTACAGGTAGGCACTTCGTAAAAAACACCTCTGTTTTCTTCCAAAATTTTGGATATGTCCACGTTGCGCTTTGGGGTGTTTCCTGTCGCGGGCGCTAGGCCTACCCACACAAGTGAGGTATCATTTTTATCAGGAGACTTGGGGGAACGCTGGGTGGAAGGAAATTTGTGGCTCCTCTCAGATTCCAGAACTTTCTGCCACAGAAATGTGAGGAACATGTGTTTTTTTAGCCAAATTTTGAGGTTTGCAAAGGATTCTGGGTAACAGAACCTGGTCCGAGCCCCGCAAGTCACCCCTCCTTGGATTCCCCTAGGTCTCTAGTTTTCAGAAATGCACAATATTGGTAGGTTTCCCCTAGGTGCCGGCTGAGCTAGAGGCCAAAATCTACAGGTAGGCACTTCGCAAAAAACACCTCTGTTTTCTCCCAAAGTTTTGGATGTGTCCACGGTGCGCTTTGGGGCGTTTCCTGTTGCGGGCGCTAGGCCTACCCACTCAAGTGAGGTATCATTTTTATCGGGAGACTTGGGGGAACGCTGGGTGGAAGGAAATTTGTGGCTCCTCTCAGATTCCAGAACTTTCTGCCACAGAAATGTGAGGAACATGTGTTTTTTTAGCCAAATTTTGAGGTTTGCAAAGGATTCTGGGTAACAGAACCTGGTCCGAGCCCCGCAAGTCACCCCTCCTTGGATTCCCCTAGGTATCTAGTTTTCAGAAATGCACAAGTTTGGTAGGTTTCCCTAGGTGCCGGCTGAGCTAGAGGCCAAAATCTACAGGTAGGCACTTCGCAAAAAACACCTCTGTTTTCTTCCAAACATTTGGATGTGTCCACGTTGCGCTTTGGGGTGCTTCCTGTCGCGGGCGCTAGGCCTACCCACACAAGTGAGGTATCATTTTTATCGGGAGACTTGGGGGAACGCTGGGTGTAAGGAAATTTGTGGCTCCTCTCAGATTCCAGAACTTTCTGCCACAGAAATGTGAGGAACATGTGTTTTTTTAGCCAAATTTTGAGATTTGCAAAGGATTCTGGGTAACAGAACCTGGTCCGAGCCCCGCAAGTCACCCCTCCTTGGATTCCCCTAGGTCTCTAGTTTTCAGAAATGCACAGGTTTGGTAGGTTTCCCTAGGTGCCGGCTGAGCTAGAGGCCAAAATCTACAGGTAGGCACTTCATAAAAAACACCTCTGTTTTCTTCCAAAAATTTGGATGTGTCCACGTACCGCTTTGGGGCATTTCCTGTCGCGGGCGCTAGGCCTACCCACACAAGTGAGGTATCATTTTTATCGGGAGACTTGGGGGAACGCTGGGTGGAAGGAAATTTGTGGCTCCTCTCAGATTCCAGAACTTTCTGCCACAGAAATGTCAGGACCATGTGTTTTTTTAGCCAAAATCTGAGGTTTGCAAAGGATTCTGGGTAACAGAACCTGGTCCGAGCCCCGCAAGTCACCCATCTTGGATTCCCCTAGGTCTCTAGTTTTCAGAAATGCACAGGTTTGGTAGGTTTCCCTAGGTGCCGGCTGAGCTAGAGGCCAAAATCTACAGGTAGGCACTTCGTAAAAAACACCTCTGTTTTCTTCCAAAATTTTGGATATGTCCACGTTGCGCTTTGGGGTGTTTCCTGTCGCGGGCGCTAGGCCTACCCACACAAGTGAGGTATAATTTTTATCAGGAGACTTGGGGGAACGCTGGGTGGAAGGAAATTTGTGGCTCCTCTCAGATTCCAGAACTTTCTGCCACAGAAATGTGAGGAACATGTGTTTTTTTAGCCAAATTTTGAGGTTTGCAAAGGATTCTGGGTAACAGAACCTGGTCCGAGCCCCGCAAGTCACCCCTCCTTGGATTCCCCTAGGTCTCTAGTTTTCAGAAATGCACAATATTGGTAGGTTTCCCCTAGGTGCCGGCTGAGCTAGAGGCCAAAATCTACAGGTAGGCACTTCGCAAAAAACACCTCTGTTTTCTCCCAAAGTTTTGGATGTGTCCACGGTGCGCTTTGGGGCGTTTCCTGTTGCGGGCGCTAGGCCTACCCACACAAGTGAGGTATCATTTTTATCGGGAGACTTGGGGGAACGCTGGGTGGAAGGAAATTTGTGGCTCCTCTCAGATTCCAGAACTTTCTGCCACAGAAATGTGAGGAACATGTGTTTTTTTAGCCAAATTTTGAGGTTTGCAAAGGATTCTGGGTAACAGAACCTGGTCCGAGCCCCACAAGTCACCCCTCCTTGGATTCCCCTAGGTCTCTAGTTTTCAGAAATGCACAGGTTTGGTAGGTTTCCCTAGGTGCCGGCTGAGCTAGAGGCCAAAATCTACAGGTAGGCACTTCATAAAAAACACCTCTGTTTTCTTCCAAAAATTTGGATGTGTCCACGTACCGCTTTGGGGCATTTCCTGTCGCGGGCGCTAGGCCTACCCACACAAGTGAGGTATCATTTTTATCGGGAGACTTGGGGGAACGCTGGGTGGAAGGAAATTTGTGGCTCCTCTCAGATTCCAGAACTTTCTGCCACAGAAATGTCAGGACCATGTGTTTTTTTAGCCAAAATCTGAGGTTTGCAAAGGATTCTGGGTAACAGAACCTGGTCCGAGCCCCGCAAGTCACCCATCTTGGATTCCCCTAGGTCTCTAGTTTTCAGAAATGCACAGGTTTGGTAGGTTTCCCTAGGTGCCGGCTGAGCTAGAGGCCAAAATCTACAGGTAGGTACTTCGTAAAAAACACCTCTGTTTTCTTCCAAAATTTTGGATATGTCCACGTTGCGCTTTGGGGTGTTTCCTGTCGCGGGCGCTAGGCCTACCCACACAAGTGAGGTATCATTTTTATCGGGAGACTTGGTGGAACGCTGGATGGAAGGAAATTTGTGGCTCCTCTCAGATTCCAGAACTTTCTGCCACAGAAATGTGAGGAACATGTGTTTTTTTAGCCAAATTTTGAGGTTTGCAAAGGATTCTGGGTAACAGAACCTGGTCCGAGCCCCGCAAGTCACCCCTCCTTGGATTCCCCTAGGTCTCTAGTTTTCAGAAATGCACAGGTTTGGTAAGTTTCCCTAGGTGCCGGCTGAGCTAGAGGCCAAAATCTACAGGTAGGCACTTCGTAAAAAACACCTCTGTTTTCTTCCAAAATTTTGGATGTGTCCACGTTGCGCTTTGGGGTGTTTCCTGTCGCGGGCGCTAGGCCTACCCACACAAGTGAGGTATCATTTTTATCAGGAGACTTGGGGGAACGCTGGGTGGAAGGAAATTTGTGGCTCCTCTCAGATTCCAGAACTTTCTGCCACAGAAATGTGAGGAACATGTGTTTTTTTAGCCAAATTTTGAGGTTTGCAAAGGATTCTGGGTAACAGAACCTGGTCCGAGCCCCACAAGTCACCCCTCCTTGGATTCCCCTCGGTCTCTAGTTTTCAGAAATGCACAGGTTTGGTAGGTTTTTTGCCGGCTGAGCTAGAGGCCAAAATCTACAGGTAGGCACTTCATAAAAAACACCTCTGTTTTCTTCCAAAATTTTGGATGTGTCCACGGTGCGCTTTGGGGCGTTTCCTGTCGCGGGCGCTAGGCCTACCCACACAAGTGAGGTATCATTTTTATCGGGAGACTTGGGGGAACGCTGGGTGGAAGGAAATTTGTGGCTCCTCTCAGATTCCAGAACTTTCTGCCACAGAAATGTGAAGAACATGTGTTTTTTTAGCCAAATTTTGAGGTTTGCAAAGGATTCTGGGTAAAAGAACCTGGTCCGAGCCCCGCAAGTCACCCCTCCTTGGATTCCCCTAGGTCTCTAGTTTTCAGAAATGCACAAGTTTGGTAGGTTTCCCTAGGTGCCGGCTGAGCTAGAGGCCAAAATCTACAGGTAGGCACTTCGCAAAAAACACCTCTGTTTTCTTCCAAAATTTGGATGTGTCCACGTTGCGCTTTGGGGCGTTTCATGTCGCGGGCTCTAGGCCTACCCACACAAGTGAGGTATCATTTTTATCGGGTGACTTGGGGGAACGCTGGGTGGAAGGAAATTTGTGGCTCCTCTCAGATTCCAGAACTTTCTGCCACAGAAATATCAGGACCATGTGTTTTTTTAGCCAAAATCTGAGGTTTGCAAAGGATTCTGGGTAACAGAACCTGGTCCGAGCCCCGCAAGTCACCCCTCCTTGGATTCCCCTAGGTCTCTAGTTTTCAGAAATGCACAGGTTTGGTAAGTTTCCCTAGGTGCCGGCTGAGCTAGAGGCCAAAATCTACAGGTAGGCACTTCGTAAAAAACACCTCTGTTTTCTTCCAAAATTTTGGATGTGTCCACGTTGCGCTTTGGGGTGTTTCCTGTCGCGGGCGCTAGGCCTACCCACACAAGTGAGGTATCATTTTTATCAGGAGACTTGGGGGAACGCTGGGTGGAAGGAAATTTGTGGCTCCTCTCAGATTCCAGAACTTTCTGCCACAGAAATGTGAGGAACATGTGTTTTTTTAGCCAAATTTTGAGGTTTGCAAAGGATTCTGGGTAACAGAACCTGGTCCGAGCCCCACAAGTCACCCCTCCTTGGATTCCCCTCGGTCTCTAGTTTTCAGAAATGCACAGGTTTGGTAGGTTTTTTGCCGGCTGAGCTAGAGGCCAAAATCTACAGGTAGGCACTTCATAAAAAACACCTCTGTTTTCTTCCAAAATTTTGGATGTGTCCACGGTGCGCTTTGGGGCGTTTCCTGTCGCGGGCGCTAGGCCTACCCACACAAGTGAGGTATCATTTTTATCGGGAGACTTGGGGGAACGCTGGGTGGAAGGAAATTTGTGGCTCCTTTCAGATTCCAGAACTTTCTGCCACAGAAATGTGAAGAACATGTGTTTTTTTAGCCAAATTTTGAGGTTTGCAAAGGATTCTGGGTAAAAGAACCTGGTCCGAGCCCCGCAAGTCACCCCTCCTTGGATTCCCCTAGGTCTCTAGTTTTCAGAAATGCACAAGTTTGGTAGGTTTCCCTAGGTGCCGGCTGAGCTAGAGGCCAAAATCTACAGGTAGGCACTTCGCAAAAAACACCTCTGTTTTCTTCCAAAAATTTGGATGTGTCCACGTTGCGCTTTGGGGCGTTTCCTGTCGCGGGCTCTAGGCCTACCCACACAAGTGAGGTATCATTTTTATCGGGTGACTTGGGGGAACGCTGGGTGGAAGGAAATTTGTGGCTCCTCTCAGATTCCAGAACTTTCTGCCACAGAAATGTGAGGAACATGTGTTTTTTTAGCCAAATTTTGAGGTTTGCAAAGGATTCTGGGTAACAGAACCTGGTCCGAGCCCCGCAAGTCACCCCATCTTGGATTCCCCTAGGTCTCTAGTTTTCAGAAATGCACAGGTTTGGTAGGTTTCCCTAGGTGCCGGCTGAGCTAGAGGCCAAAATCTACAGGTAGGCACTTCGCAAAAAACACCTCTGTTTTCTTCCAAAAATTTGGATGTGTCCACGTTGCGCTTTGGGGCGTTTCCTGTCGCGGGCGCTAGGCCTACCCACACAAGTGAGGTATCATTTTTATCAGGAGACTTGGGGGAACGCTGGGTGGAAGGAAATTTGTGGCTCCTCTCAGATTCCAGAACTTTCTGCCACAGAAATGTGAGGAACATGTGTTTTTTTAGCCAAATTTTGAGGTTTGCAAAGGATTCTGGGTAACAGAACCTGGTCCGAGCCCCGCAAGTCACCCCATCTTGGATTCCCCTAGGTCTCTAGTTTTCAGAAATGCACAGGTTTGGTAGGTTTCCCAAGGTGCCGACTGAGCTAGAGGCCAAAATCTACAGGTAGGCACTTCGCAAAAAACACCTCTGTTTTCTTCCAAAAATTTGGATGTGTCCACGTTGCGCTTTGGGGCGTTTCCTGTCGCGGGCGCTAGGCCTACCCACACAAGTGAGGTATCATTTTTATCGTGAGACTTGGGGGAACGCTGGGTGGAAGGAACTTTGTGGCTCCTCTCAGATTCCAGAACTTTCTGCCACAGAAATGTGAGGAACATTTGTTTTTTTAGCCAAATTCTGAGGTTTGCAAAGGATTCTGGGTAACAGAACCTGGTCCGAGCCCCGCAAGTCACCCCTCCTTGGATTCCCCTAGGTCTCTAGTTTTCAGAAATGCACAGGTTTGGTAGGTTTCCCTAGGTGCCGGCTGAGCTAGAGGCCAAAATCTACAGGTATGCACTTCGTAAAAAACACCTCTGTTTTTTTCCCAAAATTTGGATGTGTCCACGTTGCGCTTTGGGGCATTTCTTGTCGCGGGCGCTAGGCCTACCCACACAAGTGAGGTATCATTTTTATCAGGAGACTTGGGGGAACGCTGGGTGGAAGGAAATTTGTGGCTCCTCTCAGATTCCAGAACTTTCTGCCACAGAAATGTGAGGAACATGTGTTTTTTTAGCCAAATTTTGAGGTTTGCAAAGGATTCTGGGTAACAGAACCTGGTCCGAGCCCCGCAAGTCACCCCTCCTTGGATTCCCCTAGGTCTCTAGTTTTCAGAAATGCACAGGTTTGGTAGGTTTCCCTAGGTGCCGGCTCAGCTAGAGGCCAAAATCTACAGGTAGGCACTTCATAAAAAACACCTCTGTTTTCTTCCAAAAATTTGGATGTGTCCACGTTGCGCTTTGGGGCATTTCCTGTCGCGGGCGCTAGGCCTACCCACACAAGTGAGGTATCATTTTTATCGGGAGACTTGGGGGAATGCTGGGTGGAAGGAAATTTGTGGCTCCTCTCAGATTCCAGAACTTTCTGCCACAGAAATGTCAGGACCATGTGTTTTTTTAGCCAAAATCTGAGGTTTGCAAAGGATTCTGGGTAACAGAACCTGGTCCGAGCCCCGCAAGTCACCCATCTTGGATTCCCCTAGGTCTCTAGTTTTCAGAAATGCACAGGTTTGGTAGGTTTCCCTAGGTGCCGGCTGAGCTAGAGGCCAAAATCTACAGGTAGGCACTTCGTAAAAAACACCTCTGTTTTCTTCAAAAATTTTGGATATGTCCACGTTGCGCTTTGGGGTGTTTCCTGTCGCGGGCGATAGGCCTACCCACACAAGTGAGGTATCATTTTTATCAGGAGACTTGGGGGAACGCTGGGTGGAAGGAAATTTGTGGCTCCTCTCAGATTCCAGAACTTTCTGCCACAGAAATGTGAGGAACATGTGTTTTTTTAGCCAAATTTTGAGGTTTGCAAAGGATTCTGGGTAACAGAACCTGGTCCGAGCCCCACAAGTCACCCCTCCTTGGATTCCCCTCGGTCTCTAGTTTTCAGAAATGCACAGGTTTGGTAGGTTTTCCTAGGTGCCGGCTGAGCTAGAGGCCAAAATCTACAGGTAGGCACTTCGCAAAAAACACCTGTTTTCTTCCAAAGTTTTGGATGTGTCCACGGTGCGCTTTGGGGCGTTTCCTGTCGCGGGCGCTAGGCCTACCCACACAAGTGAGGTATCATTTTTAGCGGGAGACTTGGTGGAACGCTGGATGGAAGGAAATTTGTGGCTCCTCTCAGATTCCAGAACTTTCTGCCACAGAAATGTGAGGAACATGTGTTTTTTTAGCCAAATTTTGAGGTTTGCAAAGGATTCTGGGTAACAGAACCTGGTCCGAGCACCGCAAGTCACCCCTCCTTGGATTCCCCTAGGTCTCTAGTTTTCAGAAATGCACAGGTTTGGTAAGTTTCCCTAGGTGCCGGCTGAGCTAGAGGCCAAAATCTACAGGTAGGCACTTCGTAAAAAACACCTCTGTTTTGTTCCAAAACTTTGGATGTGTCCACGTTGCGCTTTGGGGTGTTTCCTGTCGCGGGCGCTAGGCCTACCCACACAAGTGAGGTATCATTTTTATCAGGAGACTTGGGGGAACGCTGGGTGGAAGGAAATTTGTGGCTCCTCTCAGATTCCAGAACTTTCTGCCACAGAAATGTGAGGAACATGTGTTTTTTTAGCCAAATTTTGAGGTTTGCAAAGGATTCTGGGTAACAGAACCTGGTCCGAGCCCCACAAGTCACCCCTCCTTGGATTCCCCTCGGTCTCTAGTTTTCAGAAATGCACAGGTTTGGTAGGTTTTTTGCCGGCTGAGCTAGAGGCCAAAATCTACAGGTAGGCACTTCATAAAAAACACCTCTGTTTTCTTCCAAAAATTTGGATGTGTCCACGTTGCGCTTTGGGGCATTTCCTGTCGCGGGCGCTAGGCCTACCCACACAAGTGAGGTATCATTTTTATCAGGAGACTTGGGGGAACGCTGGGTGGAAGGAAATTTGTGGCTCCTCTCAGATTCCAGAACTTTCTGCCACAGAAATGCCAGGACCATGTGTTTTTTTAGCCAAAATCTGAGGTTTGCAAAGGATTCTGGGTAACAGAACCTGGTCCGAGCCCCGCAAGTCACCCATCTTGGATTTCCCTAGGTCTCTAGTTTTCAGAAATGCACAGGTTTGGTAGGTTTCCCTAGGTGCCGGCTGAGCTAGAGGCCAAAATCTACAGGTAGGCACTTCGTAAAAAACACCTCTGTTTTCTTCCAAAATTTTGGATGTGTCCACGTTGCGCTTTGGGGTGTTTACTGTCGCGGGCGATAGGCCTACCCACACAAGTGAGGTATCATTTTTATCAGGAGACTTGGGGGAACGCTGGGTGGAAGGAAATTTGTGGCTCCTCTCAGATTCCAGAACTTTCTGCCACAGAAATGTGAGGAACATGTGTTTTTTTAGCCAAATTTTGAGGTTTGCAAAGGATTCTGGGTAACAGAACCTGGTCCGAGCCCCGCAAGTCACCCCTCCTTGGATTCCCCTAGGTCTCTAGTTTTCAGAAATGCACAAGTTTGGTAGGTTTCCCTAGGTGCCGGCTGAGCTAGAGGCCAAAATCTACAGGTAGGCACTTCGCAAAAAACACCTCTGTTTTCTTCCAAAAATTTGGATGTGTCCACGTTGCGCTTTGGGGCGTTTCCTGTCGCGGGCTCTAGGCCTACCCACACAAGTGAGGTATCATTTTTATCGGGTGACTTGGGGGAACGCTGGGTGGAAGGAAATTTGTGGCTCCTCTCAGATTCCAGAACTTTCTGCCACAGAAATGTGAGGAACATGTGTTTTTTTAGCCAAATTTTGAGGTTTGCAAAGGATTCTGGGTAACAGAACCTGGTCCGAGCCCCGCAAGTCACCCCATCTTGGATTCCCCTAGGTCTCTAGTTTTCAGAAATGCACAGGTTTGGTAGGTTTCCCTAGGTGCCGGCTGAGCTAGAGGCCAAAATCTACAGGTAGGCACTTCGCAAAAAACACCTCTGTTTTCTTCCAAAAATTTGGATGTGTCCACGTTGCGCTTTGGGGCGTTTCCTGTCGCGGGCGCTAGGCCTACCCACACAAGTGAGGTATCATTTTTATCAGGAGACTTGGGGGAACGCTGGGTGGAAGGAAATTTGTGGCTCCTCTCAGATTCCAGAACTTTCTGCCACAGAAATGTGAGGAACATGTGTTTTTTTAGCCAAATTTTGAGGTTTGCAAAGGATTCTGGGTAACAGAACCTGGTCCGAGCCCCGCAAGTCACCCCATCTTGGATTCCCCTAGGTCTCTAGTTTTCAGAAATGCACAGGTTTGGTAGGTTTCCCAAGGTGCCGACTGAGCTAGAGGCCAAAATCTACAGGTAGGCACTTCGCAAAAAACACCTCTGTTTTCTTCCAAAAATTTGGATGTGTCCACGTTGCGCTTTGGGGCGTTTCCTGTCGCGGGCGCTAGGCCTACCCACACAAGTGAGGTATCATTTTTATCGTGAGACTTGGGGGAACGCTGGGTGGAAGGAACTTTGTGGCTCCTCTCAGATTCCAGAACTTTCTGCCACAGAAATGTGAGGAACATTTGTTTTTTTAGCCAAATTCTGAGGTTTGCAAAGGATTCTGGGTAACAGAACCTGGTCCGAGCCCCGCAAGTCACCCCTCCTTGGATTCCCCTAGGTCTCTAGTTTTCAGAAATGCACAGGTTTGGTAGGTTTCCCTAGGTGCCGGCTGAGCTAGAGGCCAAAATCTACAGGTATGCACTTCGTAAAAAACACCTCTGTTTTTTTCCCAAAATTTGGATGTGTCCACGTTGCGCTTTGGGGCATTTCTTGTCGCGGGCGCTAGGCCTACCCACACAAGTGAGGTATCATTTTTATCAGGAGACTTGGGGGAACGCTGGGTGGAAGGAAATTTGTGGCTCCTCTCAGATTCCAGAACTTTCTGCCACAGAAATGCCAGGACCATGTGTTTTTTTAGCCAAAATCTGAGGTTTGCAAAGGATTCTGGGTAACAGAACCTGGTCCGAGCCCCGCAAGTCACCCATCTTGGATTTCCCTAGGTCTCTAGTTTTCAGAAATGCACAGGTTTGGTAGGTTTCCCTAGGTGCCGGCTGAGCTAGAGGCCAAAATCTACAGGTAGGCACTTCGTAAAAAACACCTCTGTTTTCTTCCAAAATTTTGGATGTGTCCACGTTGCGCTTTGGGGTGTTTACTGTCGCGGGCGATAGGCCTACCCACACAAGTGAGGTATCATTTTTATCAGGAGACTTGGGGGAACGCTGGGTGGAAGGAAATTTGTGGCTCCTCTCAGATTCCAGAACTTTCTGCCACAGAAATGTGAGGAACATGTGTTTTTTTAGCCAAATTTTGAGGTTTGCAAAGGATTCTGGGTAACAGAACCTGGTCCGAGCCCCGCAAGTCACCCCTCCTTGGATTCCCCTAGGTCTCTAGTTTTCAGAAATGCACAAGTTTGGTAGGTTTCCCTAGGTGCCGGCTGAGCTAGAGGCCAAAATCTACAGGTAGGCACTTCGCAAAAAACACCTCTGTTTTCTTCCAAAAATTTGGATGTGTCCACGTTGCGCTTTGGGGCGTTTCCTGTCGCGGGCTCTAGGCCTACCCACACAAGTGAGGTATCATTTTTATCGGGTGACTTGGGGGAACGCTGGGTGGAAGGAAATTTGTGGCTCCTCTCAGATTCCAGAACTTTCTGCCACAGAAATGTGAGGAACATGTGTTTTTTTAGCCAAATTTTGAGGTTTGCAAAGGATTCTGGGTAACAGAACCTGGTCCGAGCCCCGCAAGTCACCCCATCTTGGATTCCCCTAGGTCTCTAGTTTTCAGAAATGCACAGGTTTGGTAGGTTTCCCTAGGTGCCGGCTGAGCTAGAGGCCAAAATCTACAGGTAGGCACTTCGCAAAAAACACCTCTGTTTTCTTCCAAAAATTTGGATGTGTCCACGTTGCGCTTTGGGGCGTTTCCTGTCGCGGGCGCTAGGCCTACCCACACAAGTGAGGTATCATTTTTATCAGGAGACTTGGGGGAACGCTGGGTGGAAGGAAATTTGTGGCTCCTCTCAGATTCCAGAACTTTCTGCCACAGAAATGTGAGGAACATGTGTTTTTTTAGCCAAATTTTGAGGTTTGCAAAGGATTCTGGGTAACAGAACCTGGTCCGAGCCCCGCAAGTCACCCCATCTTGGATTCCCCTAGGTCTCTAGTTTTCAGAAATGCACAGGTTTGGTAGGTTTCCCAAGGTGCCGACTGAGCTAGAGGCCAAAATCTACAGGTAGGCACTTCGCAAAAAACACCTCTGTTTTCTTCCAAAAATTTGGATGTGTCCACGTTGCGCTTTGGGGCGTTTCCTGTCGCGGGCGCTAGGCCTACCCACACAAGTGAGGTATCATTTTTATCGTGAGACTTGGGGGAACGCTGGGTGGAAGGAACTTTGTGGCTCCTCTCAGATTCCAGAACTTTCTGCCACAGAAATGTGAGGAACATTTGTTTTTTTAGCCAAATTCTGAGGTTTGCAAAGGATTCTGGGTAACAGAACCTGGTCCGAGCCCCGCAAGTCACCCCGTCTTGGATTCCCCTAGGTCTCTAGTTTTCAGAAATGCACAGGTTTGGTAGGTTTCCCTAGGTGCCGGCTCAGCTAGAGGCCAAAATCTACAGGTAGGCACTTCATAAAAAACACCTCTGTTTTCTTCCAAAAATTTGGATGTGTCCACGTTGCGCTTTGGGGCATTTCCTGTCGCGGGCGCTAGGCCTACCCACACAAGTGAGGTATCATTTTTATCGGGAGACTTGGGGGAATGCTGGGTGGAAGGAAATTTGTGGCTCCTCTCAGATTCCAGAACTTTCTGCCACAGAAATGTCAGGACCATGTGTTTTTTTAGCCAAAATCTGAGGTTTGCAAAGGATTCTGGGTAACAGATCCTGGTCCGAGCCCCGCAAGTCACCCATCTTGGATTCCCCTAGGTCTCTAGTTTTCAGAAATGCACAGGTTTGGTAGGTTTCCCTAGGTGCCGGCTGAGCTAGAGGCCAAAATCTACAGGTAGGCACTTCGTAAAAAACACCTCTGTTTTCTTCAAAAATTTTGGATATGTCCACGTTGCGCTTTGGGGTGTTTCCTGTCGCGGGCGATAGGCCTACCCACACAAGTGAGGTATCATTTTTATCAGGAGACTTGGGGGAACGCTGGGTGGAAGGAAATTTGTGGCTCCTCTCAGATTCCAGAACTTTCTGCCACAGAAATGTGAGGAACATGTGTTTTTTTAGCCAAATTTTGAGGTTTGCAAAGGATTCTGGGTAACAGAACCTGGTCCGAGCCCCACAAGTCACCCCTCCTTGGATTCCCCTCGGTCTCTAGTTTTCAGAAATGCACAGGTTTGGTAGGTTTTCCTAGGTGCCGGCTGAGCTAGAGGCCAAAATCTACAGGTAGGCACTTCGCAAAAAACACCTGTTTTCTTCCAAAGTTTTGGATGTGTCCACGGTGCGCTTTGGGGCGTTTCCTGTCGCGGGCGCTAGGCCTACCCACACAAGTGAGGTATCATTTTTAGCGGGAGACTTGGTGGAACGCTGGATGGAAGGAAATTTGTGGCTCCTCTCAGATTCCAGAACTTTCTGCCACAGAAATGTGAGGAACATGTGTTTTTTTAGCCAAATTTTGAGGTTTGCAAAGGATTCTGGGTAACAGAACCTGGTCCGAGCACCGCAAGTCACCCCTCCTTGGATTCCCCTAGGTCTCTAGTTTTCAGAAATGCACAGGTTTGGTAAGTTTCCCTAGGTGCCGGCTGAGCTAGAGGCCAAAATCTACAGGTAGGCACTTCGTAAAAAACACCTCTGTTTTGTTCCAAAACTTTGGATGTGTCCACGTTGCGCTTTGGGGTGTTTCCTGTCGCGGGCGCTAGGCCTACCCACACAAGTGAGGTATCATTTTTATCAGGAGACTTGGGGGAACGCTGGGTGGAAGGAAATTTGTGGCTCCTCTCAGATTCCAGAACTTTCTGCCACAGAAATGTGAGGAACATGTGTTTTTTTAGCCAAATTTTGAGGTTTGCAAAGGATTCTGTGTAACAGAACCTGGTCCGAGCCCCACAAGTCACCCCTCCTTGGATTCCCCTCGGTCTCTAGTTTTCAGAAATGCACAGGTTTGGTAGGTTTTTTGCCGGCTGAGCTAGAGGCCAAAATCTACAGGTAGGCACTTCATAAAAAACACCTCTGTTTTCTTCCAAAAATTTGGATGTGTCCACGTTGCGCTTTGGGGCATTTCCTGTCGCGGGCGCTAGGCCTACCCACACAAGTGAGGTATCATTTTTATCAGGAGACTTGGGGGAACGCTGGGTGGAAGGAAATTTGTGGCTCCTCTCAGATTCCAGAACTTTCTGCCACAGAAATGCCAGGACCATGTGTTTTTTTAGCCAAAATCTGAGGTTTGCAAAGGATTCTGGGTAACAGAACCTGGTCCGAGCCCCGCAAGTCACCCATCTTGGATTCCCCTAGGTCTCTAGTTTTCAGAAATGCACAGGTTTGGTAGGTTTCCCTAGGTGCCGGCTGAGCTAGAGGCCAAAATCTACAGGTAGGCACTTCGTAAAAAACACCTCTGTTTTCTTCCAAAATTTTGGATGTGTCCACGTTGCGCTTTGGGGTGTTTACTGTCGCGGGCGATAGGCCTACCCACACAAGTGAGGTATCATTTTTATCAGGAGACTTGGGGGAACGCTGGGTGGAAGGAAATTTGTGGCTCCTCTCAGATTCCAGAACTTTCTGCCACAGAAATGTGAGGAACATGTGTTTTTTTAGCCAAATTTTGAGGTTTGCAAAGGATTCTGGGTAACAGAACCTGGTCCGAGCCCCGCAAGTCACCCCTCCTTGGATTCCCCTCGGTCTCTAGTTTTTGGAAATGTACAGGTTTGGTAGGTTTTCCTAGGTGCCGGCTGAGCTAGAGGCCAAAATCTACAGGTAGGCACTTCGCAAAAAACACCTCTGTTTTCTTCCAAAATTTTGGATGTGTCCACGGTGCGCTTTGGGGCGTTTCTTGTCGCGGGCGCTAGTCCTACCCACACAAGTGAGGTATGATTTGTATCGGGAGACTTGGGGGAACGCTGGGTGGAAGGAAATTTGTGGCTCCTCTCAGATTCCAGAACTTTCTGCCACAGAAATGTCAGGAACATGTGTTTTTTTAGCCAAATTTTGAGGTTTGCAAAGGATTCTGGGGAACAGAACCTGGTCCGAGTCCCACAAGTCACCCCTCCTTGGATTCCCCTCAGTCTCTAGTTTTCAGAAATGCACAGGTTTGGTAGGTTTTTTGCCGGCTGAGCTAGAGGCCAAAATCTACAGGTAGGCACTTCATAAAAAACACCTCTGTTTTCTTCCAAAAATTTGGATGTGTCCAGGTTGCGCTTTGGGGCATTTCCTGTCGCGGGCGCTAGGCCTACCCACACAAGTGAGGTATAATTTTTATCGGGAGACTTGGGGGAACGCTGGGTGGAAGGAAATTTGTGGCTCCTCTCAGATTCCAGAACTTTCTGCCACAGAAATGTCAGGACCATGTGTTTTTTTAGCCAAAATCTGAGGTTTGCAAAGGATTCTGGGTAACAGAACCTGGTCCGAGCCCCGCAAGTCACCCATCTTGGATTCCCCTAGGTCTCTAGTTTTCAGAAATGCACAGGTTTGGTAGGTTTCCCTAGGTGCCGGCTGAGCTAGAGGCCAAAATCTACAGGTAGGCACTTCGTAAAAAACACCTCTGTTTTCTTCAAAAATTTTGGATATGTCCACGTTGCGCTTTGGGGTGTTTCCTGTCGCGGGCGCTAGGCCTACCCACACAAGTGAGGTATCATTTTTATCAGGAGACATGGGGGAACGCTGGGTGGAAGGAAATTTGTGGCTCCTCTCAGATTCCAGAACTTTCTGCCACAGAAATGTGAGGAACATGTGTTTTTTTAGCCAAATTCTGAGGTTTGCAAAGGATTCTGGGTAACAGAACCTGGTCCGAGCCCCACAAGTCACCGCTCCTTGGATTCCCCTCGGTCTCTAGTTTTCAGAAATGCACAGGTTTGGTAGGTTTTCCTAGGTGCCGGCTGAGCTAGAGGCCAAAATCTACAGGTAGGCACTTCGCAAAAAACACCTGTTTTCTTCCAAAGTTTTGGATGTGTCCACGGTGCGCTTTGGGGCGTTTCCTGTCGCGGGCGCTAGGCCTACCCACACAAGTGAGGTATCATTTTTATCGGGAGACTTGGTGGAACGCTGGATGGAAGGAAATTTGTGGCTCCTCTCAGATTCCAGAACTTTCTGCCACAGAAATGTGAGGAACATGTGTTTTTTTAGCCAAATTTTGAGGTTTGCAAAGGATTCTGAGTAACAGAACCTGGTCCGAGCCCCGCAAGTCACCCCTCCTTGGATTCCCCTAGGTCTCTAGTTTTCAGAAATGCACAGGTTTGGTAAGTTTCCCTAGGTGCCGGCTGAGCTAGAGGCCAAAATCTACAGGTAGGCACTTCGTAAAAAACACCTCTGTTTTCTTCCAAAATTTTGGAAGTGTCCACGTTGCGCTTTGGGGTGTTTCCTGTCGCGGGCGCTAGGCCTACCCACACAAGTGAGGTATCATTTTTATCAGGAGACTTGGGGGAACGCTGGGTGGAAGGAAATTTGTGACTCCTCTCAGATTCCAGAACTTTCTGCCACAGAAATGTGAGGAACATGTGTTTTTTTAGCCAAATTTTGAGGTTTGCAAAGGATTCTGGGTAACAGAACCTGGTCCGAGCCCCACAAGTCACCCCTCCTTGGATTCCCCTCGGTCTCTAGTTTTCAGAAATGCACAGGTTTGGTAGGTTTTTTGCCGGCTGAGCTAGAGGCCAAAATCTACAGGTAGGCACTTCATAAAAAACACCTCTGTTTTCTTCCAAAAATTTGGATGTGTCCACGTTGCGCTTTGGGGCATTTCCTGTCGCGGGCGCTAGGCCTACCCACACAAGTGAGGTATCATTTTTATCGGGAGACTTGGGGGAACGCTGGGTGGAAGGAAATTTGTGGCTCCTCTCAGATTCCAGAACTTTCTGCCACAGAAATGCCAGGACCATGTGTTTTTTTAGCCAAAATCTGAGGTTTGCAAAGGATTCTGGGTAACAGAACCTGGTCCGAGCCCCGCAAGTCACCCATCTTGGATTCCCCTAGGTCTCTAGTTTTCAGAAATGCACAGGTTTGGTAGGTTTCCCTAGGTGCCGGCTGAGCTAGAGGCCAAAATCTACAGGTAGGCACTTCGTAAAAAACACCTCTGTTTTCTTCCAAAATTTTGGATGTGTCCACGTTGCGCTTTGGGGTGTTTCCTGTCGCGGGCGCTAGGCCTACCCACACAAGTGAGGTATCATTTTTATCAGGAGACTTGGGGGAACGCTGGGTGGAAGGAAATTTGTATCTCCTCTCAGATTCCAGAACTTTCTGCCACAGAAATGTGAGGAACATGTGTTTTTTTAGCCAAATTTTGAGGTTTGCAAAGGATTCTGGGTAACAGAACCTGGTCCGAGCCCCGCAAGTCACCCCTCCTTGGATTCCCCTAGGTCTCTAGTTTTCAGGAATGCACAGGTTTGGTAGGTTTCCCTAGGTGCCGGCTGAGCTAGAGGCCAAAATCTACAGGTAGGCACTTCGCAAAAAACACCTCTGTTTTCTTCCAAAAATTTGGATGTGTCCACGTTGCGCTTTGGGGCATTTCCTGTCGCGGGCGCTAGGCCTCCCCACACAAGTGAGGTATCATTTTTATCGGGAGACTTGGGGGAACGCTGGGTGGAAGGAAATTTGTGGCTCCTCTCAGATTCCAGAACTTTCTGCCACAGAAATGTGAGGACCATGTTTTTTTTTAGCCAAATTCTGAGGTTTGCAAAGGATTCTGGGTAACAGAACCTGGTCCGAGCCCCGCAAGTCACCCCATCTCCGATTCCCCTAGGTCTCTAGTTTTCAGAAATGCACAGGTTTGGTAGGTTTCCCTAGGTGCCGGCTGAGCTAGAGGCCAAATTCTACAGGTAGGCACTTCGCAAAAAACACCTCTGTTTTCTTCCAAAGTTTTGGATGTGTCCACGGTGCGCTTTGGGGCGTTTCCTGTCGCGGGCGCTAGGCCTACCCACACAAGTGAGGTATCATTTTTATCGGGAGACTTGGGGGAACGCTGGGTGGAAGGAAATTTGTGGCTCCTCTCAGATTCCAGAACTTTCTGCCACAGAAATGTGAGGACCATGTGTTTTTTTAGCCAAATTTTGAGGTTTGCAAAGGATTCTGGGTAACAGAACCTGGTCCGAGCCCCGCAAGTCACCCCTCGTTGGATTCCCCTAGGTCTCTAGTTTTCAGAAATGCACAGGTTTGGTAGGTTTCCCTAGGTGCCGGCTGAGCTAGAGGCCAAAATCTACAGGTAGGCACTTCGCAAAAAACACCTCTGTTTTCTTCTAAAAATTTGGATGTGTCCACGTTGCGCTTTGGGGCATTTCCTGTCGCGGGCGCTAGGCCTACCCACACAAATGAGGTATCATTTTTATCGGGAGACTTGGGGGAATGCTGGGTGGAAGGAAATTTGTGGCTCCTCTCAGATTACAGAACCTTCTGCCACAGAAATTTGAGGAACATGTGTTTTTTTAGCCAAATATCGAGGTTTGCAAAGGATTCTGGGTAACAGAACCTCGTCCGAGCCCCGCAAGTCACCCCATCTTGGATTCCCCTAGGTCTCTAGTTTTCAGAAATGCACAGGTTTGGTAGGTTTCCCTAGGTGCCGGCTGAGCTAGAGGCCAAAATCTACAGGTAGGCACTTCGCAAAAAACACCTCTGTTTTCTTCCAAAATTTTGGATGTGTCCACGTTGCGCTTTGGGGTGTTTCCTGTCGCGGGCGATAGGCCTACCCACACAAGTGAGGTATCATTTTTATCATCAGACTTGGGGGAACGCTGGGTGGAAGGAAATTTGTGGCTCCTCTCAGATTCCAGAACTTTCTGCCACAGAAATGTGAGGAACATGTGTTTTTTTAGCCAAATTTTGAGGTTTGCAAAGGATTCTGGGTAACAGAACCTGGTCCGAGCCCCGCAAGTCACCCCTCCTTGGATTCCCCTCGGTCTCTAGTTTTTGGAAATGTACAGGTTTGGTAGGTTTTCCTAGGTGCCGGCTGAGCTAGAGGCCAAAATCTACAGGTAGGCACTTCGCAAAAAACACCTCTGTTTTCTTCCAAAATTTTGGATGTGTCCACGGTGCGCTTTGGGGCGTTTCCTGTCGCGGGCGCTAGTCCTACCCACACAAGTGAGGTATGATTTGTATCGGGAGACTTGGGGGAACGCTGGGTGGAAGGAAATTTGTGGCTCCTCTCAGATTCCAGAACTTTCTGCCACAGAAATGTCAGGAACATGTGTTTTTTTAGCCAAATTTTGAGGTTTGCAAAGGATTCTGGGTAACAGAACCTGGTCCGAGCCCCACAAGTCACCCCTCCTTGGATTCCCCTCGGTCTCTAGTTTTCAGAAATGCACAGGTCTGGTAGGTTTTTTGCCGGCTGAGCTAGAGGCCAAAATCTACAGGTAGGCACTTCATAAAAAACACCTCTGTTTTCTTTCAAAAATTTGGATGTGTCCAGGTTGCGCTTTGGGGCATTTCCTGTCGCGGGCGCTAGGCCTACCCACACAATTGAGGTATCATTTTTATCGGGAGACTTGGGGGAACGCTGGGTGGAAGGAAATTTGTGGCTCCTCTCAGATTCCAGAACTTTCTGCCACAGAAATGTCAGGACCATGTGTTTTTTTAGCCAAAATCTGAGGTTTGCAAAGGATTCTGGGTAACAGAACCTGGTCCGAGCCCCGCAAGTCACCCATCTTGGATTCCCCTAGGTCTCTAGTTTTCCGAAATGCACAGGTTTGGTAGGTTTCCCTAGGTGCCGGCTGAGCTAGAGGCCAAAATACACTGGTAGGAACTTCGCAAAAAACACCTCTGTTTTCTTCCAAAATTTTGGATGTGTCCACGTTGCGCTTTGGGGTGTTTCCTGTCGCGGGCGCTAGGCCTACCCACACAAGTGAGGTATCATTTTTATCGGGAGACTTCGTGGAACGCTGGGTGGAAGGTAATTTGTGGCTCCTCTCAGATTCCAGAACTTTCTGCCACAGAAATTTGAGGAACATGTGTTTTTTTAGCCAAATTTTGAGGTTTGCAAAGGATTCTGGGTAACAGAACCTGGTCCGAGCCCCGCAAGTCACCCCTCCTTGGATTCCCCTCGGTCTCTAGTTTTCGGAAATGTACAGGTTTGGTAGGTTTTCCTAGGTGCCGGCTGAGCTAGAGGCCAAAATCTACAGGTAGGCACTTCGCAAAAAACACCTCTGTTTTCTTCCAAAATTTTGGATGTGTCCACGGTGCGCTTTGGTGCGTTTCCTGTCGCGGGCGCTAGGCCTACCCACACAAGTGAGGTATCATTTTTATCGGGAGACTTGGGGGAACGCTGCGTGGAAGGAAATTTGTGGCTCCTCTCAGATTCCAGAACTTTCTGCCACAGAAATGTGAGGAACATGTGTTTTTTTAGCCACATTTTGAGGTTTGCAAAGGATTCTGGGTAACAGAACCTGGTCCGAGCCCCGCAAGTCACCCCATCTTGGATTCCCCTAGGTCTCTAGTTTTCAGAAATGCACAGGTTTGGTAGGTTTCCCTAGGTGCCGGCTGAGCTAGAGGCCAAAATCTACAGGTAGGCACTTCGCAAAAAACACCTCTGTTTTATTCCAAAAATTTGGATGTGTCCACGTTGCGCTTTGGGGCGTTTCCTGTCGCGGGCGCTAGACCTACCCACACAAGGGAGGTATCATTTTTATCGGGAGACTTGGGGGAACGCTGGGTGGAAGGTAATTTGTGGCTCCTCTCAGATTCCAGAACTTTCTGCCACAGAAATGTGAGGGCCATGTGTTTTTTTAGCCAAATTCTGAGGTTTGCAAAGGATTCTGGGTAACAGAACCTGGTCCGAGCCCCGCAAGTCACCCCATCTTGGATTCCCCTAGGTCTCTAGTTTTCAGAAATGCACAGGTTTGGTAGGTTTCCCTAGGTGCCGGCTGAGCTAGAGGCCAAAATCTACAGGTAGGCACTTCGCAAAAAACACCTCTGTTTTCTTCCAAAATTTTGGATGTGTCCACGTTGCGCTTTGGGGTGTTTCCTGTCGCGGGCGCTAGGCCTACCCACACAAGTGAGGTATCATTTTTATCAGGAGACTTGGGGGAACGCTGGGTGGAAGGAAATTTGTGGCTCCTCTCAGATTCCAGAACTTTCTGCCACAGAAATGTGAGGAACATGTGTTTTTTTAAGCCAAATATTGAGGTTTGCAAAGGATTCTGGGTAACAGAACCTGGTCCGAGCCCTGCAAGTCACCACTCCTTCGATTCCCCTAGGTCTCTAGTTTTCAGAAATGCACAGGTTTGGTAGGTTTCCCTAGGTGCCGGCTGAGCTAGAGGCCAAAATCTACAGGTAGGCACTTCGCAATAAACACCTCTGTTTTCTTCCAAAAATTTGGATGTGTCCACGTTGCGCTTTGGGTCGTTTCCTGTCGCGGGCGCTAGGCCTACCCACACAAGTGAGGTATCATTTTCATCGGGAGACTTGGGGAACGCTGGGTGGAAGGAAATTTGTGGCTCCTCTCAGATTCCAGAACTTTCTGACACAGAAATGTGAGGAACATGTGTTTTTTTAGCCAAATTCTGAGGTTTGCAAAGGATTCTGGGTAACAGAACCTGGTCCGAGCCCCGCAAGTCACCCCTCCTTGGATTCCCCTCGGTCTCTAGTTTTCGGAAATGTACAGGTTTGGTAGGTTTTCCTAGGTGCCGGCTGAGCTAGAGGCCAAAATCTACAGGTAGGCACTTCGCAAAAAACACCTCTGTTTTCTTCCAAAATTTTGGATTTGTCCACGGTGCGCTTTGGGGCGTTTCCTGTCGCGGGCGCTAGGCCTACCCACACAAGTGAGGTATCATTTTTATCGGGAGACTTCGGGGAACGCTGGGTGGAAGGTAATTTGTGGCTCCTCTCAGATTCCAGAACTTTCTGCCACAGAAATGTGAGGAACATGTGTTTTTTTAGCCAAATTTTGAGGTTTGCAAAGGATTCTGGGTAACAGAACCTGGTCCGAGCCCCGCAAGTCACCCCTCCTTGGATTCCCCTCGGTCTCTAGTTTTCGGAAATGTACAGGTTTGGTAGGTTTTCCTAGGTGCTGGCTGAGCTAGAGGCCAAAATCTACAGGTAGGCACTTCGCAAAAAACACCTCTGTTTTATTCCAAAATTTTGGATGTGTCCACGTTGCGCTTTGGGGCGTTTCCTGTCGCGGGCGCTAGGCCTACCCACACAAGTGAGGTATCATTTTTATCGGGAGACTTGGGGGAACGCTGGGTGGAAGGTAATTAGTGGCTCCTCTCAGATTCCAGAACTTTGTGCCACAGAAATGTGAGGGCCATGTGTTTTTTTAGCCAAATTCGGAGGTTTGCAAAGGATTCTGGGTAACAGAACCTGGTCCGAGCCCTGCAAGTCTCCCCTTCTTGGATTCCCCTAGGTCTCTAGATTTCAGAAATGCACAGGTTTGGTAGGTTTCCCTAGGTGCCGGCTGAGCTAGAGGCCAAAACCTACAGGTAGGCACTTTGCAAAAAACACCTCTGTTTTCTTCCAAAATTTTGGATGTGTCCACGTTGCGCTTTGGGGTGTTTCCTGTCGCGGGCGCTAGGCCTACCCACACAAGTGAGGTATCATTTTTATCAGGAGACATGGGGGAACGCTGGGTGGAAGGAAATTTGTGGCTCCTCTCAGAGTCCAGAACTTTCTGCCACAGAAATGTGAGGACCATGTGTTTTTTTAGCCAAATTCTGAGGTTTGCAAAGGATTCTGGGTAACAGAACCTGGTCCGAGCCCCGCAAGTCACCCCATCTTGGATTCCCCTAGGTCTCTAGTTTTCAGAAATGCACAGGTTTGGTAGGTTTCCCTAGGTGCCGGATGAGCTAGGGGCCAAAATCCACAGGTAGGAACTTCGCAAAAAACACCTCTGTTTTCTTCCAAAATTTTGGATGTGTCCACGTTGCGCTTTGGGGCGTTTCCTGTCGCGGGCGCTAGACCTACCCACACAAGTGAGGTATCATTTTTATCGGGAGACTTGGGGGAACGCTGGGTGGAAGGTAATTTGTGGCTCCTCTCAGATTCCAGAACTTTCTGCCACAGAAATGTGAGGACCATGTGTTTTTTTAGCCAAATTTTGAGGTTTGCAAAGGATTCTGGGTAACAGAACCTGGTCCGAGCCCCGCAAGTCACCCCTCCTTGGATTCCCCTAGGTCTCTAGTTTTCGGAAATGTACAGGTTTGGTAGGTTTTCCTAGGTGCCGGCTGAGCTAGAGGCCAAAATATACAAGTAGGCACTTCGCAAAAAACACCTCTGTTTTCTTCCAAAATTTTGGATGTGTCCACGGTGCGCTTTGGTGCGTTCCCTGTCGCGGGTGCTAGACCTACCCACACAAGTGAGGTATCATTTTTATCGGGAGACTTGGGGGAACGCTGGGTGGAAGTTAATTTGTGGCTCCTGTCAGATTCCAGAACTTTCTGCCACAGAAATGTGAGGGCCATGTGTTTTTTTAGCTAAATTCTGAGGTTTGCAAAGGATTCTGGGTAACAGAACCTGGTCCGAGCCCCGCAAGTCACCCCATCTTGGATTCCCCTAGGTCTCTAGTTTTCAGAAATGCACAGGTTTGGTAGGTTTCCCTAGGTGCCGGCTGAGCTAGAGGCCAAAATCTACAGGTAGGCACCTCGCAAAAAACACCTCTGTTTTCTTCCAAAATTTTGGATGTGTCCACGTTGCGCTTTGGGGTTTTTCCTGTCGCGGGCGCTAGGCCTACCCACACAAGTGAGGTATCATTTTTATCAGGAGACTTGGGGGAACGCTGGGTGGAAGGAAATTTGTGGCTCCTCTCAGATTCCAGAACTTTCTGCCACAGAAATGTGAGGAACATGTGTTTTTTTAAGCCAAATATTGAGGTTTGCAAAGGATTCTGGGTAACAGAACCTGGTCCGAGCCCTGCAAGTCACCACTCCTTGGATTCCCCTAGGTCTCTAGTTTTCAGAAATGCACAGGTTTGGTAGGTTTCCCTAGGTGCCGGCTGAGCTAGAGGCCAAAATCTACAGGTAGGCACTTCGCAATAAACACCTCTGTTTTCTTCCAAAAATTTGGATGTGTCCACGTTGCGCTTTGGGTCGTTTCCTGTCGCGGGCGCTAGGCCTACCCACACAAGTGAGGTATCATTTTCATCGGGAGACTTGGGGGAACGCTGGGTGGAAGGAAATTTGTGGCTCCTCTCAGATTCCAGAACTTTCTGCCACAGAAATGTGAGGAACATGTGTTTTTTTAGCCAAATTCTGAGGTTTGCAAAGGATTCTGGGTTACAGAACCTGGTCCGAGCCCCGCAAGTCACCCCTCCTTGGATTCCCCTCGGTCTCTAGTTTTCGGAAATGTACAGGTTTGGTAGGTTTTCCTAGGTGCCGGCTGAGCTAGAGGCCAAAATCTACAGGTAGGCACTTCGCAAAAAACACCTCTGTTTTCTTCCAAAAATTTGGATGTGTCCACGTTGCGCTTTGGGGCATTTCCTGTCGCGGGCGCTAGGCCTACCCACACAAGTGAGGTATCATTTTTATCGGGAGACTTGGGGGAATGCTGGGTGGAAGGAAATTTGTGGCTCCTCTCAGAGTCCAGAACTTTCTGCCACAGAAATGCCAGGACCATGTGTTTTTTTAGCCAAAATCTGAGGTTTGCAAAGGATTCTGGGTAACAGAACCTGGTCCGAGCCCCGCAAGTCACCCATCTTGGATTCCCCTAGGTCTCTAGTTTTCAGAAATGCACAGGTTTGGTAGGTTTCCCTAGGTGCCGGCTGAGCTAGAGGCCAAAATCTACAGGTAGGCACTTCGTAAAAAACACCTCTGTTTTCTTCCAAAATTTTGGATGTGTCCACGTTGCGCTTTGGGGTGTTTACTGTCGCGGGCGATAGGCCTACCCACACAAGTGAGGTATCATTTTTATCAGGAGACTTGGGGGAACGCTGGGTGGAAGGAAATTTGTGGCTCCTCTCAGATTCCAGAACTTTCTGCCACAGAAATGTGAGGAACATGTGTTTTTTTAGCCAAATTTTGAGGTTTGCAAAGGATTCTGGGTAACAGAACCTGGTCCGAGCCCCGCAAGTCACCCCATCTTGGATTCCCCTAGGTCTCTAGTTTTCAGAAATGCACAGGTTTGGTAGGTTTCCCTAGGTGCCGGCTGAGCTAGAGGCCAAAATCTACAGGTAGGCACCTCGCAAAAAACACCTCTGTTTTCTTCCAAAATTTTGGATGTGTCCACGTTGCGCTTTGGGGTTTTTCCTGTCGCGGGCGCTAGGCCTACCCACACAAGTGAGGTATCATTTTTATCAGGAGACTTGGGGGAACGCTGGGTGGAAGGAAATTTGTGGCTCCTCTCAGATTCCAGAACTTTCTGCCACAGAAATGTGAGGAACATGTGTTTTTTTAAGCCAAATATTGAGGTTTGCAAAGGATTCTGGGTAACAGAACCTGGTCCGAGCCCTGCAAGTCACCACTCCTTGGATTCCCCTAGGTCTCTAGTTTTCAGAAATGCACAGGTTTGGTAGGTTTCCCTAGGTGCCGGCTGAGCTAGAGGCCAAAATCTACAGGTAGGCACTTCGCAATAAACACCTCTGTTTTCTTCCAAAAATTTGGATGTGTCCACGTTGCGCTTTGGGTCGTTTCCTGTCGCGGGCGCTAGGCCTACCCACACAAGTGAGGTATCATTTTCATCGGGAGACTTGGGGGAACGCTGGGTGGAAGGAAATTTGTGGCTCCTCTCAGATTCCAGAACTTTCTGCCACAGAAATGTGAGGAACATGTGTTTTTTTAGCCAAATTCTGAGGTTTGCAAAGGATTCTGGGTTACAGAACCTGGTCCGAGCCCCGCAAGTCACCCCTCCTTGGATTCCCCTCGGTCTCTAGTTTTCGGAAATGTACAGGTTTGGTAGGTTTTCCTAGGTGCCGGCTGAGCTAGAGGCCAAAATCTACAGGTAGGCACTTCGCAAAAAACACCTCTGTTTTATTCCAAAAATTTGGATGTGTCCACGTTGCGCTTTGGGGCATTTCCTGTCGCGGGCGCTAGGCCTACCCACACAAGTGAGGTATCATTTTTATCGGGAGACTTGGGGGAATGCTGGGTGGAAGGAAATTTGTGGCTCCTCTCAGATTCCAGAACTTTCTGCCACAGAAATGTCAGGACCATGTGTTTTTTTAGCCAAAATCTGAGGTTTGCAAAGGATTCTGGGTAACAGAACCTGGTCCGAGCCCCGCAAGTCACCCATCTTGGATTCCCCTAGGTCTCTAGTTTTCAGAAATGCACAGGTTTGGTAGGTTTCCCTAGGTGCCGGCTGAGCTAGAGGCCAAAATCTACAGGTAGGCACTTCGTAAAAAACACCTCTGTTTTCTTCAAAAATTTTGGATATGTCCACGTTGCGCTTTGGGGTGTTTCCTGTCGCGGGCGATAGGCCTACCCACACAAGTGAGGTATCATTTTTATCAGGAGACTTGGGGGAACGCTGGGTGGAAGGAAATTTGTGGCTCCTCTCAGATTCCAGAACTTTCTGCCACAGAAATGTGAGGAACATGTGTTTTTTTAGCCAAATTTTGAGGTTTGCAAAGGATTCTGGGTAACAGAACCTGGTCCGAGCCCCACAAGTCACCCCTCCTTGGATTCCCCTCGGTCTCTAGTTTTCAGAAATGCACAGGTTTGGTAGGTTTTCCTAGGTGCCGGCTGAGCTAGAGGCCAAAATCTACAGGTAGGCACTTCGCAAAAAACACCTGTTTTCTTCCAAAGTTTTGGATGTGTCCACGGTGCGCTTTGGGGCGTTTCCTGTCGCGGGCGCTAGGCCTACCCACACAAGCGAGGTATCATTTTTAGCGGGAGACTTGGTGGAACGCTGGATGGAAGGAAATTTGTGGCTCCTCTCAGATTCCAGAACTTTCTGCCACAGAAATGTGAGGGCCATGTGTTTTTTTAGCCAAATTCTGAGGTTTGCAAAGGATTCTGGGTAACAGAACCTGGTCCGAGCCCCGCAAGTCACCCCATCTTGGATTCCCCTAGGTCTCTAGTTTTCAGAAATGCACAGGTTTGGTAGGTTTCCCTAGGTGCCGGCTGAGCTAGAGGCCAAAATCTACAGGTAGGCACCTCGCAAAAAACACCTCTGTTTTCTTCCAAAATTTTGGATGTGTCCACGTTGCGCTTTGGGGTTTTTCCTGTCGCGGGCGCTAGGCCTACCCACACAAGTGAGGTATCATTTTTATCAGGAGACTTGGGGGAACGCTGGGTGGAAGGAAATTTGTGGCTCCTCTCAGATTCCAGAACTTTCTGCCACAGAAATGTGAGGAACATGTGTTTTTTTAAGCCAAATATTGAGGTTTGCAAAGGATTCTGGGTAACAGAACCTGGTCCGAGCCCTGCAAGTCACCACTCCTTGGATTCCCCTAGGTCTCTAGTTTTCAGAAATGCACAGGTTTGGTAGGTTTCCCTAGGTGCCGGCTGAGCTAGAGGCCAAAATCTACAGGTAGGCACTTCGCAATAAACACCTCTGTTTTCTTCCAAAAATTTGGATGTGTCCACGTTGCGCTTTGGGTCGTTTCCTGTCGCGGGCGCTAGGCCTACCCACACAAGTGAGGTATCATTTTCATCGGGAGACTTGGGGGAACGCTGGGTGGAAGGAAATTTGTGGCTCCTCTCAGATTCCAGAACTTTCTGCCACAGAAATGTGAGGAACATGTGTTTTTTTAGCCAAATTCTGAGGTTTGCAAAGGATTCTGGGTTACAGAACCTGGTCCGAGCCCCGCAAGTCACCCCTCCTTGGATTCCCCTCGGTCTCTAGTTTTCGGAAATGTACAGGTTTGGTAGGTTTTCCTAGGTGCCGGCTGAGCTAGAGGCCAAAATCTACAGGTAGGCACTTCGCAAAAAACACCTCTGTTTTCTTCCAAAAATTTGGATGTGTCCACGTTGCGCTTTGGGGCATTTCCTGTCGCGGGCGCTAGGCCTACCCACACAAGTGAGGTATCATTTTTATCGGGAGACTTGGGGGAATGCTGGGTGGAAGGAAATTTGTGGCTCCTCTCAGATTCCAGAACTTTCTGCCACAGAAATGTCAGGACCATGTGTTTTTTTAGCCAAAATCTGAGGTTTGCAAAGGATTCTGGGTAACAGAACCTGGTCCGAGCCCCGCAAGTCACCCATCTTGGATTCCCCTAGGTCTCTAGTTTTCAGAAATGCACAGGTTTGGTAGGTTTCCCTAGGTGCCGGCTGAGCTAGAGGCCAAAATCTACAGGTAGGCACTTCGTAAAAAACACCTCTGTTTTCTTCAAAAATTTTGGATATGTCCACGTTGCGCTTTGGGGTGTTTCCTGTCGCGGGCGATAGGCCTACCCACACAAGTGAGGTATCATTTTTATCAGGAGACTTGGGGGAACGCTGGGTGGAAGGAAATTTGTGGCTCCTCTCAGATTCCAGAACTTTCTGCCACAGAAATGTGAGGAACATGTGTTTTTTTAGCCAAATTTTGAGGTTTGCAAAGGATTCTGGGTAACAGAACCTGGTCCGAGCCCCACAAGTCACCCCTCCTTGGATTCCCCTCGGTCTCTAGTTTTCAGAAATGCACAGGTTTGGTAGGTTTTCCTAGGTGCCGGCTGAGCTAGAGGCCAAAATCTACAGGTAGGCACTTCGCAAAAAACACCTGTTTTCTTCCAAAGTTTTGGATGTGTCCACGGTGCGCTTTGGGGCGTTTCCTGTCGCGGGCGCTAGGCCTACCCACACAAGTGAGGTATCATTTTTAGCGGGAGACTTGGTGGAACGCTGGATGGAAGGAAATTTGTGGCTCCTCTCAGATTCCAGAACTTTCTGCCACAGAAATGTGAGGAACATGTGTTTTTTTAGCCAAATTTTGAGGTTTGCAAAGGATTCTGGGTAACAGAACCTGGTCCGAGCACCGCAAGTCACCCCTCCTTGGATTCCCCTAGGTCTCTAGTTTTCAGAAATGCACAGGTTTGGTAAGTTTCCCTAGGTGCCGGCTGAGCTAGAGGCCAAAATCTACAGGTAGGCACTTCGTAAAAAACACCTCTGTTTTGTTCCAAAACTTTGGATGTGTCCACGTTGCGCTTTGGGGTGTTTCCTGTCGCGGGCGCTAGGCCTACCCACACAAGTGAGGTATCATTTTTATCAGGAGACTTGGGGGAACGCTGGGTGGAAGGAAATTTGTGGCTCCTCTCAGATTCCAGAACTTTCTGCCACAGAAATGTGAGGAACATGTGTTTTTTTAGCCAAATTTTGAGGTTTGCAAAGGATTCTGGGTAACAGAACCTGGTCCGAGCCCCACAAGTCACCCCTCCTTGGATTCCCCTCGGTCTCTAGTTTTCAGAAATGCACAGGTTTGGTAGGTTTTTTGCCGGCTGAGCTAGAGGCCAAAATCTACAGGTAGGCACTTCATAAAAAACACCTCTGTTTTCTTCCAAAAATTTGGATGTGTCCACGTTGCGCTTTGGGGCATTTCCTGTCGCGGGCGCTAGGCCTACCCACACAAGTGAGGTATCATTTTTATCAGGAGACTTGGGGGAACGCTGGGTGGAAGGAAATTTGTGGCTCCTCTCAGATTCCAGAACTTTCTGCCACAGAAATGCCAGGACCATGTGTTTTTTTAGCCAAAATCTGAGGTTTGCAAAGGATTCTGGGTAACAGAACCTGGTCCGAGCCCCGCAAGTCACCCATCTTGGATTCCCCTAGGTCTCTAGTTTTCAGAAATGCACAGGTTTGGTAGGTTTCCCTAGGTGCCGGCTGAGCTAGAGGCCAAAATCTACAGGTAGGCACTTCGTAAAAAACACCTCTGTTTTCTTCCAAAATTTTGGATGTGTCCACGTTGCGCTTTGGGGTGTTTACTGTCGCGGGCGATAGGCCTACCCACACAAGTGAGGTATCATTTTTATCAGGAGACTTGGGGGAACGCTGGGTGGAAGGAAATTTGTGGCTCCTCTCAGATTCCAGAACTTTCTGCCACAGAAATGTGAGGAACATGTGTTTTTTTAGCCAAATTTTGAGGTTTGCAAAGGATTCTGGGTAACAGAACCTGGTCCGAGCCCCGCAAGTCACCCCTCCTTGGATTCCCCTCGGTCTCTAGTTTTTGGAAATGTACAGGTTTGGTAGGTTTTCCTAGGTGCCGGCTGAGCTAGAGGCCAAAATCTACAGGTAGGCACTTCGCAAAAAACACCTCTGTTTTCTTCCAAAATTTTGGATGTGTCCACGGTGCGCTTTGGGGCGTTTCTTGTCGCGGGCGCTAGTCCTACCCACACAAGTGAGGTATGATTTGTATCGGGAGACTTGGGGGAACGCTGGGTGGAAGGAAATTTGTGGCTCCTCTCAGATTCCAGAACTTTCTGCCACAGAAATGTCAGGAACATGTGTTTTTTTAGCCAAATTTTGAGGTTTGCAAAGGATTCTGGGGAACAGAACCTGGTCCGAGTCCCACAAGTCACCCCTCCTTGGATTCCCCTCAGTCTCTAGTTTTCAGAAATGCACAGGTTTGGTAGGTTTTTTGCCGGCTGAGCTAGAGGCCAAAATCTACAGGTAGGCACTTCATAAAAAACACCTCTGTTTTCTTCCAAAAATTTGGATGTGTCCAGGTTGCGCTTTGGGGCATTTCCTGTCGCGGGCGCTAGGCCTACCCACACAAGTGAGGTATAATTTTTATCGGGAGACTTGGGGGAACGCTGGGTGGAAGGAAATTTGTGGCTCCTCTCAGATTCCAGAACTTTCTGCCACAGAAATGTCAGGACCATGTGTTTTTTTAGCCAAAATCTGAGGTTTGCAAAGGATTCTGGGTAACAGAACCTGGTCCGAGCCCCGCAAGTCACCCATCTTGGATTCCCCTAGGTCTCTAGTTTTCAGAAATGCACAGGTTTGGTAGGTTTCCCTAGGTGCCGGCTGAGCTAGAGGCCAAAATCTACAGGTAGGCACTTCATAAAAAACACCTCTGTTTTCTTCCAAAAATTTGGATGTGTCCAGGTTGCGCTTTGGGGCATTTCCTGTCGCGGGCGCTAGGCCTACCCACACAAGTGAGGTATCATTTTTATCAGGAGACTTGGGGGAACGCTGGGTGGAAGGAAATTTGTGGCTCCTCTCAGATTCCAGAACTTTCTGCCACAGAAATGTGAGGAACATGTGTTTTTTTAGCCAAATTCTGAGGTTTGCAAAGGATTCTGGGTAACAGAACCTGGTCCGAGCCCCACAAGTCCCCGCTCCTTGGATTCCCCTCGGTCTCTAGTTTTCAGAAATGCACAGGTTTGGTAGGTTTTCCTAGGTGCCGGCTGAGCTAGAGGCCAAAATCTACAGGTAGGCACTTCGCAAAAAACACCTGTTTTCTTCCAAAGTTTTGGATGTGTCCACGGTGCGCTTTGGGGCGTTTCCTGTCGCGGGCGCTAGGCCTACCCACACAAGTGAGGTATCATTTTTATCGGGAGACTTGGTGGAACGCTGGATGGAAGGAAATTTGTGGCTCCTCTCAGATTCCAGAACTTTCTGCCACAGAAATGTGAGGAACATGTGTTTTTTTAGCCAAATTTTGAGGTTTGCAAAGGATTCGAAGTAACAGAACCTGGTCCGAGCCCCGCAAGTCACCCCTCCTTGGATTCCCCTAGGTCTCTAGTTTTCAGAAATGCACAGGTTTGGTAAGTTTCCCTAGGTGCCGGCTGAGCTAGAGGCCAAAATCTACAGGTAGGCACTTCGTAAAAAACACCTCTGTTTTCTTCCAAAATTTTGGAAGTGTCCACGTTGCGCTTTGGGGTGTTTCCTGTCGCGGGCGCTAGGCCTACCCACACAAGTGAGGTATCATTTTTATCAGGAGACTTGGGGGAACGCTGGGTGGAAGGAAATTTGTGACTCCTCTCAGATTCCAGAACTTTCTGCCACAGAAATGTGAGGAACATGTGTTTTTTTAGCCAAATTTTGAGGTTTGCAAAGGATTCTGGGTAACAGAACCTGGTCCGAGCCCCACAAGTCACCCCTCCTTGGATTCCCCTCGGTCTCTAGTTTTCAGAAATGCACAGGTTTGGTAGGTTTTTTGCCGGCTGAGCTAGAGGCCAAAATCTACAGGTAGGCACTTCATAAAAAACACCTCTGTTTTCTTCCAAAAATTTGGATGTGTCCACGTTGCGCTTTGGGGCATTTCCTGTCGCGGGCGCTAGGCCTACCCACACAAGTGAGGTATCATTTTTATCGGGAGACTTGGGGGAACGCTGGGTGGAAGGAAATTTGTGGCTCCTCTCAGATTCCAGAACTTTCTGCCACAGAAATGCCAGGACCATGTGTTTTTTTAGCCAAAATCTGAGGTTTGCAAAGGATTCTGGGTAACAGAACCTGGTCCGAGCCCCGCAAGTCACCCATCTTGGATTCCCCTAGGTCTCTAGTTTTCAGAAATGCACAGGTTTGGTAGGTTTCCCTAGGTGCCGGCTGAGCTAGAGGCCAAAATCTACAGGTAGGCACTTCGTAAAAAACACCTCTGTTTTCTTCCAAAATTTTGGAAGTGTCCACGTTGCGCTTTGGGGTGTTTCCTGTCGCGGGCGCTAGGCCTACCCACACAAGTGAGGTATCATTTTTATCAGGAGACTTGGGGGAACGCTGGGTGGAAGGAAATTTGTATCTCCTCTCAGATTCCAGAACTTTCTGCCACAGAAATGTGAGGAACATGTGTTTTTTTAGCCAAATTTTGAGGTTTGCAAAGGATTCTGGGTAACAGAACCTGGTCCGAGCCCCGCAAGTCACCCCTCCTTGGATTCCCCTAGGTCTCTAGTTTTCAGGAATGCACAGGTTTGGTAGGTTTCCCTAGGTGCCGGCTGAGCTAGAGGCCAAAATCTACAGGTAGGCACTTCGCAAAAAACACCTCTGTTTTCTTCCAAAAATTTGGATGTGTCCACGTTGCGCTTTGGGGCATTTCCTGTCGCGGGCGCTAGGCCTCCCCACACAAGTGAGGTATCATTTTTATCAGGAGACTTGGGGGAACGCTGGGTGGAAGGAAATTTGTGGCTCCTCTCAGATTCCAGAACTTTCTGCCACAGAAATGTGAGGACCATGTGTTTTTTTAGCCAAATTCTGAGGTTTGCAAAGGATTCTGGGTAACAGAACCTGGTCCGAGCCCCGCAAGTCACCCCATCTCCGATTCCCCTAGGTCTCTAGTTTTCAGAAATGCACAGGTTTGGTAGGTTTCCCTAGGTGCCGGCTGAGCTAGAGGCCAAATTCTACAGGTAGGCACTTCGCAAAAAACACCTCTGTTTTCTTCCAAAGTTTTGGATGTGTCCACGGTGCGCTTTGGGGCGTTTCCTGTCGCGGGCGCTAGGCCTACCCACACAAGTGAGGTATCATTTTTATCGGGAGACTTGGGGGAACGCTGGGTGGAAGGAAATTTGTGGCTCCTCTCAGATTCCAGAACTTTCTGCCACAGAAATGTGAGGACCATGTGTTTTTTTAGCCAAATTTTGAGGTTTGCAAAGGATTCTGGGTAACAGAACCTGGTCCGAGCCCCGCAAGTCACCCCTCGTTGGATTCCCCTAGGTCTCTAGTTTTCAGAAATGCACAGGTTTGGTAGGTTTCCCTAGGTGCCGGCTGAGCTAGAGGCCAAAATCTACAGGTAGGCACTTCGCAAAAAACACCTCTGTTTTCTTCTAAAAATTTGGATGTGTCCACGTTGCGCTTTGGGGCATTTCCTGTCGCGGGCGCTAGGCCTACCCACACAAATGAGGTATCATTTTTATCGGGAGACTTGGGGGAATGCTGGGTGGAAGGAAATTTGTGGCTCCTCTCAGATTACAGAACCTTCTGCCACAGAAATTTGAGGAACATGTGTTTTTTTAGCCAAATATCGAGGTTTGCAAAGGATTCTGGGTAACAGAACCTCGTCCGAGCCCCGCAAGTCACCCCATCTTGGATTCCCCTAGGTCTCTAGTTTTCAGAAATGCACAGGTTTGGTAGGTTTCCCTAGGTGCCGGCTGAGCTAGAGGCCAAAATCTACAGGTAGGCACTTCGCAAAAAACACCTCTGTTTTCTTCCAAAATTTTGGATGTGTCCACGTTGCGCTTTGGGGTGTTTCCTGTCGCGGGCGATAGGCCTACCCACACAAGTGAGGTATCATTTTTATCATCAGACTTGGGGGAACGCTGGGTGGAAGGAAATTTGTGGCTCCTCTCAGATTCCAGAACTTTCTGCCACAGAAATGTGAGGAACATGTGTTTTTTTAGCCAAATTTTGAGGTTTGCAAAGGATTCTGGGTAACAGAACCTGGTCCGAGCCCCGCAAGTCACCCCTCCTTGGATTCCCCTCGGTCTCTAGTTTTTGGAAATGTACAGGTTTGGTAGGTTTTCCTAGGTGCCGGCTGAGCTAGAGGCCAAAATCTACAGGTAGGCACTTCGCAAAAAACACCTCTGTTTTCTTCCAAAATTTTGGATGTGTCCACGGTGCGCTTTGGGGCGTTTCCTGTCGCGGGCGCTAGTCCTACCCACACAAGTGAGGTATGATTTGTATCGGGAGACTTGGGGGAACGCTGGGTGGAAGGAAATTTGTGGCTCCTCTCAGATTCCAGAACTTTCTGCCACAGAAATGTCAGGAACATGTGTTTTTTTAGCCAAATTTTGAGGTTTGCAAAGGATTCTGGGTAACAGAACCTGGTCCGAGCCCCACAAGTCACCCCTCCTTGGATTCCCCTCGGTCTCTAGTTTTCAGAAATGCACAGGTCTGGTAGGTTTTTTGCCGGCTGAGCTAGAGGCCAAAATCTACAGGTAGGCACTTCATAAAAAACACCTCTGTTTTCTTCCAAAAATTTGGATGTGTCCAGGTTGCGCTTTGGGGCATTTCCTGTCGCGGGCGCTAGGCCTACCCACACAATTGAGGTATCATTTTTATCGGGAGACTTGGGGGAACGCTGGGTGGAAGGAAATTTGTGGCTCCTCTCAGATTCCAGAACTTTCTGCCACAGAAATGTCAGGACCATGTGTTTTTTTAGCCAAAATCTGAGGTTTGCAAAGGATTCTGGGTAACAGATCCTGGTCCGAGCCCCGCAAGTCACCCATCTTGGATTCCCCTAGGTCTCTAGTTTTCCGAAATGCACAGGTTTGGTAGGTTTCCCTAGGTGCCGGCTGAGCTAGAGGCCAAAATACACTGGTAGGAACTTCGCAAAAAACACCTCTGTTTTCTTCCAAAATTTTGGATGTGTCCACGTTGCGCTTTGGGGTGTTTCCTGTCGCGGGCGCTAGGCCTACCCACACAAGTGAGGTTTCATTTTTATCGGGAGACTTCGTGGAACGCTGGGTGGAAGGTAATTTGTGGCTCCTCTCAGATTCCAGAACTTTCTGCCACAGAAATTTGAGGAACATGTGTTTTTTTAGCCAAATTTTGAGGTTTGCAAAGGATTCTGGGTAACAGAACCTGGTCCGAGCCCCGCAAGTCACCCCTCCTTGGATTCCCCTCGGTCTCTAGTTTTCGGAAATGTACAGGTTTGGTAGGTTTTCCTAGGTGCCGGCTGAGCTAGAGGCCAAAATCTACAGGTAGGCACTTCGCAAAAAACACCTCTGTTTTCTTCCAAAATTTTGGATGTGTCCACGGTGCGCTTTGGTGCGTTTCCTGTCGCGGGCGCTAGGCCTACCCACACAAGTGAGGTATCATTTTTATCGGGAGACTTGGGGGAACGCTGCGTGGAAGGAAATTTGTGGCTCCTCTCAGATTCCAGAACTTTCTGCCACAGAAATGTGAGGAACATGTGTTTTTTTAGCCACATTTTGAGGTTTGCAAAGGATTCTGGGTAACAGAACCTGGTCCGAGCCCCGCAAGTCACCCCATCTTGGATTCCCCTAGGTCTCTAGTTTTCAGAAATGCACAGGTTTGGTAGGTTTCCCTAGGTGCCGGCTGAGCTAGAGGCCAAAATCTACAGGTAGGCACTTCGCAAAAAACACCTCTGTTTTATTCCAAAAATTTGGATGTGTCCACGTTGCGCTTTGGGGCGTTTCCTGTCGCGGGCGCTAGACCTACCCACACAAGGGAGGTATCATTTTTATCGGGAGACTTGGGGGAACGCTGGGTGGAAGGTAATTTGTGGCTCCTCTCAGATTCCAGAACTTTCTGCCACAGAAATGTGAGGGCCATGTGTTTTTTTAGCCAAATTCTGAGGTTTGCAAAGGATTCTGGGTAACAGAACCTGGTCCGAGCCCCGCAAGTCACCCCATCTTGGATTCCCCTAGGTCTCTAGTTTTCAGAAATGCACAGGTTTGGTAGGTTTCCCTAGGTGCCGGCTGAGCTAGAGGCCAAAATCTACAGGTAGGCACTTCGCAAAAAACACCTCTGTTTTCTTCCAAAATTTTGGATGTGTCCACGTTGCGCTTTGGGGTGTTTCCTGTCGCGGGCGCTAGGCCTACCCACACAAGTGAGGTATCATTTTTATCAGGAGACTTGGGGGAACGCTGGGTGGAAGGAAATTTGTGGCTCCTCTCAGATTCCAGAACTTTCTGCCACAGAAATGTGAGGAACATGTGTTTTTTTAAGCCAAATATTGAGGTTTGCAAAGGATTCTGGGTAACAGAACCTGGTCCGAGCCCTGCAAGTCACCACTCCTTGGATTCCCCTAGGTCTCTAGTTTTCAGAAATGCACAGGTTTGGTAGGTTTCCCTAGGTGCCGGCTGAGCTAGAGGCCAAAATCTACAGGTAGGCACTTCGCAAAAAACACCTCTGTTTTCTTCCAAAATTTTGGATTTGTCCACGGTGCGCTTTGGGGCGTTTCCTGTCGCGGGCGCTAGGCCTACCCACACAAGTGAGGTATCATTTTTATCGGGAGACTTCGGGGAACGCTGGGTGGAAGGTAATTTGTGGCTCCTCTCAGATTCCAGAACTTTCTGCCACAGAAATGTGAGGAACATGTGTTTTTTTAGCCAAATTTTGAGGTTTGCAAAGGATTCTGGGTAACAGAACCTGGTCCGAGCCCCGCAAGTCACCCCTCCTTGGATTCCCCTCGGTCTCTAGTTTTCGGAAATGTACAGGTTTGGTAGGTTTTCCTAGGTGCTGGCTGAGCTAGAGGCCAAAATCTACAGGTAGGCACTTCGCAAAAAACACCTCTGTTTTATTCCAAAATTTTGGATGTGTCCACGTTGCGCTTTGGGGCGTTTCCTGTCGCGGGCGCTAGGCCTACCCACACAAGTGAGGTATCATTTTTATCGGGAGACTTGGGGGAACGCTGGGTGGAAGGTAATTAGTGGCTCCTCTCAGATTCCAGAACTTTGTGCCACAGAAATGTGAGGGCCATGTGTTTTTTTAGCCAAATTCGGAGGTTTGCAAAGGATTCTGGGTAACAGAACCTGGTCCGAGCCCTGCAAGTCACCCCTTCTTGGATTCCCCTAGGTCTCTAGATTTCAGAAATGCACAGGTTTGGTAGGTTTCCCTAGGTGCCGGCTGAGCTAGAGGCCAAAACCTACAGGTAGGCACTTTGCAAAAAACACCTCTGTTTTCTTCCAAAATTTTGGATGTGTCCACGTTGCGCTTTGGGGTGTTTCCTGTCGCGGGCGCTAGGCCTACCCACACAAGTGAGGTATCATTTTTATCAGGAGACATGGGGGAACGCTGGGTGGAAGGAAATTTGTGGCTCCTCTCAGAGTCCAGAACTTTCTGCCACAGAAATGTGAGGACCATATGTTTTTTTAGCCAAATTCTGAGGTTTGCAAAGGATTCTGGGTAACAGAACCTGGTCCGAGCCCCGCAAGTCACCCCATCTTGGATTCCCCTAGGTCTCTAGTTTTCAGAAATGCACAGGTTTGGTAGGTTTCCCTAGGTGCCGGATGAGCTAGGGGCCAAAATCCACAGGTAGGAACTTCGCAAAAAACACCTGTTTTCTTCCAAAATTTTGGATGTGTCCACGTTGCGCTTTGGGGCGTTTCCTGTCGCGGGCGCTAGACCTACCCACACAAGTGAGGTATCATTTTTATCGGGAGACTTGGGGGAACGCTGGGTGGAAGGTAATTTGTGGCTCCTCTCAGATTCCAGAACTTTCTGCCACAGAAATGTGAGGACCATGTGTTTTTTTAGCCAAATTTTGAGGTTTGCAAAGGATTCTGGGTAACAGAACCTGGTCCGAGCCCCGCAAGTCACCCCTCCTTGGATTCCCCTAGGTCTCTAGTTTTCGGAAATGTACAGGTTTGGTAGGTTTTCCTAGGTGCCGGCTGAGCTAGAGGCCAAAATATACAAGTAGGCACTTCGCAAAAAACACCTCTGTTTTCTTCCAAAATTTTGGATGTGTCCACGGTGCGCTTTGGTGCGTTCCCTGTCGCGGGTGCTAGACCTACTCACACAAGTGAGGTATCATTTTTATCGGGAGACTTGGGGGAACGCTGGGTGGAAGTTAATTTGTGGCTCCTGTCAGATTCCAGAACTTTCTGCCACAGAAATGTGAGGGCCATGTGTTTTTTTAGCCAAATTCTGAGGTTTGCAAAGGATTCTGGGTAACAGAACCTGGTCCGAGCCCCGCAAGTCACCCCATCTTGGATTCCCCTAGGTCTCTAGTTTTCAGAAATGCACAGGTTTGGTAGGTTTCCATAGGTGCCGGCTGAGCTAGAGGCCAAAATCTACAGGTAGGCACCTCGCAAAAAACACCTCTGTTTTCTTCCAAAATTTTGGATGTGTCCACGTTGCGCTTTGGGGTTTTTCCTGTCGCGGGCGCTAGGCCTACCCACACAAGTGAGGTATCATTTTTATCAGGAGACTTGGGGGAACGCTGGGTGGAAGGAAATTTGTGGCTCCTCTCAGATTCCAGAACTTTCTGCCACAGAAATGTGAGGAACATGTGTTTTTTTAAGCCAAATATTGAGGTTTGCAAAGGATTCTGGGTAACAGAACCTGGTCCGAGCCCTGCAAGTCACCACTCCTTGGATTCCCCTAGGTCTCTAGTTTTCAGAAATGCACAGGTTTGGTAGGTTTCCCTAGGTGCCGGCTGAGCTAGAGGCCAAAATCTACAGGTAGGCACTTCGCAATAAACACCTCTGTTTTCTTCCAAAAATTTGGATGTGTCCACGTTGCGCTTTGGGTCGTTTCCTGTCGCGGGCGCTAGGCCTACCCACACAAGTGAGGTATCATTTTCATCGGGAGACTTGGGGGAACGCTGGGTGGAAGGAAATTTGTGGCTCCTCTCAGATTCCAGAACTTTCTGCCACAGAAATGTGAGGAACATGTGTTTTTTTAGCCAAATTCTGAGGTTTGCAAAGGATTCTGGGTTACAGAACCTGGTCCGAGCCCCGCAAGTCACCCCTCCTTGGATTCCCCTCGGTCTCTAGTTTTCGGAAATGTACAGGTTTGGTAGGTTTTCCTAGGTGCCGGCTGAGCTAGAGGCCAAAATCTACAGGTAGGCACTTCGCAAAAAACACCTCTGTTTTCTTCCAAAATTTTGGATGTGTCCACGGTGCGCTTTGGGGCGTTTCCTGTCGCGGGCGCTAGGCCTACCCACACAAGTGAGGTATCATTTTTATCGGGAGACTTCGGGGAACGCTGGGTGGAAGGTAATTTGTGGCTCCTCTCAGATTCCAGAACTTTCTGCCACAGAAATGTGAGGAACATGTGTTTTTTTAGCCAAATTTTGAGGTTTGCAAAGGATTCTGGGTAACAGAACCTGGTCCGAGCCCCGCAAGTCACCCCTCCTTGGATTCCCCTCTGTCTCTAGTTTTCGGAAATGTACAGGTTTGGTAGGTTTTCCTAGGTGCTGGCTGAGCTAGAGGCCAAAATCTACAGGTAGGCACTTCGCAAAAAACACCTCTGTTTTATTCCAAAATTTTGGATGTGTCCACGTTGCGCTTTGGGGCGTTTCCTGTCGCGGGCGCTAGGCCTACCCACACAAGTGAGGTATCATTTTTATCGGGAGACTTGGGGGAAAGCTGGGTGGAAGGTAATTAGTGGCTCCTCTCAGATTCCAGAACTTTGTGCCACTGAAATGTGAGGGCCATGTGTTTTTTTAGCCAAATTCGGAGGTTTGCAAAGGATTCTGGGTAACAGAACCTGGTCCGAGCCCTGCAAGTCACCCCTCCTTGGATTCCCCTAGGTCTCTAGATTTCAGAAATGCACAGGTTTGGTAGGTTTCCCTAGGTGCCGGCTGAGCTAGAGGCCAAAACCTACAGGTAGGCACTTTGCAAAAAACACCTCTGTTTTCTTCCAAAATTTTGGATGTGTCCACGTTGCGCTTTGGGGTGTTTCCTGTCGCGGGCGCTAGGCCTACCCACACAAGTGAGGTATCATTTTTATCAGGAGACATGGGGGAACGCTGGGTGGAAGGAAATTTGTGGCTCCTCTCAGATTCCAGAACTTTCTGCCACAGAAATGTGAGGAACATGTGTTTTTTTAGCCAAATTCTGAGGTTTGCAAAGGATTCTGGGTAACAGAACCTGGTCCGAGCCCCGCAAGTCACCCCATCTTGGATTCCCCTAGGTCTCTAGTTTTCAGAAATGCACAGGTTTGGTAGGTTTCCCTATGTGCCGGCTGAGCTAGAGGCCAAAATCTACAGGTAGGCACCTCGCAAAAAACACCTCTGTTTTCTTCCAAAATTTTGGATGTGTCCACGTTGCGCTTTGGGGTTTTTCCTGTCGCGGGCGCTAGGCCTACCCACACAAGTGAGGTATCATTTTTATCAGGAGACTTGGGGGAACGCTGGGTGGAAGGAAATTTGTGGCTCCTCTCAGATTCCAGAACTTTCTGCCACAGAAATGTGAGGAACATGTGTTTTTTTAAGCCAAATATTGAGGTTTGCAAAGGATTCTGGGTAACAGAACCTGGTCCGAGCCCTGCAAGTCACCACTCCTTGGATTCCCCTAGGTCTCTAGTTTTCAGAAATGCACAGGTTTGGTAGGTTTCCCTAGGTGCCGGCTGAGCTAGAGGCCAAAATCTACAGGTAGGCACTTCGCAATAAACACCTCTGTTTTCTTTCAAAAATTTGGATGTGTCCACGTTGCGCTTTGGGTCGTTTCCTGTCGCGGGCGCTAGGCCTACCCACACAAGTGAGGTATCATTTTCATCGGGAGACTTGGGGGAACGCTGGGTGGAAGGAAATTTGTGGCTCCTCTCAGATTCCAGAACTTTCTGCCACAGAAATGTGAGGAACATGTGTTTTTTTAGCCAAATTCTGAGGTTTGCAAAGGATTCTGGGTAACAGAACCTGGTCCGAGCCCCGCAAGTCACCCCTCCTTGGATTCCCCTCGGTCTCTAGTTTTCGGAAATGTACAGGTTTGGTAGGTTTTCCTAGGTGCCGGCTGAGCTAGAGGCCAAAATCTACAGGTAGGCACTTCGCAAAAAACACCTCTGTTTTCTTCCAAAATTTTGGATGTGTCCACGGTGCGCTTTGGGGCGTTTCCTGTCGCGGGCGCTAGGCCTACCCACACAAGTGAGGTATCATTTTTATCGGGAGACTTCGGGGAACGCTGGGTGGAAGGTAATTTGTGGCTCCTCTCAGATTCCAGAACTTTCTGCCACAGAAATGTGAGGAACATGTGTTTTTTTAGCCAAATTTTGAGGTTTGCAAAGGATTCTGGGTAACAGAACCTGGTCCGAGCCCCGCAAGTCACCCCTCCTTGGATTCCCCTCTGTCTCTAGTTTTCGGAAATGTACAGGTTTGGTAGGTTTTCCTAGGTGCTGGCTGAGCTAGAGGCCAAAATCTACAGGTAGGCACTTCGCAAAAAACACCTCTGTTTTATTCCAAAATTTTGGATGCTTCCACGTTGCGCTTTGGGGCGTTTCCTGTCGCGGGCGCTAGGCCTACCCACACAAGTGAGGTATCATTTTTATCGGGAGACTTGGGGAAAGCTTGGTGGAAGGTAATTAGTGGCTCCTCTCAGATTCCAGAACTTTGTGCCACTGAAATGTGAGGGCCATGTGTTTTTTTAGCCAAATTCGGAGGTTTGCAAAGGATTCTGGGTAACAGAACCTGGTCCGAGCCCTGCAAGTCACCCCTCCTTGGATTCCCCTAGGTCTCTAGATTTCAGAAATGCACAGGTTTGGTAGGTTTCCCTAGGTGCCGGCTGAGCTAGAGGCCAAAACCTACAGGTAGGCACTTTGCAAAAAACACCTCTGTTTTCTTCCAAAATTTTGGATGTGTCCACGTTGCGCTTTGGGGTGTTTCCTGTCGCGGGCGCTAGGCCTACCCACACAAGTGAGGTATCATTTTTATCAGGAGACATGGGGGAACGCTGGGTGGAAGGAAATTTGTGGCTCCTCTCAGATTCCAGAACTTTCTGCCACAGAAATGTGAGGAACATGTGTTTTTTTAGCCAAATTTTGAGGTTTGGAAAGGATTCTGGGTAACAGAACCTGGTCCGAGCCCCGCAAGTCACCCCTCCTTGGATTCCCCTCGGTCTCTAGTTTTCGGAAATGTACAGGTTTGGTAGGTTTTCCTAGGTGCCGGCTGAGCTAGAGGCCAAAATCTACAGGTAGGCACTTCGCAAAAAACACCTCTGTTTTATTCAAAATTTTGATGTGTCCACGGTGCGCTTTGGTGCGTTCCCTGTCGCGGGCGCTAGGCCTACCCACACAAGTGAGGTATCATTTTTATCGGAGACTTGGGGGAACGCTGGGTGGAAGGAAATTTGTGGCTCCTCTCAGATTCCAGAACTTTCTGCCACAGAAATGTGAGGAACATGTGTTTTTTTAGCCAAATTTTGAGGTTTGCAAAGGATTCTGGGTAACAGAACCTGGTCCGAGCCCCGCAAGTCACCCCATCTTGGATTCCCCTAGGTCTCTAGTTTTCAGAAATGCACAGGTTTGGTAGGTTTCCCTAGGTGCCGGCTGAGCTAGAGGCCAAAATCTACAGGTAGGCACTTCGCAAAAACACTTCTGTTTTATTCCAAAAATTTGGATGTGTCCACGTTGCGCTTTGGGGCGTTTCCTGTTGCGGGCGCTAGGCCTACCCACACAAGTGAGGTATCATTTTTATCGGGCGACTTGGGGGAACGCTGGGTGGAAGGAAATTTGTGGCTCCTCTCAGATTCCAGAACTTTCTGCCACAGAAATGTGAGGAACATGTGTTTTTTTAGCCAAATTTTGAGGTTTGCAAAGGATTCTGGGTAACAGAACCTGGTCCGAGCCCCGCAAGTCACCCCTCCTTGGATTCCCCTCTGTCTCTAGTTTTCGGAAATGTACAGGTTTGGTAGGTTTTCCTAGTTGCTGGCTGAGCTAGAGGCCAAAATCTACAGGTAGGCACTTCGCAAAAAACACCTCTGTTTTATTCCAAAATTTTGGATGTGTCCACGTTGCGCTTTGGGGCGTTTCCTGTCGCGGGCGCTAGGCCTACCCACATAAGTGAGGTATCATTTTTATCGGGAGACTTGTGGGAAAGCTTGGTGGAAGGTAATTAGTGGCTCCTCTCAGATTCCAGAACTTTGTGCCACTGAAATGTGAGGGCCATGTGTTTTTTTAGCCAAATTCGGAGGTTTGCAAAGGATTCTGGGTAACAGAACCTGGTCCGAGCCCTGCAAGTCACCCCTCCTTGGATTCCCCTAGGTCTCTAGATTTCAGAAATGCACAGGTTTGGTAGGTTTCCCTAGGTGCCGGCTGAGCTAGAGGCCAAAACCTACAGGTAGGCACTTTGCAAAAAACACCTCTGTTTTCTTCCAAAATTTTGGATGTGTCCACGTTGCGCTTTGGGGTGTTTCCTGTCGCGGGCGCTAGGCCTACCCACACAAGTGAGGTATCATTTTTATCAGGAGACATGGGGGAACGCTGGGTGGAAGGAAATTTGTGGCTCCTCTCAGATTCCAGAACTTTCTGCCACAGAAATGTGAGGAACATGTGTTTTTTTAGCCAAATTTTGAGGTTTGCAAAGGATTCTGGGTAACAGAACCTGGTCCGAGCCCCGCAAGTCACCCCTCCTTGGATTCCCCTCGGTCTCTAGTTTTCGGAAATGTACAGGTTTGGTAGGTTTTCCTAGGTGCCGGCTGAGCTAGAGGCCAAAATCTACAGGTAGGCACTTCGCAAAAAACACCTCTGTTTTCTTCCAAAATTTTGGATGTGTCCACGGTGCGCTTTGGTGCGTTCCCTGTCGCGGGCGCTAGGCCTACCCACACAAGTGAGGTATCATTTTTATCGGGAGACTTGGGGGAACGCTGGGTGGAAGGAAATTTGTGGCTCCCCTCAGATTCCAGAACTTTCTGCCACAGAAATGTGAGGAACATGTGTTTTTTTAGCCAAATTTTGAGGTTTGCAAAGGATTCTGGGTAACAGAACCTGGTCCGAGCCCCGCAAGTCACCCCATCTTGGATTCCCCTAGGTCTCTAGTTTTCAGAAATGCACAGGTTTGGTAGGTTTCCCTAGGTGCCGGCTGAGCTAGAGGCCAAAATCTACAGGTAGGCACTTCGCAAAAAACACCTCTGTTTTATTCCAAAAATTTGGATGTGTCCACGTTGCGCTTTGGGGCGTTTCCTGTTGCGGGCGCTAGGCCTACCCACACAAGTGAGGTATCATTTTTATCGGGCGACTTGGGGGAACGCTGGGTGGAAGGAAATTTGTGGCTCCTCTCAGATTCCAGATCTTTCTGCCACAGAAATGTGAGGGCCATGTGTTTTTTTAGTCAAATTCTGAGGTTTGCAAAGGATTCTGGGTAACAGAACCTGGTCCGAGCCCCGCAAGTCACCCCATCTTGGATTCCCCTAGGTCTCTAGTTTTCAGGAATGCACAGGTTTGGTAGGTTTCCCTAGGTGCCGGATGAGCTAGAGGCCAAAATCTACAGGTAGGCACTTCGCAAAAAACACCTCTGTTTTCTTCCAAAGTTTTGGATGTGTCCACGGTGCGCTTTGGGGCGTTTCCTGTCGCGGGCGCTAGGCCTACCCACACAAGTGAGGTATCATTTTTATCGGGCGACTTGGGGGAACGCTGGGTGGAAGGAAATTTGTGGCTCCTCTCAGATTCCAGAACTTTCTGCCACAGAAATGTGAGGAAAATGTGTGTTTTTAGCCAAATTTTGAGGTTTGCAAAGGTTTCTGGGTAACAGAAACCTGGTCCGAGCCCCGCAAGTCACCCCTCCTTGGATTCCCCTAGGTCTCTAGTTTTCAGAAATGCACAGGTTTGGTAGTTTTCCCTAGGTGCCGGCTGAGCTAGAGGCCAAAATCTACAGGTAGGCACTGATCAAAAAAACACCTCTGTTTTCTTCCAAAAATTTGGATGTGTCCACGTTGCGCTTTGGGGCATTTCCTCTCGCGGGCGCTAGGCCTACCCACACACGTGAGGTATCATTTTTATCGGGAGACTTGGGGGAACGCTGGGTGGAAGGAAATTTGTGGCTCCTCTCAGATTCCAGAACTTTCTGCCACAGAAATATGGGGAACATGTGTTTTTTTAGCCAAATTTCGAGGTTTGCAAAGGATTCTGGGTAACAGAACCTAGTCCGAGCCCCACAAGTCACCCCATCTTGGATTCCCCTAGGTCTCTAGTTTTCAGAAATGCACAGGTTTGGTAGGTTTCCCTAGGTGCCGGCTGAGCTAGCGGCCAAAATCTACAGGTAGGCACTTCGCAAAAAACACCTCGTTTTCTTCCAAAAATTTGGATGTCTCCCCGTTGCGCTTTGGGGCGTTTCCTGTCGCGGGCGCTAGGCCTACCCACACAAGTGAGGTATCATTTTTATCGGGCGACTTGGGGGAATGCTGGGTGGAAGGAAATTTGTGGCTCCTCTCAGATTCCAGAACTTTCTGCCACAGAAATGTGAGGACCATGTGTTTTTTTAGCCAAATTCTGAGGTTTGCAAAGGATTCTGGGTAACAGAACCTGGTCCGAGCCCCGCAAGTCACCCCATCTTGGATTCCCCTAGGTCTCTAGTTTTCAGAAATGCACAGGTTTGGTAGGTTTCCCTAGGTGCCGGCTGAGCTAGGGGCCAAAATCCACAGGTAGGAACTTCGCAAAAAACACCTCTGTTTTCTTCCAAAATTTTGGATGTGTCCACGTTGCGCTTTGGGGTGTTTCCTGTCGCGGGCGCTAGGCCTACCCACACAAGTGAGGTATCATTTTTATCAGGAGACTTGGGGGAATGCTGGGTGGAAGGAAATTTGTGGCTCCTCTCAGATTCCAGAACTTTCTGCCACAGAAATGTGAGGAACATGTGTTTTTATTAGCCAAATTCTGAGGTTTGCAAAGGATTCTGGGTAACAGAACCTGGTCCGAGCCCCGCAAGTCACCCCTCCTTGGATTCCCCTAGGTCTCTAGTTTTCAGAAATGCACAGGTTTGGTAGGTTTCCCAAGGTGCCGGCTGAGCTAGAGGCCAAAAACTACAGGTATGCACTTCGCAAAAAACACCTCTATTTTCTTCCAAAGTTTTGGATGTGTCCACGGTGCGCTTTGGGGCGTTTCCTGTCGCGGGCGCTAGGCCTACCCACACAAGTGAGGTATCATTTTTATCGGGAGACTTGGGGGAACGCTGGGTGGAAGGAAATTTGTGGCTCCTCTCAGATTCCAGAACTTTCTGCCACAGAAATGTGAGGAACATGTGTGTTTTTAGCCATATTTTGAGGTTTGCAAAGGATTCTGGGTAACAGAACCTGGTCCGAGCCCCGCAAGTCACCCCTCCTTGGATTCCCCTCGGTCTCTAGTTTTCAGAAATGCACAGGATTGGTAGATTTCCCTAGGTTCCGACTGAGCTAGAGGCCAAAATCTACAGGTAGGCACTTCGCAAAAAACACCTCTGTTTTCTTCCAAAGTTTTGGATGTGTCCACGGTGCGCTTTGGGGCGTTTCCTGTCGCGGGCGCTAGGCCTACCCACACAAGTGAGGTATCATTTTTATCGAGAGACTTGGGGGAACGCTGGGTGGAAGGAAATTTGTGGCTCCTCTTAGATTCCAGAACTTTCTGCCACGGAAATGTGAGGAACATGTGTTTTTTTAGCCAAATTTCTAGGTTTGCAAAGGATTCTGGGTAACAGAACTTGGTCCGAGCCCCGCAAGTCACCCCATCTTGGATTCCCCTAGGTCTCTAGTTTTCAGAAATGCACAGGTTTGGTAGGTTTCCCTAGGTGCCGGCTGAGCTAGAGGCCAAAATCTACAGGTAGGCACTTCGCAAAAAACACCTCTGTTTTCTTCCAAAAATTTGGATGTCTCCCCGTTGCGCTTTGGGGCGTTTCCTGTCGCGGGCGCTAGGCCTACCCACACAAGTGAGGTATCATTTTTATCGGGAGACTTGGGGGAATGCTGGGTGGAAGGAAATTTGTGGCTCCTCTCAGATTCCAGAACTTTCTGCCACAGAAATGTGAGGACCATGTGTTTTTTTAGCCAAATTCTGAGGTTTGCAAAGGATTCTGGGTAACAGAACCTGGTCCGAGCCCCGCAAGTCACCCCTCCTTGGATTCCCCTCGGTCTCTAGTTTTCAGAAATGCACAGGTTTGGTAGGTTTCCCTAGGTGCCGGATGAGCTAGAGGCCAAAATCTACAGGTAGGCACTTCGCAAAAAACACCTCTGTTTTCTTCCAAAGTTTTGGATGTGTCCACGGTGTGCTTTGGGGCGTTTCCTGTCGCGGGCGCTAGGCCTACCCACACAAGTGAGGTATCATTTTTATCGGGCGACTTGGGGGAACGCTGGGTGGAAGGAAATTTGTGGCTCCTCTCAGATTCCAGAACTTTCTGCCACAGAAATGTGAGGAACATGTGTTTTTTTAGCCAAATTTTGAGGTTTGCAAAGGATTCTGGGTAAAAGAACCTGGTCCGAGCCCCGCAAGTCACCCCTCCTTGGATTCCCCTAGGTCTCTAGTTTTCGGAAATTCACAGGTTTGGTAGGTTTCCCTAGGTGCCGGCTGAGCTAGAGGCCAAAATCTACAGGTAGGCACTTTGCAAAAAACACCTCTGTTTTCTTCCAAAAATTTGGATGTGTCCACGTTGCGCTTTGGGGCGTTTCCTGTCGCGGGCGCTAGGCCTACCCACACAAGTGAGGTATCATTTTTATCGGGAGACTTGGGGGAACACTGGTTGGAAGGAAATTTGTGGCTCCTCTCAGATTCCAGAACTTTCTGCCACAGAAATGTGAGGAACATGTGTTTTTTTAGCCAAATTTTGAGGTTTGCAAAGAATTCTGGGTAACGGAACCTGGTCCGAGCCCCGCAAGTCACCCCATCTTGGATTCCCCTAGGTCTCTAGTTTTCAGAAATGCACAGGTTTGGTAGGTTTCCCTATGTGCCGGCTGAGATAGAGGCCAAAATCTACAGGTAGGCACTTCGCAAAAAACACCTCTGTTTTCTTCCAAAAATTTGGATGTGTCCACGTTGCGCTTTGGGGCATTTCCTCTCGCGGGCGCTAGGCCTACCCACACAAGTGAGGTATCATTTTTATCGGGAGACTTGGGGGAACGCTGGGTGGAAGGAAAGTTGTGGCTCCTCTCAGATTCCAGAACTTTCTGCCACAGAAATGTGGGGAACATGTGTTTTTTTAGCCAAATTTCGAGGTTTGTAAAGGATTCTGGGTAACAGAACCTGGTCCGAGCCCCGCAAGTCACCCCATCTTGGATTCCCCTAGGTCTCTAGTTTTCAGAAATGCACAGGTTTGGTAGGTTTCCCTAGGTGCCGGCTGAGCTAGAGGCCAAAATCTACAGGTAGGCACTTCGCAAAAAACACCTCTGTTTTCTTCCAAAAATTTGGATGTCTCCCCGTTGCGCTTTGGGGCGTTTATTGTCGCGGGCGCTAGGCCTACCCACACAAGTGAGGTATCATTTTCATCGGGAGACTTGGGGGAACGCTGGGTGGAAGGAAATTTGTGGCTCCTCTCAGATTCCAGAACTTTCTGCCACAGAAATGTGAGGACCATGTGTTTCTTTAGCCAAATTCTGAGGTTTGCAAACAATTATGGGTAACAGAACCTGGTCCGAGCCCCGCAAGTCACCCCATCTTGGATTCCCCTAGGTCTCTAGTTTTCAGAAATGCACAGGTTTGGTAGGTTTCCCAAGGTGCCGGCTGAGCTAGAGGCCAAAATCTACAGGTATGCACTTCGCAAAAAACACCTCTGTTTTCTTCCAAAGTTTTGGATGTGTCCACGGTGCGCTTTGGGGCGTTTCCTGTCGCGGGCGCTAGGCCTACCCACACAAGTGAGGTATCATTTTTATCGGGAGACTTGGGGGAACGCTGGGTGGAAGGAAATTTGTGGCTCCTCTCAGATTCCAGAACTTTCTGCCACAGAAATGTGAGGAACATGTGTTTTTTTAGCCAAATTCTGAGGTTTGCAAAGGATTCTGGGTAACAGAACCTGGTCCGAGCCCCGCATGTCACCCCATCTTGGATTCCCCTAGGTCTCTAGTTTTCAGAAATGCACAGGTTTGGTAGGTTTCCCTAGGTGCCGGCTGAGCTAGAGGCCAAAATCTACAGGTAGGCACTTCGCAAAAAACACCTCTGTTTTCTTCCAAAAATGTGGATGTCTCCCCGTTGCGCTTTGGGGCGTTTCCTGTCGCGGGCGCTAGGCCTACCCACACAAGTGAGGTATCATTTTTATCGGGCGACTTGGGGGAATGCTGGGTGGAAGGAAATTTGTGGCTCCTCTCAGATTCCAGAACTTTCTGCCACAGAAATGTGAGGACCATGTGTTTTTTTAGCCAAATTCTGAGGTTTGCAAAGGATTCTGGGTAACAGAACCTGGTCCGAGCCCCGCAAGTCACCCCATCTTGGATTCCCCTAGGTCTCTAGTTTTCACAAATGCACAGGTTTGGTAGGTTTCCCTAGGTGCCGGCTGAGCCAGAGGCCAAAATCCACAGGTAGGAACTTCGCAAAAAACACCTCTGTTTTCTTCCAAACTTTTGGATGTGTCCACGTTGCGCTTTGGGGTGTTTCCTGTCGCGGGCGCTAGGCCTACCCACACAAGTGAGGTATCATTTTTATCAGGAGACTTGGGGGAACGCTGGGTGGAAGGAAATTTGTGGCTCCTCTCAGATTCCAGAACTTTCTGCCACAGAAATGTGAGGAACATGTGTTTTTTTAGCCAAATTCTGAGGTTTGCAAAGGATTCTGGGTAACAGAACCTGGTCCGAGCCCCGCAAGTCACCCCTCCTTGGATTCCCCTAGGTCTCTAGTTTTCAGAAATGCACAGGTTTGGTAGGTTTCCCTAGGTGCCGGCTGAGCTAGAGGCCAAAATCTACAGGTAGGCACTTCGCAAAAAACACCTCTGTTTTCTTCCAAAAATTTGGATGTGTCCACGTTGCGCTTTGGGGCATTTCCTCTCGCGGGCGCTAGGCCTACCCACACAAGTGAGGTATCATTTTTATCGGGAGACTTGGGGGAACGCTGGGTGGAAGGAAAGTTGTGGCTCCTCTCAGATTCCAGAACTTTCTGCCACAGAAATGTGGGGAACATGTGTTTTTTTAGCCAAATTTCGAGGTTTGCAAAGGATTCTGGGTAACAGAACCTGGTCCGAGCCCCACAAGTCACCCCATCTTGGATTCCCCTAGGTCTCTAGTTTTCAGAAATGCACAGGTTTGGTAGGTTTCCCTAGGTGCCGGCTGAGCTAGAGGCCAAAATCTACAGGTAGGCACTTCGCAAAAAACACCTCTGTTTTCTTCCAAAGTTTTGGATGTGTCCACGGTGCGCTTTGGGGTGTTTCCTGTCGCGGGCGCTAGGCCTACCCACACAAGTGAGGTATCATTTTTATCGGGAGACTTGGGGGAACGCTGGGTGGAAGGAAATTTGTGGCTCCTCTCAGATTCCAGAACTTTCTGCCACAGAAATGTGAGGAACATGTGTTTTTTTAGCCAAATTCTGAGGTTTGCAAAGGATTCTGGGTAACAGAACCTGGTCCGAGCCCCGCATGTCACCCCATCTTGGATTCCCCTAGGTCTCTAGTTTTCACAAATGCACAGGTTTGGTAGGTTTCCCTAGGTGCCGGCTGAGCCAGAGGCCAAAATCCACAGGTAGGAACTTCGCAAAAAACACCTCTGTTTTCTTCCAAACTTTTGGATGTGTCCACGTTGCGCTTTGGGGTGTTTCCTGTCGCGGGCGCTAGGCCTACCCACACCAGTGAGGTATCATTTTTATCAGGAGACTTGGGGGAACGCTGGGTGGAAGGAAATTTGTGGCTCCTCTCAGATTCCAGAACTTTCTGCCACAGAAATGTGAGGAACATGTGTTTTTTTAGCCAAATTCTGAGGTTTGCAAAGGATTCTGGGTAACAGAACCTGGTCCGAGCCCCGCAAGTCAACCCTCCTTGGATTCCCCTAGGTCTCTAGTTTTCAGAAATGCACAGGTTTGGTAGGTTTCCCTAGGTGCCGGCTGAGCTAGAGGCCAAAATCTACAGGTAGGCACTTCGCAAAAAACACCTCTGTTTTCTTCCAAAAATTTGGATGTCTCCCCGTTGCGCTTTGGGGCGTTTCCTGTCGCGGGCGCTAGGCCTACCCACACAAGTGAGGTATCATTTTTATCGGGAGACTTGGGGGAACGCTGGGTGGAAGGAAATTTGTGGCTCCTCTCAGATTCCAGAACTTTCTGCCACAGAAATGTGAGGAACATGTGTTTTTTTAGCCAAATTCTGAGGTTTGCAAAGGATTCTGGGTAACAGAACCTGGTCCGAGCCCCGCAAGTCAACCCTCCTTGGATTCCCCTAGGTCTCTAGTTTTCAGAAATGCACAGGTTTGGTAGGTTTCCCTAGGTGCCGGCTGAGCTAGAGGCCAAAATCTACAGGTAGGCACTTCGCAAAAAACACCTCTGTTTTCTTCCAAAAATTTGGATGTCTCCCCGTTGCGCTTTGGGGCGTTTCCTGTCGCGGGCGCTAGGCCTACCCACACAAGTGAGGTATCATTTTTATCGGGAGACTTGGGGGAACGCTGGGTGGAAGGAAATTTGTGGCTCCTCTCAGATTCCAGAACTTTCTGCCACAGAAATGTGAGGAACATGTGTGTTTTTAGCCAAATTTTGAGGTTTGCAAAGGATTCTGGGTAACAGAACCTGGTCCGAGACCCGCAAGTCACCCCATCTTGGATTCCCCTAGGTCTCTAGTTTTCAGAAATGCACAGGTTTGGTAGGTTTTCCTAGGTGCCGGCTGAGCTAGAGGCCAAAATCTACAGGTAGGCACTTCGCAAAAAACACCTCTGTTTTATTCCAAAAATTTGGATGTGTCCACGTTGCGCTTTGGGGCGTTTCCTGTCGCGGGCGCTAGGCCTACCCACACAAGTGAGGTATCATTTTTATCGGGAGACTTGGGGGAACGCTGGGTGGAAGGAAATTTGTGGCTCCTCTCAGATTCCAGAACTTTCTGCCACAGAAATGTGAGGAACATGTGTGTTTTTAGCCAAATTTTGAGGTTTGCAAAGGATTCTGGGTAACAGAACCTGGTCCGAGACCCGCAAGTCACCCCATCTTGGATTCCCCTAGGTCTCTAGTTTTCAGAAATGTACAGGTTTGGTAGGTTTTCCTAGGTGCCGGCTGAGCTAGAGGCCAAAATCTACAGGTAGGCACTTCGCAAAAAACACCTCTGTTTTATTCCAAAAATTTGGATGTGTCCACGTTGCGCTTTGGGGCGTTTCCTGTCGCGGGCGCTAGGCCTACCCACACAAGTGAGGTATCATTTTTATCGGGAGACTTGGGGGAACTCTGGGTGGAAGGTAATTAGTGGCTCCTCTCAGATTCCAGAACTTTCTGCCACAGAAATGTGAGGGCCATGTGTTTTTTTAGCCAAATTCGGAGGTTTGCAAAGGATTCTGGGTAACAGAACCTGGTCCGAGCCCTGCAAGTCACCCCTCCTTGGATTCCCCTAGGGCTCTAGATTTCAGAAATGCACAGGTTTGGGAGGTTTCCCTAGGTGCCGGCTGAGCTAGAGGCCAAAACCTACAGGTAGGCACTTTGCAAAAAACACCTCTGTTTTCTTCCAAAATTTTGGATGTGTCCACGTTGCGCTTTGGGGTGTTTCCTGTCGCGGGCGCTAGGCCTACCCACACAAGTGAGGTATCATTTTTATCGGGAGACTTGGGGGAACGCTGGGTGGAAGGAAATTTGTGGCTCCTCTCAGATTCCAGAACTTTCTGCCACAGAAATGTGAGGAACATGTGTTTTTTTAGCCAAATTCTGAGGTTTGCAAAGGATTCTGGGTAACAGAACCTGGTCCGAGCCCCGCATGTCACCCCATCTTGGATTCCCCTAGGTCTCTAGTTTTCAGAAATGCACAGGTTTGGTAGGTTTCCCTAGGTGCCGGCTGAGCTAGAGGCCAAAATCTACAGGTAGGCACTTCGCAAAAAACACCTCTGTTTTCTTCCAAAAATTTGGATGTCTCCCCGTTGCGCTTTGGGGCGTTTCCTGTCGCGGGCGCTAGGCCTACCCACACAAGTGAGGTATCATTTTTATCGGGAGACTTGGGGGAACGCTGGGTGGAAGGAAATTTGTGGCTCCTCTCAGATTCCAGAACTTTCTGCCACAGAAATGTGAGGAACATGTGTGTTTTTAGCCAAATTTTGAGGTTTGCAAAGGATTCTGGGTAACAGAACCTGGTCCGAGACCCGCAAGTCACCCCATCTTGGATTCCCCTAGGTCTCTAGTTTTCAGAAATGCACAGGTTTGGTAGGTTTTCCTAGGTGCCGGCTGAGCTAGAGGCCAAAATCTACAGGTAGGCACTTCGCCAAAAACACCTCTGTTTTCTTCCAAACTTTTGGATGTGTCCACGTTGCGCTTTGGGGTGTTTCCTGTCGCGGGCGCTAGGCCTACCCACACCAGTGAGGTATCATTTTTATCAGGAGACTTGGGGGAACGCTGGGTGGAAGGAAATTTGTGGCTCCTCTCAGATTCCAGAACTTTCTGCCACAGAAATGTGAGGAACATGTGTTTTTTTAGCCAAATTCTGAGGTTTGCAAAGGATTCTGGGTAACAGAACCTGGTCCGAGCCCCGCAAGTCAACCCTCCTTGGATTCCCCTAGGTCTCTAGTTTTCAGAAATGCACAGGTTTGGTAGGTTTCCCTAGGTGCCGGCTGAGCTAGAGGCCAAAATCTACAGGTAGGCACTTCGCAAAAAACACCTCTGTTTTCTTCCAAAAATTTGGATGTCTCCCCGTTGCGCTTTGGGGCGTTTCCTGTCGCGGGCGCTAGGCCTACCCACACAAGTGAGGTATCATTTTTATCGGGAGACTTGGGGGAACGCTGGGTGGAAGGAAATTTGTGGCTCCTCTCAGATTCCAGAACTTTCTGCCACAGAAATGTGAGGAACATGTGTTTTTTTAGCCAAATTCTGAGGTTTGCAAAGGATTCTGGGTAACAGAACCTGGTCCGAGCCCCGCAAGTCAACCCTCCTTGGATTCCCCTAGGTCTCTAGTTTTCAGAAATGCACAGGTTTGGTAGGTTTCCCTAGGTGCCGGCTGAGCTAGAGGCCAAAATCTACAGGTAGGCACTTCGCAAAAAACACCTCTGTTTTCTTCCAAAAATTTGGATGTCTCCCCGTTGCGCTTTGGGGCGTTTCCTGTCGCGGGCGCTAGGCCTACCCACACAAGTGAGGTATCATTTTTATCGGGAGACTTGGGGGAACGCTGGGTGGAAGGAAATTTGTGGCTCCTCTCAGATTCCAGAACTTTCTGCCACAGAAATGTGAGGAACATGTGTGTTTTTAGCCAAATTTTGAGGTTTGCAAAGGATTCTGGGTAACAGAACCTGGTCCGAGACCCGCAAGTCACCCCATCTTGGATTCCCCTAGGTCTCTAGTTTTCAGAAATGCACAGGTTTGGTAGGTTTTCCTAGGTGCCGGCTGAGCTAGAGGCCAAAATCTACAGGTAGGCACTTCGCAAAAAACACCTCTGTTTTATTCCAAAAATTTGGATGTGTCCACGTTGCGCTTTGGGGCGTTTCCTGTCGCGGGCGCTAGGCCTACCCACACAAGTGAGGTATCATTTTTATCGGGAGACTTGGGGGAACGCTGGGTGGAAGGAAATTTGTGGCTCCTCTCAGATTCCAGAACTTTCTGCCACAGAAATGTGAGGAACATGTGTGTTTTTAGCCAAATTTTGAGGTTTGCAAAGGATTCTGGGTAACAGAACCTGGTCCGAGACCCGCAAGTCACCCCATCTTGGATTCCCCTAGGTCTCTAGTTTTCAGAAATGTACAGGTTTGGTAGGTTTTCCTAGGTGCCGGCTGAGCTAGAGGCCAAAATCTACAGGTAGGCACTTCGCAAAAAACACCTCTGTTTTATTCCAAAAATTTGGATGTGTCCACGTTGCGCTTTGGGGCGTTTCCTGTCGCGGGCGCTAGGCCTACCCACACAAGTGAGGTATCATTTTTATCGGGAGACTTGGGGGAACTCTGGGTGGAAGGTAATTAGTGGCTCCTCTCAGATTCCAGAACTTTCTGCCACAGAAATGTGAGGGCCATGTGTTTTTTTAGCCAAATTCGGAGGTTTGCAAAGGATTCTGGGTAACAGAACCTGGTCCGAGCCCTGCAAGTCACCCCTCCTTGGATTCCCCTAGGGCTCTAGATTTCAGAAATGCACAGGTTTGGGAGGTTTCCCTAGGTGCCGGCTGAGCTAGAGGCCAAAACCTACAGGTAGGCACTTTGCAAAAAACACCTCTGTTTTCTTCCAAAATTTTGGATGTGTCCACGTTGCGCTTTGGGGTGTTTCCTGTCGCGGGCGCTAGGCCTACCCACACAAGTGAGGTATCATTTTTATCGGGAGACTTGGGGGAACGCTGGGTGGAAGGAAATTTGTGGCTCCTCTCAGATTCCAGAACTTTCTGCCACAGAAATGTGAGGAACATGTGTGTTTTTAGCCACATTTTGAGGTTTGCAAAGGATTCTGGGTAACAGAACCTGGTCCGAGACCCGCAAGTCACCCCATCTTGGATTCCCCTAGGTCTCTAGTTTTCAGAAATGCACAGGTTTGGTAGGTTTTCCTAGGTGCCGGCTGAGCTAGAGGCCAAAATCTACAGGTAGGCACTTCGCAAAAAACACCTCTGTTTTATTCCAAAAATTTGGATGTGTCCACGTTGCGCTTTGGGGCGTTTCCTGTCGCGGGCGCTAGGCCTACCCACACAAGTGAGGTATCATTTTTATCGGGAGACTTGGGGGAACGCTGGGTGGAAGGAAATTTGTGGCTCCTCTCAGATTCCAGAACTTTCTGCCACAGAAATGTGAGGAACATGTGTGTTTTTAGCCAAATTTTGAGGTTTGCAAAGGATTCTGGGTAACAGAACCTGGTCCGAGCCCTGCAAGTCACCCCTCCTTGGATTCCCCTAGGGCTCTAGATTTCAGAAATGCACAGGTTTGGGAGGTTTCCCTAGGTGCCGGCTGAGCTAGAGGCCAAAACCTACAGGTAGGCACTTTGCAAAAAACACCTCTGTTTTCTTCCAAAATTTTGGATGTGTCCACGTTGCGCTTTGGGGTGTTTCCTGTCGCGGGCGCTAGGCCTACCCACACAAGTGAGGTATCATTTTTATCGGGAGACTTGGGGGAACGCTGGGTGGAAGGAAATTTGTGGCTCCTCTCAGATTCCAGAACTTTCTGCCACAGAAATGTGAGGAACATGTGTGTTTTTAGCCACATTTTGAGGTTTGCAAAGGATTCTGGGTAACAGAACCTGGTCGAGACCCGCAAGTCACCCCATCTTGGATTCCCCTAGGTCTCTAGTTTTCAGAAATGCACAGGTTTGGTAGGTTTTCCTAGGTGCCGGCTGAGCTAGAGGCCAAAATCTACAGGTAGGCACTTCGCAAAAAACACCTCTGTTTTATTCCAAAAATTTGGATGTGTCCACGTTGCGCTTTGGGGCGTTTCCTGTCGCGGCGCTAGGCCTACCCACACAAGTGAGGTATCATTTTTATCGGGAGACTTGGGGGAACGCTGGGTGGAAGGAAATTTGTGGCTCCTCTCAGATTCCAGAACTTTCTGCCACAGAAATGTGAGGAACATGTGTTTTTTTAGCCAAATTCTGAGGTTTGCAAAGGATTCTGGGTAACAGAACCTGGTCCGAGCCCCGCATGTCACCCCATCTTGGATTCCCCTAGGTCTCTAGTTTTCAGAAATGCACAGGTTTGGTAGGTTTCCCTAGGTGCCGGCTGAGCTAGAGGCCAAAATCTACAGGTAGGCACTTCGCAAAAAACACCTCTGTTTTCTTCCAAAAATTTGGATGTCTCCCCGTTGCGCTTTGGGGCGTTTCCTGTCGCGGGCGCTAGGCCTACCCACACAAGTGAGGTATCATTTTTATCGGGAGACTTGGGGGAACGCTGGGTGGAAGGAAATTTGTGGCTCCTCTCAGATTCCAGAACTTTCTGCCACAGAAATGTGAGGAACATGTGTGTTTTTAGCCAAATTTTGAGGTTTGCAAAGGATTCTGGGTAACAGAACCTGGTCCGAGACCCGCAAGTCACCCCATCTTGGATTCCCCTAGGTCTCTAGTTTTCAGAAATGCACAGGTTTGGTAGGTTTTCCTAGGTGCCGGCTGAGCTAGAGGCCAAAATCTACAGGTAGGCACTTCGCCAAAAACACCTCTGTTTTCTTCCAAACTTTTGGATGTGTCCACGTTGCGCTTTGGGGTGTTTCCTGTCGCGGGCGCTAGGCCTACCCACACCAGTGAGGTATCATTTTTATCAGGAGACTTGGGGGAACGCTGGGTGGAAGGAAATTTGTGGCTCCTCTCAGATTCCAGAACTTTCTGCCACAGAAATGTGAGGAACATGTGTTTTTTTAGCCAAATTCTGAGGTTTGCAAAGGATTCTGGGTAACAGAACCTGGTCCGAGCCCCGCAAGTCAACCCTCCTTGGATTCCCCTAGGTCTCTAGTTTTCAGAAATGCACAGGTTTGGTAGGTTTCCCTAGGTGCCGGCTGAGCTAGAGGCCAAAATCTACAGGTAGGCACTTCGCAAAAAACACCTCTGTTTTCTTCCAAAAATTTGGATGTCTCCCCGTTGCGCTTTGGGGCGTTTCCTGTCGCGGGCGCTAGGCCTACCCACACAAGTGAGGTATCATTTTTATCGGGAGACTTGGGGGAACGCTGGGTGGAAGGAAATTTGTGGCTCCTCTCAGATTCCAGAACTTTCTGCCACAGAAATGTGAGGAACATGTGTTTTTTTAGCCAAATTCTGAGGTTTGCAAAGGATTCTGGGTAACAGAACCTGGTCCGAGCCCCGCAAGTCAACCCTCCTTGGATTCCCCTAGGTCTCTAGTTTTCAGAAATGCACAGGTTTGGTAGGTTTCCCTAGGTGCCGGCTGAGCTAGAGGCCAAAATCTACAGGTAGGCACTTCGCAAAAAACACCTCTGTTTTCTTCCAAAAATTTGGATGTCTCCCCGTTGCGCTTTGGGGCGTTTCCTGTCGCGGGCGCTAGGCCTACCCACACAAGTGAGGTATCATTTTTATCGGGAGACTTGGGGGAACGCTGGGTGGAAGGAAATTTGTGGCTCCTCTCAGATTCCAGAACTTTCTGCCACAGAAATGTGAGGAACATGTGTGTTTTTAGCCAAATTTTGAGGTTTGCAAAGGATTCTGGGTAACAGAACCTGGTCCGAGACCCGCAAGTCACCCCATCTTGGATTCCCCTAGGTCTCTAGTTTTCAGAAATGCACAGGTTTGGTAGGTTTTCCTAGGTGCCGGCTGAGCTAGAGGCCAAAATCTACAGGTAGGCACTTCGCAAAAAACACCTCTGTTTTATTCCAAAAATTTGGATGTGTCCACGTTGCGCTTTGGGGCGTTTCCTGTCGCGGGCGCTAGGCCTACCCACACAAGTGAGGTATCATTTTTATCGGGAGACTTGGGGGAACGCTGGGTGGAAGGAAATTTGTGGCTCCTCTCAGATTCCAGAACTTTCTGCCACAGAAATGTGAGGAACATGTGTGTTTTTAGCCAAATTTTGAGGTTTGCAAAGGATTCTGGGTAACAGAACCTGGTCCGAGACCCGCAAGTCACCCCATCTTGGATTCCCCTAGGTCTCTAGTTTTCAGAAATGTACAGGTTTGGTAGGTTTTCCTAGGTGCCGGCTGAGCTAGAGGCCAAAATCTACAGGTAGGCACTTCGCAAAAAACACCTCTGTTTTATTCCAAAAATTTGGATGTGTCCACGTTGCGCTTTGGGGCGTTTCCTGTCGCGGGCGCTAGGCCTACCCACACAAGTGAGGTATCATTTTTATCGGGAGACTTGGGGGAACTCTGGGTGGAAGGTAATTAGTGGCTCCTCTCAGATTCCAGAACTTTCTGCCACAGAAATGTGAGGGCCATGTGTTTTTTTAGCCAAATTCGTAGGTTTGCAAAGGATTCTGGGTAACAGAACCTGGTCCGAGCCCTGCAAGTCACCCCTCCTTGGATTCCCCTAGGGCTCTAGATTTCAGAAATGCACAGGTTTCGGAGGTTTCCCTAGGTGCCGGCTGAGCTAGAGGCCAAAACCTACAGGTAGGCACTTTGCAAAAAACACCTCTGTTTTCTTCCAAAATTTTGGATGTGTCCACGTTGCGCTTTGGGGTGTTTCCTGTCGCGGGCGCTAGGCCTACCCACACAAGTGAGGTATCATTTTTATCGGGAGACTTGGGGGAACGCTGGGTGGAAGGAAATTTGTGGCTCCTCTCAGATTCCAGAACTTTCTGCCACAGAAATGTGAGGAACATGTGTTTTTTTAGCCAAATTCTGAGGTTTGCAAAGGATTCTGGGTAACAGAACCTGGTCCGAGCCCCGCATGTCACCCCATCTTGGATTCCCCTAGGTCTCTAGTTTTCAGAAATGCACAGGTTTGGTAGGTTTCCCTAGGTGCCGGCTGAGCTAGAGGCCAAAATCTACAGGTAGGCACTTCGCAAAAAACACCTCTGTTTTCTTCCAAAAATTTGGATGTCTCCCCGTTGCGCTTTGGGGCGTTTCCTGTCGCGGGCGCTAGGCCTACCCACACAAGTGAGGTATCATTTTTATCGGGAGACTTGGGGGAACGCTGGGTGGAAGGAAATTTGTGGCTCCTCTCAGATTCCAGAACTTTCTGCCACAGAAATGTGAGGAACATGTGTGTTTTTAGCCAAATTTTGAGGTTTGCAAAGGATTCTGGGTAACAGAACCTGGTCCGAGACCCGCAAGTCACCCCATCTTGGATTCCCCTAGGTCTCTAGTTTTCAGAAATGCACAGGTTTGGTAGGTTTTCCTAGGTGCCGGCTGAGCTAGAGGCCAAAATCTACAGGTAGGCACTTCGCCAAAAACACCTCTGTTTTCTTCCAAACTTTTGGATGTGTCCACGTTGCGCTTTGGGGTGTTTCCTGTCGCGGGCGCTAGGCCTACCCACACCAGTGAGGTATCATTTTTATCAGGAGACTTGGGGGAACGCTGGGTGGAAGGAAATTTGTGGCTCCTCTCAGATTCCAGAACTTTCTGCCACAGAAATGTGAGGAACATGTGTTTTTTTAGCCAAATTCTGAGGTTTGCAAAGGATTCTGGGTAACAGAACCTGGTCCGAGCCCCGCAAGTCAACCCTCCTTGGATTCCCCTAGGTCTCTAGTTTTCAGAAATGCACAGGTTTGGTAGGTTTCCCTAGGTGCCGGCTGAGCTAGAGGCCAAAATCTACAGGTAGGCACTTCGCAAAAAACACCTCTGTTTTCTTCCAAAAATTTGGATGTCTCCCCGTTGCGCTTTGGGGCGTTTCCTGTCGCGGGCGCTAGGCCTACCCACACAAGTGAGGTATCATTTTTATCGGGAGACTTGGGGGAACGCTGGGTGGAAGGAAATTTGTGGCTCCTCTCAGATTCCAGAACTTTCTGCCACAGAAATGTGAGGAACATGTGTTTTTTTAGCCAAATTCTGAGGTTTGCAAAGGATTCTGGGTAACAGAACCTGGTCCGAGCCCCGCAAGTCAACCCTCCTTGGATTCCCCTAGGTCTCTAGTTTTCAGAAATGCACAGGTTTGGTAGGTTTCCCTAGGTGCCGGCTGAGCTAGAGGCCAAAATCTACAGGTAGGCACTTCGCAAAAAACACCTCTGTTTTCTTCCAAAAATTTGGATGTCTCCCCGTTGCGCTTTGGGGCGTTTCCTGTCGCGGGCGCTAGGCCTACCCACACAAGTGAGGTATCATTTTTATCGGGAGACTTGGGGGAACGCTGGGTGGAAGGAAATTTGTGGCTCCTCTCAGATTCCAGAACTTTCTGCCACAGAAATGTGAGGAACATGTGTGTTTTTAGCCAAATTTTGAGGTTTGCAAAGGATTCTGGGTAACAGAACCTGGTCCGAGACCCGCAAGTCACCCCATCTTGGATTCCCCTAGGTCTCTAGTTTTCAGAAATGCACAGGTTTGGTAGGTTTTCCTAGGTGCCGGCTGAGCTAGAGGCCAAAATCTACAGGTAGGCACTTCGCAAAAAACACCTCTGTTTTATTCCAAAAATTTGGATGTGTCCACGTTGCGCTTTGGGGCGTTTCCTGTCGCGGGCGCTAGGCCTACCCACACAAGTGAGGTATCATTTTTATCGGGAGACTTGGGGGAACGCTGGGTGGAAGGAAATTTGTGGCTCCTCTCAGATTCCAGAACTTTCTGCCACAGAAATGTGAGGAACATGTGTGTTTTTAGCCAAATTTTGAGGTTTGCAAAGGATTCTGGGTAACAGAACCTGGTCCGAGACCCGCAAGTCACCCCATCTTGGATTCCCCTAGGTCTCTAGTTTTCAGAAATGTACAGGTTTGGTAGGTTTTCCTAGGTGCCGGCTGAGCTAGAGGCCAAAATCTACAGGTAGGCACTTCGCAAAAAACACCTCTGTTTTATTCCAAAAATTTGGATGTGTCCACGTTGCGCTTTGGGGCGTTTCCTGTCGCGGGCGCTAGGCCTACCCACACAAGTGAGGTATCATTTTTATCGGGAGACTTGGGGGAACTCTGGGTGGAAGGTAATTAGTGGCTCCTCTCAGATTCCAGAACTTTCTGCCACAGAAATGTGAGGGCCATGTGTTTTTTTAGCCAAATTCGGAGGTTTGCAAAGGATTCTGGGTAACAGAACCTGGTCCGAGCCCTGCAAGTCACCCCTCCTTGGATTCCCCTAGGGCTCTAGATTTCAGAAATGCACAGGTTTGGGAGGTTTCCCTAGGTGCCGGCTGAGCTAGAGGCCAAAACCTACAGGTAGGCACTTCGCAAAAAACACCTCTGTTTTCTTCCAAAATTTTGGATGTGTCCACGTTGCGCTTTGGGGTGTTTCCTGTCGCGGGCGCTAGGCCTACCCACACAAGTGAGGTATCATTTTTATCGGGAGACTTGGGGGAACGCTGGGTGGAAGGAAATTTGTGGCTCCTCTCAGATTCCAGAACTTTCTGCCACAGAAATGTGAGGAACATGTGTGTTTTTAGCCACATTTTGAGGTTTGCAAAGGATTCTGGGTAACAGAACCTGGTCCGAGACCCGCAAGTCACCCCATCTTGGATTCCCCTAGGTCTCTAGTTTTCAGAAATGCACAGGTTTGGTAGGTTTTCCTAGGTGCCGGCTGAGCTAGAGGCCAAAATCTACAGGTAGGCACTTCGCAAAAAACACCTCTGTTTTATTCCAAAAATTTGGATGTGTCCACGTTGCGCTTTGGGGCGTTTCCTGTCGCGGGCGCTAGGCCTACCCACACAAGTGAGGTATCATTTTTATCGGGAGACTTGGGGGAACGCTGGGTGGAAGGAAATTTGTGGCTCCTCTCAGATTCCAGAACTTTCTGCCACAGAAATGTGAGGAACATGTGTGTTTTTAGCCAAATTTTGAGGTTTGCAAAGGATTCTGGGTAACAGAACCTGGTCCGAGCCCTGCAAGTCACCCCTCCTTGGATTCCCCTAGGGCTCTAGATTTCAGAAATGCACAGGTTTGGGAGGTTTCCCTAGGTGCCGGCTGAGCTAGAGGCCAAAACCTACAGGTAGGCACTTTGCAAAAAACACCTCTGTTTTCTTCCAAAATTTTGGATGTGTCCACGTTGCGCTTTGGGGTGTTTCCTGTCGCGGGCGCTAGGCCTACCCACACAAGTGAGGTATCATTTTTATCGGGAGACTTGGGGGAACGCTGGGTGGAAGGAAATTTGTGGCTCCTCTCAGATTCCAGAACTTTCTGCCACAGAAATGTGAGGAACATGTGTGTTTTTAGCCACATTTTGAGGTTTGCAAAGGATTCTGGGTAACAGAACCTGGTCCGAGACCCGCAAGTCACCCCATCTTGGATTCCCCTAGGTCTCTAGTTTTCAGAAATGCACAGGTTTGGTAGGTTTTCCTAGGTGCCGGCTGAGCTAGAGGCCAAAATCTACAGGTAGGCACTTCGCAAAAAACACCTCTGTTTTATTCCAAAAATTTGGATGTGTCCACGTTGCGCTTTGGGGCGTTTCCTGTCGCGGGCGCTAGGCCTACCCACACAAGTGAGGTATCATTTTTATCGGGAGACTTGGGGGAACGCTGGGTGGAAGGAAATTTGTGGCTCCTCTCAGATTCCAGAACTTTCTGCCACAGAAATGTGAGGAACATGTGTTTTTTTAGCCAAATTCTGAGGTTTGCAAAGGATTCTGGGTAACAGAACCTGGTCCGAGCCCCGCATGTCACCCCATCTTGGATTCCCCTAGGTCTCTAGTTTTCAGAAATGCACAGGTTTGGTAGGTTTCCCTAGGTGCCGGCTGAGCTAGAGGCCAAAATCTACAGGTAGGCACTTCGCAAAAAACACCTCTGTTTTCTTCCAAAAATTTGGATGTCTCCCCGTTGCGCTTTGGGGCGTTTCCTGTCGCGGGCGCTAGGCCTACCCACACAAGTGAGGTATCATTTTTATCGGGAGACTTGGGGGAACGCTGGGTGGAAGGAAATTTGTGGCTCCTCTCAGATTCCAGAACTTTCTGCCACAGAAATGTGAGGAACATGTGTGTTTTTAGCCAAATTTTGAGGTTTGCAAAGGATTCTGGGTAACAGAACCTGGTCCGAGACCCGCAAGTCACCCCATCTTGGATTCCCCTACGTCTCTAGTTTTCAGAAATGCACAGGTTTGGTAGGTTTTCCTAGGTGCCGGCTGAGCTAGAGGCCAAAATCTACAGGTAGGCACTTCGCCAAAAACACCTCTGTTTTCTTCCAAACTTTTGGATGTGTCCACGTTGCGCTTTGGGGTGTTTCCTGTCGCGGGCGCTAGGCCTACCCACACCAGTGAGGTATCATTTTTATCAGGAGACTTGGGGGAACGCTGGGTGGAAGGAAATTTGTGGCTCCTCTCAGATTCCAGAACTTTCTGCCACAGAAATGTGAGGAACATGTGTTTTTTTAGCCAAATTCTGAGGTTTGCAAAGGATTCTGGGTAACAGAACCTGGTCCGAGCCCCGCAAGTCAACCCTCCTTGGATTCCCCTAGGTCTCTAGTTTTCAGAAATGCACAGGTTTGGTAGGTTTCCCTAGGTGCCGGCTGAGCTAGAGGCCAAAATCTACAGGTAGGCACTTCGCAAAAAACACCTCTGTTTTCTTCCAAAAATTTGGATGTCTCCCCGTTGCGCTTTGGGGCGTTTCCTGTCGCGGGCGCTAGGCCTACCCACACAAGTGAGGTATCATTTTTATCGGGAGACTTGGGGGAACGCTGGGTGGAAGGAAATTTGTGGCTCCTCTCAGATTCCAGAACTTTCTGCCACAGAAATGTGAGGAACATGTGTTTTTTTAGCCAAATTCTGAGGTTTGCAAAGGATTCTGGGTAACAGAACCTGGTTCGAGCCCCGCAAGTCAACCCTCCTTGGATTCCCCTAGGTCTCTAGTTTTCAGAAATGCACAGGTTTGGTAGGTTTCCCTAGGTGCCGGCTGAGCTAGAGGCCAAAATCTACAGGTAGGCACTTCGCAAAAAACACCTCTGTTTTCTTCCAAAAATTTGGATGTCTCCCCGTTGCGCTTTGGGGCGTTTCCTGTCGCGGGCGCTAGGCCTACCCACACAAGTGAGGTATCATTTTTATCGGGAGACTTGGGGGAACGCTGGGTGGAAGGAAATTTGTGGCTCCTCTCAGATTCCAGAACTTTCTGCCACAGAAATGTGAGGAACATGTGTGTTTTTAGCCAAATTTTGAGGTTTGCAAAGGATTCTGGGTAACAGAACCTGGTCCGAGACCCGCAAGTCACCCCATCTTGGATTCCCCTAGGTCTCTAGTTTTCAGAAATGCACAGGTTTGGTAGGTTTTCCTAGGTGCCGGCTGAGCTAGAGGCCAAAATCTACAGGTAGGCACTTCGCAAAAAACACCTCTGTTTTATTCCAAAAATTTGGATGTGTCCACGTTGCGCTTTGGGGCGTTTCCTGTCGCGGGCGCTAGGCCTACCCACACAAGTGAGGTATCATTTTTATCGGGAGACTTGGGGGAACGCTGGGTGGAAGGAAATTTGTGGCTCCTCTCAGATTCCAGAACTTTCTGCCACAGAAATGTGAGGAACATGTGTGTTTTTAGCCAAATTTTGAGGTTTGCAAAGGATTCTGGGTAACAGAACCTGGTCCGAGACCCGCAAGTCACCCCATCTTGGATTCCCCTAGGTCTCTAGTTTTCAGAAATGTACAGGTTTGGTAGGTTTTCCTAGGTGCCGGCTGAGCTAGAGGCCAAAATCTACAGGTAGGCACTTCGCAAAAAACACCTCTGTTTTATTCCAAAAATTTGGATGTGTCCACGTTGCGCTTTGGGGCGTTTCCTGTCGCGGGCGCTAGGCCTACCCACACAAGTGAGGTATCATTTTTATCGGGAGACTTGGGGGAACTCTGGGTGGAAGGTAATTAGTGGCTCCTCTCAGATTCCAGAACTTTCTGCCACAGAAATGTGAGGGCCATGTGTGTTTTTAGCCACATTTTGAGGTTTGCAAAGGATTCTGGGTAACAGAACCTGGTCCGAGACCCGCAAGTCACCCCATCTTGGATTCCCCTAGGTCTCTAGTTTTCAGAAATGCACAGGTTTGGTAGGTTTTCCTAGGTGCCGGCTGAGCTAGAGGCCAAAATCTACAGGTAGGCACTTCGCAAAAAACACCTCTGTTTTATTCCAAAAATTTGGATGTGTCCACGTTGCGCTTTGGGGCGTTTCCTGTCGCGGGCGCTAGGCCTACCCACACAAGTGAGGTATCATTTTTATCGGGAGACTTGGGGGAACGCTGGGTGGAAGGAAATTTGTGGCTCCTCTCAGATTCCAGAACTTTCTGCCACAGAAATGTGAGGAACATGTCTGTTTTTAGCCAAATTTTGAGGTTTGCAAAGGATTCTGGGTAACAGAACCTGGTCCGAGCCCTGCAAGTCACCCCTCCTTGGATTCCCCTAGGGCTCTAGATTTCAGAAATGCACAGGTTTGGGAGGTTTCCCTAGGTGCCGGCTGAGCTAGAGGCCAAAACCTACAGGTAGGCACTTTGCAAAAAACACCTCTGTTTTCTTCCAAAATTTTGGATGTGTCCACGTTGCGCTTTGGGGTGTTTCCTGTCGTGGGCGCTAGGCCTACCCACACAAGTGAGGTATCATTTTTATCGGGAGACTTGGGGGAACGCTGGGTGGAAGGAAATTTGTGGCTCCTCTCAGATTCCAGAACTTTCTGCCACAGAAATGTGAGGAACATGTGTGTTTTTAGCCACATTTTGAGGTTTGCAAAGGATTCTGGGTAACAGAACCTGGTCCGAGACCCGCAAGTCACCCCATCTTGGATTCCCCTAGGTCTCTAGTTTTCAGAAATGCACAGGTTTGGTAGGTTTTCCTAGGTGCCGGCTGAGCTAGAGGCCAAAATCTACAGGTAGGCACTTCGCAAAAAACACCTCTGTTTTATTCCAAAAATTTGGATGTGTCCACGTTGCGCTTTGGGGCGTTTCCTGTCGCGGGCGCTAGGCCTACCCACACAAGTGAGGTATCATTTTTATCGGGAGACTTGGGGGAACGCTGGGTGGAAGGAAATTTGTGGCTCCTCTCAGATTCCAGAACTTTCTGCCACAGAAATGTGAGGAACATGTGTTTTTTTAGCCAAATTCTGAGGTTTGCAAAGGATTCTGGGTAACAGAACCTGGTCCGAGCCCCGCATGTCACCCCATCTTGGATTCCCCTAGGTCTCTAGTTTTCAGAAATGCACAGGTTTGGTAGGTTTCCCTAGGTGCCGGCTGAGCTAGAGGCCAAAATCTACAGGTAGGCACTTCGCAAAAAACACCTCTGTTTTCTTCCAAAAATTTGGATGTCTCCCCGTTGCGCTTTGGGGCGTTTCCTGTCGCGGGCGCTAGGCCTACCCACACAAGTGAGGTATCATTTTTATCGGGAGACTTGGGGGAACGCTGGGTGGAAGGAAATTTGTGGCTCCTCTCAGATTCCAGAACTTTCTGCCACAGAAATGTGAGGAACATGTGTGTTTTTAGCCAAATTTTGAGGTTTGCAAAGGATTCTGGGTAACAGAACCTGGTCCGAGACCCACAAGTCACCCCATCTTGGATTCCCCTAGGTCTCTAGTTTTCAGAAATGCACAGGTTTGGTAGGTTTTCCTAGGTGCCGGCTGAGCTAGAGGCCAAAATCTACAGGTAGGCACTTCGCCAAAAACACCTCTGTTTTCTTCCAAACTTTTGGATGTGTCCACGTTGCGCTTTGGGGTGTTTCCTGTCGCGGGCGCTAGGCCTACCCACACCAGTGAGGTATCATTTTTATCAGGAGACTTGGGGGAACGCTGGGTGGAAGGAAATTTGTGGCTCCTCTCAGATTCCAGAACTTTCTGCCACAGAAATGTGAGGAACATGTGTTTTTTTAGCCAAATTCTGAGGTTTGCAAAGGATTCTGGGTAACAGAACCTGGTCCGAGCCCCGCAAGTCAACCCTCCTTGGATTCCCCTAGGTCTCTAGTTTTCAGAAATGCACAGGTTTGGTAGGTTTCCCTAGGTGCCGGCTGAGCTAGAGGCCAAAATCTACAGGTAGGCACTTCGCAAAAAACACCTCTGTTTTCTTCCAAAAATTTGGATGTCTCCCCGTTGCGCTTTGGGGCGTTTCCTGTCGCGGGCGCTAGGCCTACCCACACAAGTGAGGTATCATTTTTATCGGGAGACTTGGGGGAACGCTGGGTGGAAGGAAATTTGTGGCTCCTCTCAGATTCCAGAACTTTCTGCCACAGAAATGTGAGGAACATGTGTTTTTTTAGCCAAATTCTGAGGTTTGCAAAGGATTCTGGGTAACAGAACCTGGTCCGAGCCCCGCAAGTCAACCCTCCTTGGATTCCCCTAGGTCTCTAGTTTTCAGAAATGCACAGGTTTGGTAGGTTTCCCTAGGTGCCGGCTGAGCTAGAGGCCAAAATCTACAGGTAGGCACTTCGCAAAAAACACCTCTGTTTTCTTCCAAAAATTTGGATGTCTCCCCGTTGCGCTTTGGGGCGTTTCCTGTCGCGGGCGCTAGGCCTACCCACACAAGTGAGGTATCATTTTTATCGGGAGACTTGGGGGAACGCTGGGTGGAAGGAAATTTGTGGCTCCTCTCAGATTCCAGAACTTTCTGCCACAGAAATGTGAGGAACATGTGTGTTTTTAGCCAAATTTTGAGGTTTGCAAAGGATTCTGGGTAACAGAACCTGGTCCGAGACCCGCAAGTCACCCCATCTTGGATTCCCCTAGGTCTCTAGTTTTCAGAAATGCACAGGTTTGGTAGGTTTTCCTAGGTGCCGGCTGAGCTAGAGGCCAAAATCTACAGGTAGGCACTTCGCAAAAAACACCTCTGTTTTATTCCAAAAATTTGGATGTGTCCACGTTGCGCTTTGGGGCGTTTCCTGTCGCGGGCGCTAGGCCTACCCACACAAGTGAGGTATCATTTTTATCGGGAGACTTGGGGGAACGCTGGGTGGAAGGAAATTTGTGGCTCCTCTCAGATTCCAGAACTTTCTGCCACAGAAATGTGAGGAACATGTGTGTTTTTAGCCAAATTTTGAGGTTTGCAAAGGATTCTGGGTAACAGAACCTGGTCCGAGACCCGCAAGTCACCCCATCTTGGATTCCCCTAGGTCTCTAGTTTTCAGAAATGTACAGGTTTGGTAGGTTTTCCTAGGTGCCGGCTGAGCTAGAGGCCAAAATCTACAGGTAGGCACTTCGCAAAAAACACCTCTGTTTTATTCCAAAAATTTGGATGTGTCCACGTTGCGCTTTGGGGCGTTTCCTGTCGCGGGCGCTAGGCCTACCCACACAAGTGAGGTATCATTTTTATCGGGAGACTTGGGGGAACTCTGGGTGGAGGGTAATTAGTGGCTCCTCTCAGATTCCAGAACTTTCTGCCACAGAAATGTGAGGGCCATGTGTTTTTTTAGCCAAATTCGGAGGTTTGCAAAGGATTCTGGGTAACAGAACCTGGTCCGAGCCCTGCAAGTCACCCCTCCTTGGATTCCCCTAGGGCTCTAGATTTCAGAAATGCACAGGTTTGGGAGGTTTCCCTAGGTGCCGGCTGAGCTAGAGGCCAAAACCTACAGGTAGGCACTTTGCAAAAAACACCTCTGTTTTCTTCCAAAATTTTGGATGTGTCCACGTTGCGCTTTGGGGTGTTTCCTGTCGCGGGCGCTAGGCCTACCCACACAAGTGAGGTATCATTTTTATCGGGAGACTTGGGGGAACGCTGGGTGGAAGGAAATTTGTGGCTCCTCTCAGATTCCAGAACTTTCTGCCACAGAAATGTGAGGAACATGTGTGTTTTTAGCCACATTTTGAGGTTTGCAAAGGATTCTGGGTAACAGAACCTGGTCCGAGACCCGCAAGTCACCCCATCTTGGATTCCCCTAGGTCTCTAGTTTTCAGAAATGCACAGGTTTGGTAGGTTTTCCTAGGTGCCGGCTGAGCTAGAGGCCAAAATCTACAGGTAGGCACTTCGCAAAAAACACCTCTGTTTTATTCCAAAAATTTGGATGTGTCCACGTTGCGCTTTGGGGCGTTTCCTGTCGCGGGCGCTAGGCCTACCCACACAAGTGAGGTATCATTTTTATCGGGAGACTTGGGGGAACGCTGGGTGGAAGGAAATTTGTGGCTCCTCTCAGATTCCAGAACTTTCTGCCACAGAAATGTGAGGACCATGTGTTTCTTTAGCCAAATTCTGAGGTTTGCAAACAATTATGGGTAACAGAACCTGGTCCGAGCCCCGCAAGTCACCCCATCTTGGATTCCCCTAGGTCTCTAGTTTTCAGAAATGCACAGGTTTGGTAGGTTTCCCAAGGTGCCGGCTGAGCAAGAGGCCAAAATCTACAGGTATGCACTTCGCAAAAAACACCTCTGTTTTCTTCCAAAGTTTTGGATGTGTCCACGGTGCGCTTTGGGGCGTTTCCTGTCGCGGGCGCTAGGCCTACCCACACAAGTGAGGTATCATTTTTATCGGGAGACTTGGGGGAACGCTGGGTGGAAGGAAATTTGTGGCTCCTCTCAGATTCCAGAACTTTCTGCCACAGAAATGTGAGGAACATGTGTTTTTTTAGCCAAATTCTGAGGTTTGCAAAGGATTCTGGGTAACAGAACCTGGTCCGAGCCCCGCATGTCACCCCATCTTGGATTCCCCTAGGTCTCTAGTTTTCAGAAATGCACAGGTTTGGTAGGTTTCCCTAGGTGCCGGCTGAGCTAGAGGCCAAAATCTACAGGTAGGCACTTCGCAAAAAACACCTCTGTTTTCTTCCAAAAATTTGGATGTCTCCCCGTTGCGCTTTGGGGCGTTTCCTGTCGCGGGCGCTAGGCCTACCCACACAAGTGAGGTATCATTTTTATCGGGCGACTTGGGGGAATGCTGGGTGGAAGGAAATTTGTGGCTCCTCTCAGATTCCAGAACTTTCTGCCACAGAAATGTGAGGACCATGTGTTTTTTTAGCCAAATTCTGAGGTTTGCAAAGGATTCTGGGTAACAGAACCTGGTCCGAGCCCCGCAAGTCACCCCATCTTGGATTCCCCTAGGTCTCTAGTTTTCACAAATGCACAGGTTTGGTAGGTTTCCCTAGGTGCCGGCTGAGCCAGAGGCCAAAATCCACAGGTAGGAACTTCGCAAAAAACACCTCTGTTTTCTTCCAAACTTTTGGATGTGTCCACGTTGCGCTTTGGGGTGTTTCCTGTCGCGGGCGCTAGGCCTACCCACACAAGTGAGGTATCATTTTTAACAGGAGACTTGGGGGAACGCTGGGTGGAAGGAAATTTGTGGCTCCTCTCAGATTCCAGAACTTTCTGCCACAGAAATGTGAGGAACATGTGTTTTTTTAGCCAAATTCTGAGGTTTGCAAAGGATTCTGGGTAACAGAACCTGGTCCGAGCCCCGCAAGTCAACCCTCCTTGGATTCCCCTAGGTCTCTAGTTTTCAGAAATGCACAGGTTTGGTAGGTTTCCCTAGGTGCCGGCTGAGCTAGAGGCCAAAATCTACAGGTAGGCACTTCGCAAAAAACACCTCTGTTTTCTTCCAAAAATTTGGATGTCTCCCCGTTGCGCTTTGGGGCGTTTCCTGTCGCGGGCGCTAGGCCTACCCACACAAGTGAGGTATCATTTTTATCGGGAGACTTGGGGGAACGCTGGGTGGAAGGAAATTTGTGGCTCCTCTCAGATTCCAGAATTTTCTGCCACAGAAATGTGAGGAACATGTGTGTTTTTAGCCAAATTTTGAGGTTTGCAAAGGATTCTGGGTAACAGAACCTGGTCCGAGACCCGCAAGTCACCCCATCTTGGATTCCCCTAGGTCTCTAGTTTTCAGTAATGCACAGGTTTGGTAGGTTTTCCTAGGTGCCGGCTGAGCTAGAGGCCAAAATCTACAGGTAGGCACTTCGCAAAAAACACCTCTGTTTTATTCCAAAAATTTGGATGTGTCCACGTTGCGCTTTGGGGCGTTTCCTGTCGCGGGCGCTAGGCCTACCCACACAAGTGAGGTATCATTTTTATCGGGAGACTTGGGGGAACTCTGGGTGGAAGGTAATTAGTGGCTCCTCTCAGATTCCAGAACTTTCTGCCACAGAAATGTGAGGAACATGTGTGTTTTTAGCCAAATTTTGAGGTTTGCAAAGGATTCTGGGTAACAGAACCTGGTCCGAGACCCGCAAGTCACCCCATCTTGGATTCCCCTAGGTCTCTAGTTTTCAGAAATGTACAGGTTTGGTAGGTTTTCCTAGGTGCCGGCTGAGCTAGAGGCCAAAATCTACAGGTAGGCACTTCGCAAAAAACACCTCTGTTTTATTCCAAAAATTTGGATGTGTCCACGTTGCGCTTTGGGGCGTTTCCTGTCGCGGGCGCTAGGCCTACCCACACAAGTGAGGTATCATTTTTATCGGGAGACTTGGGGGAACTCTGGGTGGAAGGTAATTAGTGGCTCCTCTCAGATTCCAGAACTTTCTGCCACAGAAATGTGAGGGCCATGTGTTTTTTTAGCCAAATTCGGAGGTTTGCAAAGGATTCTGGGTAACAGAACCTGGTCCGAGCCCTGCAAGTCACCCCTCCTTGGATTCCCCTAGGGCTCTAGATTTCAGAAATGCACAGGTTTGGGAGGTTTCCCTAGGTGCCGGCTGAGCTAGAGGCCAAAACCTACAGGTAGGCACTTTGCAAAAAACACCTCTGTTTTCTTCCAAAATTTTGGATGTGTCCACGTTGCGCTTTGGGGTGTTTCCTGTCGCGGGCGCTAGGCCTACCCACACAAGTGAGGTATCATTTTTATCGGGAGACTTGGGGGAACGCTGGGTGGAAGGAAATTTGTGGCTCCTCTCAGATTCCAGAACTTTCTGCCACAGAAATGTGAGGAACATGTGTGTTTTTAGCCACATTTTGAGGTTTGCAAAGGATTCTGGGTAACAGAACCTGGTCCGAGACCCGCAAGTCACCCCATCTTGGATTCCCCTAGGTCTCTAGTTTTCAGAAATGCACAGGTTTGGTAGGTTTTCCTAGGTGCCGGCTGAGCTAGAGGCCAAAATCTACAGGTAGGCACTTCGCAAAAAACACCTCTGTTTTATTCCAAAAATTTGGATGTGTCCACGTTGCGCTTTGGGGCGTTTCCTGTCGCGGGCGCTAGGCCTACCCACACAAGTGAGGTATCATTTTTATCGGGAGACTTGGGGGAACGCTGGGTGGAAGGAAATTTGTGGCTCCTCTCAGATTCCAGAACTTTCTGCCACAGAAATGTGAGGAACATGTGTGTTTTTAGCCAAATTTTGAGGTTTGCAAAGGATTCTGGGTAACAGAACCTGGTCCGAGCCCTGCAAGTCACCCCTCCTTGGATTCCCCTAGGGCTCTAGATTTCAGAAATGCACAGGTTTGGGAGGTTTCCCTAGGTGCCGGCTGAGCTAGAGGCCAAAACCTACAGGTAGGCACTTTGCAAAAAACACCTCTGTTTTCTTCCAAAATTTTGGATGTGTCCACGTTGCGCTTTGGGGTGTTTCCTGTCGCGGGCGCTAGGCCTACCCACACAAGTGAGGTATCATTTTTATCGGGAGACTTGGGGGAACGCTGGGTGGAAGGAAATTTGTGGCTCCTCTCAGATTCCAGAACTTTCTGCCACAGAAATGTGAGGAACATGTGTGTTTTTAGCCACATTTTGAGGTTTGCAAAGGATTCTGGGTAACAGAACCTGGTCCGAGACCCGCAAGTCACCCCATCTTGGATTCCCCTAGGTCTCTAGTTTTCAGAAATGCACAGGTTTGGTAGGTTTTCCTAGGTGCCGGCTGAGCTAGAGGCCAAAATCTACAGGTAGGCACTTCGCAAAAAACACCTCTGTTTTATTCCAAAAATTTGGATGTGTCCACGTTGCGCTTTGGGGCGTTTCCTGTCGCGGGCGCTAGGCCTACCCACACAAGTGAGGTATCATTTTTATCGGGAGACTTGGGGGAACGCTGGGTGGAAGGAAATTTGTGGCTCCTCTCAGATTCCAGAACTTTCTGCCACAGAAATGTGAGGAACATGTGTTTTTTTAGCCAAATTCTGAGGTTTGCAAAGGATTCTGGGTAACAGAACCTGGTCCGAGCCCCGCATGTCACCCCATCTTGGATTCCCCTAGGTCTCTAGTTTTCAGAAATGCACAGGTTTGGTAGGTTTCCCTAGGTGCCGGCTGAGCTAGAGGCCAAAATCTACAGGTAGGCACTTCGCAAAAAACACCTCTGTTTTCTTCCAAAAATTTGGATGTCTCCCCGTTGCGCTTTGGGGCGTTTCCTGTCGCGGGCGCTAGGCCTACCCACACAAGTGAGGTATCATTTTTATCGGGAGACTTGGGGGAACGCTGGGTGGAAGGAAATTTGTGGCTCCTCTCAGATTCCAGAACTTTCTGCCACAGAAATGTGAGGAACATGTGTGTTTTTAGCCAAATTTTGAGGTTTGCAAAGGATTCTGGGTAACAGAACCTGGTCCGAGACCCGCAAGTCACCCCATCTTGGATTCCCCTAGGTCTCTAGTTTTCAGAAATGCACAGGTTTGGTAGGTTTTCCTAGGTGCCGGCTGAGCTAGAGGCCAAAATCTACAGGTAGGCACTTCGCCAAAAACACCTCTGTTTTCTTCCAAACTTTTGGATGTGTCCACGTTGCGCTTTGGGGTGTTTCCTGTCGCGGGCGCTAGGCCTACCCACACCAGTGAGGTATCATTTTTATCAGGAGACTTGGGGGAACGCTGGGTGGAAGGAAATTTGTGGCTCCTCTCAGATTCCAGAACTTTCTGCCACAGAAATGTGAGGAACATGTGTTTTTTTAGCCAAATTCTGAGGTTTGCAAAGGATTCTGGGTAACAGAACCTGGTCCGAGCCCCGCAAGTCAACCCTCCTTGGATTCCCCTAGGTCTCTAGTTTTCAGAAATGCACAGGTTTGGTAGGTTTCCCTAGGTGCCGGCTGAGCTAGAGGCCAAAATCTACAGGTAGGCACTTCGCAAAAAACACCTCTGTTTTCTTCCAAAAATTTGGATGTCTCCCCGTTGCGCTTTGGGGCGTTTCCTGTCGCGGGCGCTAGGCCTACCCACACAAGTGAGGTATCATTTTTATCGGGAGACTTGGGGGAACGCTGGGTGGAAGGAAATTTGTGGCTCCTCTCAGATTCCAGAACTTTCTGCCACAGAAATGTGAGGAACATGTGTTTTTTTAGCCAAATTCTGAGGTTTGCAAAGGATTCTGGGTAACAGAACCTGGTCCGAGCCCCGCAAGTCAACCCTCCTTGGATTCCCCTAGGTCTGTAGTTTTCAGAAATGCACAGGTTTGGTAGGTTTCCCTAGGTGCCGGCTGAGCTAGAGGCCAAAATCTACAGGTAGGCACTTCGCAAAAAACACCTCTGTTTTCTTCCAAAAATTTGGATGTCTCCCCGTTGCGCTTTGGGGCGTTTCCTGTCGCGGGCGCTAGGCCTACCCACACAAGTGAGGTATCATTTTTATCGGGAGACTTGGGGGAACGCTGGGTGGAAGGAAATTTGTGGCTCCTCTCAGATTCCAGAACTTTCTGCCACAGAAATGTGAGGAACATGTGTGTTTTTAGCCAAATTTTGAGGTTTGCAAAGGATTCTGGGTAACAGAACCTGGTCCGAGACCCGCAAGTCACCCCATCTTGGATTCCCCTAGGTCTCTAGTTTTCAGAAATGCACAGGTTTGGTAGGTTTTCCTAGGTGCCGGCTGAGCTAGAGGCCAAAATCTACAGGTAGGCACTTCGCAAAAAACACCTCTGTTTTATTCCAAAAATTTGGATGTGTCCACGTTGCGCTTTGGGGCGTTTCCTGTCGCGGGCGCTAGGCCTACCCACACAAGTGAGGTATCATTTTTATCGGGAGACTTGGGGGAACGCTGGGTGGAAGGAAATTTGTGGCTCCTCTCAGATTCCAGAACTTTCTGCCACAGAAATGTGAGGAACATGTGTGTTTTTAGCCAAATTTTGAGGTTTGCAAAGGATTCTGGGTAACAGAACCTGGTCCGAGACCCGCAAGTCACCCCATCTTGGATTCCCCTAGGTCTCTAGTTTTCAGAAATGTACAGGTTTGGTAGGTTTTCCTAGGTGCCGGCTGAGCTAGAGGCCAAAATCTACAGGTAGGCACTTCGCAAAAAACACCTCTGTTTTATTCCAAAAATTTGGATGTGTCCACGTTGCGCTTTGGGGCGTTTCCTGTCGCGGGCGCTAGGCCTACCCACACAAGTGAGGTATCATTTTTATCGGGAGACTTGGGGGAACTCTGGGTGGAAGGTAATTAGTGGCTCCTCTCAGATTCCAGAACTTTCTGCCACAGAAATGTGAGGGCCATGTGTGTTTTTAGCCACATTTTGAGGTTTGCAAAGGATTCTGGGTAACAGAACCTGGTCCGAGACCCGCAAGTCACCCCATCTTGGATTCCCCTAGGTCTCTAGTTTTCAGAAATGCACAGGTTTGGTAGGTTTTCCTAGGTGCCGGCTGAGCTAGAGGCCAAAATCTACAGGTAGGCACTTCGCAAAAAACACCTCTGTTTTATTCCAAAAATTTGGATGTGTCCACGTTGCGCTTTGGGGCGTTTCCTGTCGCGGGCGCTAGGCCTACCCACACAAGTGAGGTATCATTTTTATCGGGAGACTTGGGGGAACGCTGGGTGGAAGGAAATTTGTGGCTCCTCTCAGATTCCAGAACTTTCTGCCACAGAAATGTGAGGAACATGTGTTTTTTTAGCCAAATTCTGAGGTTTGCAAAGGATTCTGGGTAACAGAACCTGGTCCGAGCCCCGCATGTCACCCCATCTTGGATTCCCCTAGGTCTCTAGTTTTCAGAAATGCACAGGTTTGGTAGGTTTCCCTAGGTGCCGGCTGAGCTAGAGGCCAAAATCTACAGGTAGGCACTTCGCAAAAAACACCTCTGTTTTCTTCCAAAAATTTGGATGTCTCCCCGTTGCGCTTTGGGGCGTTTCCTGTCGCGGGCGCTAGGCCTACCCACACAAGTGAGGTATCATTTTTATCGGGAGACTTGGGGGAACGCTGGGTGGAAGGAAATTTGTGGCTCCTCTCAGATTCCAGAACTTTCTGCCACAGAAATGTGAGGAACATGTGTGTTTTTAGCCAAATTTTGAGGTTTGCAAAGGATTCTGGGTAACAGAACCTGGTCCGAGACCCGCAAGTCACCCCATCTTGGATTCCCCTAGGTCTCTAGTTTTCAGAAATGCACAGGTTTGGTAGGTTTTCCTAGGTGCCGGCTGAGCTAGAGGCCAAAATCTACAGGTAGGCACTTCGCCAAAAACACCTCTGTTTTCTTCCAAACTTTTGGATGTGTCCACGTTGCGCTTTGGGGTGTTTCCTGTCGCGGGCGCTAGGCCTACCCACACCAGTGAGGTATCATTTTTATCAGGAGACTTGGGGGAACGCTGGGTGGAAGGAAATTTGTGGCTCCTCTCAGATTCCAGAACTTTCTGCCACAGAAATGTGAGGAACATGTGTTTTTTTAGCCAAATTCTGAGGTTTGCAAAGGATTCTGGGTAACAGAACCTGGTCCGAGCCCCGCAAGTCAACCCTCCTTGGATTCCCCTAGGTCTCTAGTTTTCAGAAATGCACAGGTTTGGTAGGTTTCCCTAGGTGCCGGCTGAGCTAGAGGCCAAAATCTACAGGTAGGCACTTCGCAAAAAACACCTCTGTTTTCTTCCAAAAATTTGGATGTCTCCCCGTTGCGCTTTGGGGCGTTTCCTGTCGCGGGCGCTAGGCCTACCCACACAAGTGAGGTATCATTTTTATCGGGAGACTTGGGGGAACGCTGGGTGGAAGGAAATTTGTGGCTCCTCTCAGATTCCAGAACTTTCTGCCACAGAAATGTGAGGAACATGTGTTTTTTTAGCCAAATTCTGAGGTTTGCAAAGGATTCTGGGTAACAGAACCTGGTCCGAAACCCCGCAAGTCAACCCTCCTTGGATTCCCCTAGGTCTCTAGTTTTCAGAAATGCACAGGTTTGGTAGGTTTCCCTAGGTGCCGGCTGAGCTAGAGGCCAAAATCTACAGGTAGGCACTTCGCAAAAAACACCTCTGTTTTCTTCCAAAAATTTGGATGTCTCCCCGTTGCGCTTTGGGGCGTTTCCTGTCGCGGGCGCTAGGCCTACCCACACAAGTGAGGTATCATTTTTATCGGGAGACTTGGGGGAACGCTGGGTGGAAGGAAATTTGTGGCTCCTCTCAGATTCCAGAACTTTCTGCCACAGAAATGTGAGGAACATGTGTGTTTTTAGCCAAATTTTGAGGTTTGCAAAGGATTCTGGGTAACAGAACCTGGTCCGAGACCCGCAAGTCACCCCATCTTGGATTCCCCTAGGTCTCTAGTTTTCAGAAATGCACAGGTTTGGTAGGTTTTCCTAGGTGCCGGCTGAGCTAGAGGCCAAAATCTACAGGTAGGCACTTCGCAAAAAACACCTCTGTTTTATTCCAAAAATTTGGATGTGTCCACGTTGCGCTTTGGGGCGTTTCCTGTCGCGGGCGCTAGGCCTACCCACACAAGTGAGGTATCATTTTTATCGGGAGACTTGGGGGAACGCTGGGTGGAAGGAAATTTGTGGCTCCTCTCAGATTCCAGAACTTTCTGCCACAGAAATGTGAGGAACATGTGTGTTTTTAGCCAAATTTTGAGGTTTGCAAAGGATTCTGGGTAACAGAACCTGGTCCGAGACCCGCAAGTCACCCCATCTTGGATTCCCCTAGGTCTCTAGTTTTCAGAAATGTACAGGTTTGGTAGGTTTTCCTAGGTGCCGGCTGAGCTAGAGGCCAAAATCTACAGGTAGGCACTTCGCAAAAAACACCTCTGTTTTATTCCAAAAATTTGGATGTGTCCACGTTGCGCTTTGGGGCGTTTCCTGTCGCGGGCGCTAGGCCTACCCACACAAGTGAGGTATCATTTTTATCGGGAGACTTGGGGGAACTCTGGGTGGAGGGTAATTAGTGGCTCCTCTCAGATTCCAGAACTTTCTGCCACAGAAATGTGAGGGCCATGTGTTTTTTTAGCCAAATTCGGAGGTTTGCAAAGGATTCTGGGTAACAGAACCTGGTCCGAGCCCTGCAAGTCACCCCTCCTTGGATTCCCCTAGGGCTCTAGATTTCAGAAATGCACAGGTTTGGGAGGTTTCCCTAGGTGCCGGCTGAGCTAGAGGCCAAAACCTACAGGTAGGCACTTTGCAAAAAACACCTCTGTTTTCTTCCAAAATTTTGGATGTGTCCACGTTGCGCTTTGGGGTGTTTCCTGTCGCGGGCGCTAGGCCTACCCACACAAGTGAGGTATCATTTTTATCGGGAGACTTGGGGGAACGCTGGGTGGAAGGAAATTTGTGGCTCCTCTCAGATTCCAGAACTTTCTGCCACAGAAATGTGAGGAACATGTGTGTTTTTAGCCACATTTTGAGGTTTGCAAAGGATTCTGGGTAACAGAACCTGGTCCGAGACCCGCAAGTCACCCCATCTTGGATTCCCCTAGGTCTCTAGTTTTCAGAAATGCACAGGTTTGGTAGGTTTTCCTAGGTGCCGGCTGAGCTAGAGGCCAAAATCTACAGGTAGGCACTTCGCAAAAAACACCTCTGTTTTATTCCAAAAATTTGGATGTGTCCACGTTGCGCTTTGGGGCGTTTCCTGTCGCGGGCGCTAGGCCTACCCACACAAGTGAGGTATCATTTTTATCGGGAGACTTGGGGGAACGCTGGGTGGAAGGAAATTTGTGGCTCCTCTCAGATTCCAGAACTTTCTGCCACAGAAATGTGAGGACCATGTGTTTCTTTAGCCAAATTCTGAGGTTTGCAAACAATTATGGGTAACAGAACCTGGTCCGAGCCCCGCAAGTCACCCCATCTTGGATTCCCCTAGGTCTCTAGTTTTCAGAAATGCACAGGTTTGGTAGGTTTCCCAAGGTGCCGGCTGAGCAAGAGGCCAAAATCTACAGGTATGCACTTCGCAAAAAACACCTCTGTTTTCTTCCAAAGTTTTGGATGTGTCCACGGTGCGCTTTGGGGCGTTTCCTGTCGCGGGCGCTAGGCCTACCCACACAAGTGAGGTATCATTTTTATCGGGAGACTTGGGGGAACGCTGGGTGGAAGGAAATTTGTGGCTCCTCTCAGATTCCAGAACTTTCTGCCACAGAAATGTGAGGAACATGTGTTTTTTTAGCCAAATTCTGAGGTTTGCAAAGGATTCTGGGTAACAGAACCTGGTCCGAGCCCCGCATGTCACCCCATCTTGGATTCCCCTAGGTCTCTAGTTTTCAGAAATGCACAGGTTTGGTAGGTTTCCCTAGGTGCCGGCTGAGCTAGAGGCCAAAATCTACAGGTAGGCACTTCGCAAAAAACACCTCTGTTTTCTTCCAAAAATTTGGATGTCTCCCCGTTGCGCTTTGGGGCGTTTCCTGTCGCGGGCGCTAGGCCTACCCACACAAGTGAGGTATCATTTTTATCGGGCGACTTGGGGGAATGCTGGGTGGAAGGAAATTTGTGGCTCCTCTCAGATTCCAGAACTTTCTGCCACAGAAATGTGAGGACCATGTGTTTTTTTAGCCAAATTCTGAGGTTTGCAAAGGATTCTGGGTAACAGAACCTGGTCCGAGCCCCGCAAGTCACCCCATCTTGGATTCCCCTAGGTCTCTAGTTTTCACAAATGCACAGGTTTGGTAGGTTTCCCTAGGTGCCGGCTGAGCCAGAGGCCAAAATCCACAGGTAGGAACTTCGCAAAAAACACCTCTGTTTTCTTCCAAACTTTTGGATGTGTCCACGTTGCGCTTTGGGGTGTTTCCTGTCGCGGGCGCTAGGCCTACCCACACAAGTGAGGTATCATTTTTAACAGGAGACTTGGGGGAACGCTGGGTGGAAGGAAATTTGTGGCTCCTCTCAGATTCCAGAACTTTCTGCCACAGAAATGTGAGGAACATGTGTTTTTTTAGCCAAATTCTGAGGTTTGCAAAGGATTCTGGGTAACAGAACCTGGTCCGAGCCCCGCAAGTCAACCCTCCTTGGATTCCCCTAGGTCTCTAGTTTTCAGAAATGCACAGGTTTGGTAGGTTTCCCTAGGTGCCGGCTGAGCTAGAGGCCAAAATCTACAGGTAGGCACTTCGCAAAAAACACCTCTGTTTTCTTCCAAAAATTTGGATGTCTCCCCGTTGCGCTTTGGGGCGTTTCCTGTCGCGGGCGCTAGGCCTACCCACACAAGTGAGGTATCATTTTTATCGGGAGACTTGGGGGAACGCTGGGTGGAAGGAAATTTGTGGCTCCTCTCAGATTCCAGAATTTTCTGCCACAGAAATGTGAGGAACATGTGTGTTTTTAGCCAAATTTTGAGGTTTGCAAAGGATTCTGGGTAACAGAACCTGGTCCGAGACCCGCAAGTCACCCCATCTTGGATTCCCCTAGGTCTCTAGTTTTCAGTAATGCACAGGTTTGGTAGGTTTTCCTAGGTGCCGGCTGAGCTAGAGGCCAAAATCTACAGGTAGGCACTTCGCAAAAAACACCTCTGTTTTATTCCAAAAATTTGGATGTGTCCACGTTGCGCTTTGGGGCGTTTCCTGTCGCGGGCGCTAGGCCTACCCACACAAGTGAGGTATCATTTTTATCGGGAGACTTGGGGGAACTCTGGGTGGAAGGTAATTAGTGGCTCCTCTCAGATTCCAGAACTTTCTGCCACAGAAATGTGAGGGCCATGTGTTTTTTTAGCCAAATTCGGAGGTTTGCAAAGGATTCTGGGTAACAGAACCTGGTCCGAGCCCTGCAAGTCACCCCTCCTTGGATTCCCCTAGGGCTCTAGATTTCAGAAATGCACAGGTTTGGGAGGTTTCCCTAGGTGCCGGCTGAGCTAGAGGCCAAAACCTACAGGTAGGCACTTTGCAAAAAACACCTCTGTTTTCTTCCAAAATTTTGGATGTGTCCACGTTGCGCTTTGGGGTGTTTCCTGTCGCGGGCGCTAGGCCTACCCACACAAGTGAGGTATCATTTTGATCAGGAGACATGGGGGAACGCTGGGTGGAAGGAAATTTGTGGCTCCTCTCAGATTCCAGAACTTTCTGCCACAGAAATGTGAGGAACATGTGTTTTTTTAGCCAAATTTTGAGGTTTGCAAAGGATTCTGGGTAACAGAATCTGGTCCGAGCCCCGCAAGTCACCCCTCCTTGGATTCCCCTCGGTCTCTAGTTTTCGGAAATGTACAGGTTTGGTAGGTTTTCCTAGGTGCCGGCTGAGCTAGAGGCCAAAATCTACAGGTAGGCACTTCGCAAAAAACACCTCTGTTTTCTTCCAAAATTTTGGATGTGTCCACGGTGCGCTTTGGTGCGTTTCCTGTCGCGGGCGCTAGGCCTACCCACACAAGTGAGGTATCATTTTTATCGGGAGACTTGGGGGAACGCTGGGTGGAAGGAAATGTGTGGCTCCTCTCAGATTCCAGAACTTTCTGCCACAGAAATGTGAGGAACATGTGTTTTTTTAGCCAAATTTTGAGGTTTGCAAAGGATTCTGGGTAACAGAACCTGGTCCGAGCCCCGCAAGTCACCACATCTTGGATTCCCCTAGGTCTCTAGTTTTCAGAAATGCACAGGTTTGGTAGGTTTCCCTAGGTGCCGGCTGAGCTAGAGGCCAAAATCTACAGGTAGGCACTTCACAAAAAACACCTCTGTTTTCTTCCAAAAATTTGGATGTGTCCACGTTGCGCTTTGGGGCGTTTCCTGTCGCGGGCTCTAGGCCTACCCACACAAGTGAGGTATCATTTTTATCGGGAGACTTGGGGGAACGCTGGGTGGAAGGAAATTTGTGGCTCCTCTCAGATTCCAGAACTTTCTGCCAAGGAAATGTGAGGAACATGTGTGTTTTTAGCCAAATTTTGAGGTTTGCAAAGGATTCTGGGTAACAGAACCTGGTCCGAGCCCCGCAAGTCACCCCATCTTGGATTCCCCTAGGTCTCTAGTTTTCAGAAATGCACAGGTTTGGTAGGTTTCCCTAGGTGCCGGCTCAGCTAGAGGCCAAAATCTACAGGTAGGCACTTCGCAAAAAACACCTCTGTTTTCTTCCAAAAATTTGGATGTCTCCCCGTTGCGCTTTGGGGCGTTTCCTGTCGCGGGCGCTAGGCCTACCCACACAAGTGAGGTATCATTTTTATCGGGCGACTTGGGGGAATGCTGGGTGGAAGGAAATTTGTGGCTCCTCTCAGATTCCAGAACTTTCTGCCAAGGAAATGTGAGGAACATGTGTGTTTTTAGCCAAATTTTGAGGTTTGCAAAGGATTCTGGGTAACAGAACCTGGTCCGAGCCCCGCAAGTCACCCCATCTTGGATTCCCCTAGGTCTCTAGTTTTCAGAAATGCACAGGTTTGGTAGGTTTCCCTAGGTGCCGGCTCAGCTAGAGGCCAAAATCTACAGGTAGGCACTTCGCAAAAAACACCTCTGTTTTCTTCCAAAAATTTGGATGTCTCCCCGTTGCGCTTTGGGGCGTTTCCTGTCGCGGGCGCTAGGCCTACCCACACAAGTGAGGTATCATTTTTATCGGGCAACTTGGGGGAATGCTGGGTGGAAGGAAATTTGTGGCTCCTCTCAGATTCCAGAACTTTCTGCCACAGAAATGTGAGGAACATGTGTTTTTTTAGCCAAATTTCGAGGTTTGCAAAGGATTCTGGGTAACAGAACCTGGTCCGAGCCCCGCAAGTCACCCCATCTTGGATTCCCCTAGGTCTCTAGTTTTCAGAAATGCACAGGTTTGGTAGGTTTCCCTAGGTGCCGGCTGAGCTAGAGGCCAAAATCTACAGGTAGGCACTTCGCAAAAAACACCTCTGTTTTCTTCCAAAAATTTGGATGTCTCCCCGTTGCGCTTTGGGGCGTTTCCTGTCGCGGGCGCTAGGCCTACCCACACAAGTGAGGTATCATTTTTATCGGGAGACTTGGGGGAACGCTGGGTGGAAGGAAATTTGTGGCTCCTCTCAGATTCCAGAACTTTCTGCCACAGAAATGTGAGGAACATGTGTTTTTTTAGTCAAATTTTGAGGTTTGCAAAGGATTCTGGGTAAAAGAACCTGGTCCGAAACCCCGCAAGTCACCCTTCCTTGGATTCCCCTAGGTCTCTAGTTTTCAGAAATGCACAGGTTTGGTAGGTTTCCCTAGGTGCCGGCTGAGCTAGAGGCCAAAATCTACAGGTAGGCACTTCGCAAAAAACACCTCTGTTTTCTTCCAAAAATTTGGATGTGTCCACGTTGCGCTTTGGGGCATTTCCTCTCGCGGGCGCTAGGCCTACCCACACAAGTGAGGTATCATTTTTATCGGGAGACTTGGAGGAACGCTGGGTGGAAGGAAATTTGTGGCTCCTCTCAGATTCCAGAACTTTCTGCCACAGAAATGTGAGGAACATGTGTTTTTTTAGCCAAAATTCGAGGTTTGCAAACGATTCTGGGTAACAGAACCTGGTCCGAGCCCCACAACTCACCCCTCCTTGGATTCCCCTCGGTCTCTAGTTTTCAGAAATGCACAGGTTTGGTAGGTTTTCCTAGGTGCCGGCTGAGCTAGAGGCCAAAATCTACAGGTAGGCACTTCGCAAAAAACACCTCTGTTTTCTTCCAAAGTTTTGGATGTTTCCACGGTGCGCTTTGGGGCGTTTCCTGTCGCGGGCGCTAGGCCTACCCACACAAGTGAGGTATGATTTTTATCGGGAGACTTGGGGGAACGGTGGGTGGAAGGAAATTTGTGGCTCCTCTCAGATTCCAAAACTTTCTGCCACAGAAATGTGAGGAAAATGTGTGTTTTTAGCCAAATTTTGAGGTTTGCAAAGGATTCTGGGTAACAGAACCTGGTCCGAGCCCCGAAAGTCACCCCTCCTTGGATTCCCCTAGGTCTCTAGTTTTCAGAAATGCACAGGTTTGGTAGGTTTCCCTAGGTGCCGGCTGAGCTAGAGGCCAAAATCTACAGGTAGGCACTGATCAAAAAAACACCTCTGTTTTCTTCCAAAAATTTGGATGTGTCCACGTTGCGCTTTGGGGCATTTCCTCTCGCGGGCGCTAGGCCTACCCACACAAGTGAGGTATCATTTTTATCGGGAGACTTGGGGGAACGCTGGGTGGAAGGAAATTTGTGGCTCCTCTCAGATTCCAGAACTTTCTGCCACAGAAATATGGGGAACATGTGTTTTTTTAGCCAAATTTCGAGGTTTGCAAAGGATTCTGGGTAACAGAACCTAGTCCGAGCCCCGCAAGTCACCCCATCTTGGATTCCCCTAGGTCTCTAGTTTTCAGAAATGCACAGGTTTGGTAGGTTTCCCTAGGTGCCGGCTGAGCTAGAGGCCAAAATCTACAGGTAGGCACTTCGCAAAAAACACCTCGTTTTCTTCCAAAAATTTGGATGTCTCCCCGTTGCGCTTTGGGGCGTTTCCTGTCGCGGGCGCTAGGCCTACCCACACAAGTGAGGTATCATTTTTATCGGGCGACTTGGGGGAATGCTGGGTGGAAGGAAATTTGTGGCTCCTCTCAGATTCCAGAACTTTCTGCCACAGAAATGTGAGGACCATGTGTTTTTTTAGCCAAATTCTGAGGTTTGCAAAGGATTCAGGGTAACAGAACCTGGTCCGAGCCCCGCAAGTCACCCCATCTTGGATTCCCCTAGGTCTCTAGTTTTCAGAAATGCACAGGTTTGGTAGGTTTCCCTAGGTGCCGGCTGAGCTAGGGACCAAAATCCACAGGTAGGAACTTCGCAAAAAACACCTCTGTTTTCTTCCAAAATTTTGGATGTGTCCACGTTGCGCTTTGGGGTGTTTCCTGTCGCGGGCGCTAGGCCTACCCACACAAGTGAGGTATCATTTTTATCGGGCGACTTGGGGGAACGCTGGGTGGAAGGAAATTTGTGGCTCCTCTCAGATTCCAGAACTTTCTGCCACAGAAATGTGAGGAACATGTGTTTTTTTAGCCAAATTTTGAGGTTTGCAAAGGATTCTGGGTAAAAGAACCTGGTCCGAGCCCCGCAAGTCACCCCTCCTTGGATTCCCCTAGGTCTCTAGTTTTCGGAAATTCACAGGTTTGGTAGGTTTCCCTAGGTGCCGGCTGAGCTAGAGGCCAAAATCTACAGGTAGGCACTTTGCAAAAAACACCTCTGTTTTATTCCAAAAATTTGGATGTGTCCACGTTGCGCTTTGGGGCGTTTCCTGTCGCGGGCGCTAGGCCTACCCACACAAGTGAGGTATCATTTTTATAGGGAGACTTGGGGGAACACTGGTTGGAAGGAAATTTGTGGCTCCTCTCAGATTCCAGAACTTTCTGCCACAGAAATGTGAGGAACATGTGTTTTTTTAGCCAAATTTTGAGGTTTGCAAAGAATTCTGGGTAACGGAACCTGGTCCGAGCCCCGCAAGTCACCCCATCTTGGATTCCCCTAGGTCTCTAGTTTTCAGAAATGCACAGGTTTGGTAGGTTTCCCTATGTGCCGGCTGAGATAGAGGCCAAATTCTACAGGTAGGCACTTCGCAAAAAACACCTGTGTTTTCTTCCAAAAATTTGGATGTGTCCACGTTGCTCTTTGGGGCATTTCCTCTCGCGGGGCCTAGGCCTACCCACACAAGTGAGGTATCATTTTTATCAGGAGACTTGGGGGAACGCTGGGTGGAAGGAAAGTTGTGGCTCCTCTCAGATTCCAGAACTTTCTGCCACAGAAATGTGGGGAACATGTGTTTTTTTAGCCAAATTTCGAGGTTTGCAAAGGATTCTGGGTAACAGAACCTGGTCCGAGCCCCGCAAGTCACCCCATCTTGGATTCCCCTAGGTCTCTAGTTTTCAGAAATGCACAGGTTTGGTAGGTTTCCCTAGGTGCCGGCTGAGCTAGAGGCCAAAATCTACAGGTAGGCACTTCGCAAAAAACACCTCTGTTTTCTTCCAAAAATTTGGATGTCTCCCCGTTGCGCTTTGGGGCGTTTATTGTCGCGGGCGCTAGGCCTACCCACACAAGTGAGGTATCATTTTCATCGGGAGACTTGGGGGAACGCTGGGTGAAAGGAAATTTGTGGCTCCTCTCAGATTCCAGAACTTTCTGCCACAGAAATGTGAGGACCATGTGTTTCTTTAGCCAAATTCTGAGGTTTGCAAACAATTATGGGTAACAGAACCTGGTCCGAGCCCCGCAAGTCACCCCATCTTGGATTCCCCTAGGTATCTAGTTTTCACAAATGCACAGGTTTGGTAGGTTTCCCTAGGTGCCGGCTGAGCTAGAGGCCAAAATCTACAGGTAGGCACTTCGCAAAAAACACTTCTGTTTTATTCCAAAAATTTGGATGTGTCCACGTTGCGCTTTGGGGCGTTTCCTGTCGCGGGCGCTAGGCCTACCCACACAAGTGAGGTATCATTTTTATCGGGAGACTTGGGGGAACGCTGGGTGGAAGGAAATTTGTGGCTCCTCTCAGATTCCAGAACTTTCTGCCACAGAAATGTGAGGAACATGTGTGTTTTTAGCCAAATTTTGAGGTTTGCAAAGGATTCTGGGTAACAGAACCTGGTCCGAGACCCGCAAGTCACCCCATCTTGGATTCCCCTAGGTCTCTAGTTTTCAGAAATGTACAGGTTTGGTAGGTTTTCCTAGGTGCCGGCTGAGCTAGAGGCCAAAATCTACAGGTAGGCACTTCGCAAAAAACACCTCTGTTTTATTCCAAAAATTTGGATGTGTCCACGTTGCGCTTTGGGGCGTTTCCTGTCGCGGGCGCTAGGCCTACCCACACAAGTGAGGTATCATTTTTATCGGGAGACTTGGGGGAACTCTGGGTGGAAGGTAATTAGTGGCTCCTCTCAGATTCCAGAACTTTCTGCCACAGAAATGTGAGGGCCATGTGTTTTTTTAGCCAAATTCAGAGGTTTGCAAAGGATTCTGGGTAACAGAACCTGGTCCGAGCCCTGCAAGTCACCCCTCCTTGGATTCCCCTAGGGCTCTAGATTTCAGAAATGCACAGGTTTGGGAGGTTTCCCTAGGTGCCGGCTGAGCTAGAGGCCAAAACCTACAGGTAGGCACTTTGCAAAAAACACCTCTGTTTTCTTCCAAAATTTTGGATGTGTCCACGTTGCGCTTTGGGGTGTTTCCTGTCGCGGGCGCTAGGCCTACCCACACAAGTGAGGTATCATTTTGATCAGGAGACATGGGGGAACGCTGGGTGGAAGGAAATGTGTGGCTCCTCTCAGATTCCAGAACTTTCTGCCACAGAAATGTGAGGAAAATGTGTGTTTTTAGCCAAATTTTGAGGTTTGCAAAGGATTCTGGGTAACAGAACCTGGTCCGAGCCCCGCAAGTCACCCCTCCTTGGATTCCCCTAGGTCTCTAGTTTTCAGAAATGCACAGGTTTGGTAGGTTTCCCTAGGTGCCGGCTGAGCTAGAGGCCAAAATCTACAGGTAGGCACTGATCAAAAAAACACCTCTGTTTTCTTCCAAAAATTTGGATGTGTCCACGTTGCGCTTTGGGGCATTTCCTCTCGCGGGCGCTAGGCCTACCCACACAAGTGAGGTATCATTTTTATCGGGAGACTTGGGGGAACGCTGGGTGGAAGGAAATTTGTGGCTCCTCTCAGATTCCAGAACTTTCTGCCACAGAAATGTGAGGACCATGTGTTTTTTTAGCCAAATTTCGAGGTTTGCAAAGGATTCTGGGTAACAGAACCTGGTCCGAGCCCCGCAAGTCACCCCATCTTGGATTCCCCTAGGTCTCTAGTTTTCAGAAATGCACAGGTTTGGTAGGTTTCCCTAGGTGCCGGCTGAGCTAGAGGCCAAAATCTACAGGTAGGCACTTCGCAAAAAACACCTCTGTTTTCTTCCAAAAATTTGGATGTGTCCACGTTGCGCTTTGGGGCATTTCCTCTCGCGGGCGCTAGGCCTACCCACACAAGTGAGGTATCATTTTTATCGGGAGACTTGGAGGAACGCTGGGTGGAAGGAAATTTGTGGCTCCTCTCAGATTCCAGAACTTTCTGCCACAGAAATGTGAGGAACATGTGTTTTTTTAGCCAAAATTCGAGGTTTGCAAACGATTCTGGGTAACAGAACCTGGTCCGAGCCCCACAACTCACCCCTCCTTGGATTCCCCTTGGTCTCTAGTTTTCAGAAATGCACAGGTTTGGTAGGTTTTCCTAGGTGCCGGCTGAGCTAGAGGCCAAAATCTACAGGTAGGCACTTCGCAAAAAACACCTCTGTTTTCTTCCAAAGTTTTGGATGTGTCCACGGTTCGCTTTGGGGCGTTTCCTGTCGCGGGCGCTAGGCCTACCCACACAAGTGAGGTATGATTTTTATCGGGAGACTTGGGGGAACGGTGGGTGGAAGGAAATTTGTGGCTCCTCTCAGATTCCAGAACTTTCTGCCACAGAAATGTGAGGAAAATGTGTGTTTTTAGACAAATTTTGAGGTTTGCAAAGGATTCTGGGTAACAGAACCTGGTCCGAGCCCCGCAAGTCACCCCTCCTTGGATTCCCCTAGGTCTCTAGTTTTCAGAAATGCACAGGTTTGGTAGGTTTCCCTAGGTGCCGGCTGAGCTAGAGGCCAAAATCTACAGGTAGGCACTGATCAAAAAAACACCTCTGTTTTCTTCCAAAAATTTGGATGTGTCCACGTTGCGCTTTGGGGCATTTCCTCTCGCGGGCGCTAGGCCTACCCACACAAGTGAGGTATCATTTTTATCGGGAGACTTGGGGGAACGCTGGGTGGAAGGAAATTTGTGGCTCCTCTCAGATTCCAGAACTTTCTGCCACAGAAATATGGGGAACATGTGTTTTTTTAGCCAAATTTTGAGGTTTGCAAAGGATTCTGGGTAACAGAACCTAGTCCGAGCCCCGCAAGTCACCCCATCTTGGATTCCCCTAGGTCTCTAGTTTTCAGAAATGCACAGGTTTGGTAGGTTTCCCTAGGTGCCGGCTGAGCTAGAGGCCAAAATCTACAGGTAGGCACTTCGCAAAAAACACCTCGTTTTCTTCCAAAAATTTGGATGTCTCCCCGTTGCGCTTTGGGGCGTCTCCTGTCGCGGGCGCTAGGCCTACCCACACAAGTGAGGTATCATTTTTATCGGGCGACTTGGGGGAATGCTGGGTGGAAGGAAATTTGTGGCTCCTCTCAGATTCCAGAACTTTCTGCCACAGAAATGTGAGGACCATGTGTTTTTTTAGCCAAATTCTGAGGTTTGCAAAGGATTCTGGGTAACAGAACCTGGTCCGAGCCCCGCAAGTCACCCCATCTTGGATTCCCCTAGGTCTCTAGTTTTCAGAAATGCACAGGTTTGGTAGGTTTCCCTAGGTGCCGGCTGAGCTAGGGACCAAAATCCACAGGTAGGAACTTCGCAAAAAACACCTCTGTTTTCTTCCAAAATTTTGGATGTGTCCACGTTGCGCTTTGGGGTGTTTCCTGTCGCGGGCGCTAGGCCTACCCACACAAGTGAGGTATCATTTTTATCAGGAGACTTGGGGGAACGCTGGGTGGAAGGAAATTTGTGGCTCCTCTCAGATTCCAGAACTTTCTGCCACAGAAATGTGAGGAACATGTGTTTTTTTAGCCAAATTCTGAGGTTTGCAAAGGATTCTGGGTAACAGAACCTGGTCCGAGCCCCGCAAGTCACCCCTCCTTGGATTCCCCTCGGTCTCTAGTTTTCGGAAATGTACAGGTTTGGTAGGTTTTCCTAGGTGCCGGCTGAGCTAGAGGCCAAAATCTACAGGTAGGCACTTCGCAAAAAACACCTCTGTTTTCTTCCAAAATTTTGGATGTGTCCACGGTGCGCTTTGGGGCATTTCCTGTCGCGGGCGCTAGGCCTACCGACACAAGTGAGGTATCATTTTTATCGGGAGACTTGGGGGAACGCTGGGTGGAAGGAAATTTGTGGCTCCTCTCAGATTCCAGAACTTTCTGCCACAGAAATGTGAGGAACATGTGTTTTTTTAGCCAAATTCTGAGGTTTGCAAAGGATTCTGGGTAACAGAACCTGGTCCGAGCCCCGCAAGTCACCCCTCCTTGGATTCCCCTAGGTCTCTAGTTTTCAGAAATGCACAGGTTTGGTAGGTTTCCCTAGGTGCCGGCTGAGCTAGAGGCCAAAATCTACAGGTAGGCACTTTGCAAAAAACACCTCTGATTCCTTCCAAAATTTTGGATGTGTCCACGTTGCGCTTTGGGGTGTTTCCTGTTGCGGGCGCTAGGCCTACCCACACAAGTGAGGTATCATTTTTATCAGGAGACTTGGGGGAACGCTGGGTGGAAGGAAATTTGTGGCTCCTCTCAGATTCCAGAACTTTCTGCCACAGAAATGTGAGGAACATGTGTTTTTTTAGCCAAATTCTGAGGTTTGCAAAGGATTCTGGGTAACAGAACCTGGTCCGAGCCCCGCAAGTCACCCCTCCTTGGATTCCCCTAGGTCTCTAGTTTTCAGAAATGCACAGGTTTGGTAGGTTTCCCAAGGTGCCGGCTGAGCTAGAGGCCAAAATCTACAGGTATGCACTTCGCAAAAAACACCTCTGTTTTCTTCCAAAGTTTTGGATGTGTCCACGGTGCGCTTTGGGGCGTTTCCTGTCGCGGGCGCTAGGCCTACCCACACAAGTGAGGTATCATTTTTATCGGGAGACTTGGGGGAACGCTGGGTGGAAGGAAATTTGTGGCTCCTCTCAGATTCCAGAACTTTCTGCCACAGAAATGTGAGGAACATGTGTGTTTTTAGCCATATTTTGAGGTTTGCAAAGGATTCTGGGTAACAGAACCTGGTCCGAGCCCCGCAAGTCACCCCTCCTTGGATTCCCCTCGGTCTCTAGTTTTCAGAAATGCACAGGTTTGGTAGGTTTCCCTAGGTGCCGGATGAGCTAGAGGCCAAAATCTACAGGTAGGCACTTCGCAAAAAACACCTCTGTTTTCTTCCAAAGTTTTGGATGTGTCCACGGTGTGCTTTGGGGCGTTTCCTGTCGCGGGCGCTAGGCCTACCCACACAAGTGAGGTATCATTTTTATCGGGCGACTTGGGGGAACGCTGGATGGAAGGAAATTTGTGGCTCCTCTCAGATTCCAGAACTTTCTGCCACAGAAATGTGAGGAACATGTGTTTTTTTAGCCAAATTTTGAGGTTTGCAAAGGATTCTGGGTAAAAGAACCTGGTCCGAGCCCCGCAAGTCACCCCTCCTTGGATTCCCCTAGGTCTCTAGTTTTCGGAAATTCACAGGTTTGGTAGGTTTCCCTAGGTGCCGGCTGAGCTAGAGGCCAAAATCTACAGGTAGGCACTTTGCAAAAAACACCTCTGTTTTCTTCCAAAAATTTGGATGTGTCCACGTTGCGCTTTGGGGCGTTTCCTGTCGCGGGCGCTAGGCCTACCCACACAAGTGAGGTATCATTTTTATCGGGAGACTTGGGGGAACACTGGTTGGAAGGAAATTTGTGGCTCCTCTCAGATTCCAGAACTTTCTGCCACAGAAATGTGAGGAACATGTGTTTTTTTAGCCAAATTTTGAGGTTTGCAAAGAATTCTGGGTAACGGAACCTGGTCCGAGCCCCGCAAGTCACCCCATCTTGGATTCCCCTAGGTCTCTAGTTTTCAGAAATGCACAGGTTTGGTAGGTTTCCCTATGTGCCGGCTGAGATAGAGGCCAAATTCTACAGGTAGGCACTTCGCAAAAAACACCTGTGTTTTCTTCCAAAAATTTGGATTTGTCCACGTTGCGCTTTGGGGCATTTCCTCTCGCGGGCGCTAGGCCTACCCACACAAGTGAGGTATCATTTTTATCGGGAGACTTGGGGGAACGCTGGGTGGAAGGAAAGTTGTGGCTCCTCTCAGATTCCAGAACTTTCTGCCACAGAAATGTGGGGAACATGTGTTTTTTTAGCCAAATTTCGAGGTTTGCAAAGGATTCTGGGTAACAGAACCTGGTCCGAGCCCCGCAAGTCACCCCATCTTGGATTCCCCTAGGTCTCTAGTTTTCAGAAATGCACAGGTTTGGTAGGTTTCCCTAGGTGCCGGCTGAGCTAGAGGCCAAAATCTACAGGTAGGCACTTCGCAAAAAACACCTCTGTTTTCTTCCAAAAATTTGGATGTCTCCCCGTTGCGCTTTGGGGCGTTTATTGTCGCGGGCGCTAGGCCTACCCACACAAGTGAGGTATCATTTTCATCGGGAGACTTGGGGGAACGCTGGGTGGAAGGAAATTTGTGGCTCCTCTCAGATTCCAGAACTTTCTGCCACAGAAATGTGAGGACCATGTGTTTCTTTAGCCAAATTCTGAGGTTTGCAAACAATTATGGGTAACAGAACCTGGTCCGAGCCCCGCAAGTCACCCCATCTTGGATTCCCCTAGGTCTCTAGTTTTCACAAATGCACAGGTTTGGGAGGTTTCCCTAGGTGCCGGCTGAGCCAGAGGCCAAAATCCACAGGTAGGAACTTCGCAAAAAACACCTCTGTTTTCTTCCAAACTTTTGGATGTGTCCACGTTGCGCTTTGGGGTGTTTCCTGTCGCGGGCGCTAGGCCTACCCACACAAGTGAGGTATCATTTTTATCAGGAGACTTGGGGGAACGCTGGGTGGAAGGAAATTTGTGGCTCCTCTCAGATTCCAGAACTTTCTGCCACAGAAATGTGAGGAACATGTGTTTTTTTAGCCAAATTCTGAGGTTTGCAAAGGATTCTGGGTAACAGAACCTGGTCCGAGCCCCGCAAGTCACCCCTCCTTGGATTCCCCTAGGTCTCTAGTTTTCAGAAATGCACAGGTTTGGTAGGTTTCCCTAGGTGCCGGCTGAGCTAGAGGCCAAAATCTACAGGTAGGCACTTCGCAAAAAACACCTCTGTTTTCTTCCAAAAATTTGGATGTGTCCACGTTGCGCTTTGGGGCATTTCCTCTCGCGGGCGCTAGGCCTACCCACACAAGTGAGGTATCATTTTTATCGGGAGACTTGGGGGAACGCTGGTTGGAAGGAAATTTGTGGCTCCTCTCAGATTCCAGAACTTTCTGCCACAGAAATGTGAGGAACATGTGTTTTTTTAGCCAAATTTTGAGGTTTGCAAAGAATTCTGGGTAACGGAACCTGGTCCGAGCCCCGCAAGTCACCCCATCTTGGATTCCCCTAGGTCTCTAGTTTTCAGAAATGCACAGGTTTGGTAGGTTTCCCTATGTGCCGGCTGAGATAGAGGCCAAATTCTACAGGTAGGCACTTCGCAAAAAACACCTGTGTTTTCTTCCAAAAATTTGGATGTGTCCACGTTGCGCTTTGGGGCATTTCCTCTCGCGGGCGCTAGGCCTACCCACACAAGTGAGGTATCATTTTTATCGGGAGACTTGGGGGAACGCTGGGTGGAAGGAAAGTTGTGGCTCCTCTCAGATTCCAGAACTTTCTGCCACAGAAATGTGGGGAACATGTGTTTTTTTAGCCAAATTTCGAGGTTTGCAAAGGATTCTGGGTAACAGAACCTGGTCCGAGCCCCGCAAGTCACCCCATCTTGGATTCCCCTAGGTCTCTAGTTTTCAGAAATGCACAGGTTTGGTAGGTTTCCCTAGGTGCCGGCTGAGCTAGAGGCCAAAATCTACAGGTAGGCACTTCGCAAAAAACACCTCTGTTTTCTTCCAAAAATTTGGATGTCTCCCCGTTGCGCTTTGGGGCGTTTATTGTCGCAGGCGCTAGGCCTACCCACACAAGTGAGGTATCATTTTCATCGGGAGACTTGGGGGAACGCTGGGTGGAAGGAAATTTGTGGCTCCTCTCAGATTCCAGAACTTTCTGCCACAGAAATGTGAGGACCATGTGTTTCTTTAGCCAAATTCTGAGGTTTGCAAACAATTATGGGTAACAGAACCTGGTCCGAGCCCCGCAAGTCACCCCATCTTGGATTCCCCTAGGTCTCTAGTTTTCACAAATGCACAGGTTTGGGAGGTTTCCCTAGGTGCCGGCTGAGCCAGAGGCCAAAATCCACAGGTAGGAACTTCGCAAAAAACACCTCTGTTTTCTTCCAAACTTTTGGATGTGTCCACGTTGCGCTTTGGGGTGTTTCCTGTCGCGGGCGCTAGGCCTACCCACACAAGTGAGGTATCATTTTTATCAGGAGACTTGGGGGAACGCTGGGTGGAAGGAAATTTGTGGCTCCTCTCAGATTCCAGAACTTTCTGCCACAGAAATGTGAGGAACATGTGTTTTTTTAGCCAAATTCTGAGGTTTGCAAAGGATTCTGGGTAACAGAACCTGGTCCGAGCCCCGCAAGTCACCCCTCCTTGGATTCCCCTAGGTCTCTAGTTTTCAGAAATGCACAGGTTTGGTAGGTTTCCCTAGGTGCCGGCTGAGCTAGAGGCCAAAATCTACAGGTAGGCACTTCGCAAAAAACACCTCTGTTTTCTTCCAAAAATTTGGATGTGTCCACGTTGCGCTTTGGGGCATTTCCTCTCGCGGGCGCTAGGCCTACCCACACAAGTGAGGTATCATTTTTATCGGGAGACTTGGGGGAACGCTGGGTGGAAGGAAAGTTGTGGCTCCTCTCAGATTCCAGAACTTTCTGCCACAGAAATGTGGGGAACATGTGTTTTTTTAGCCAAATTTCGAGGTTTGCAAAGGATTCTGGGTAACAGAACCTGGTCCGAGCCCCACAAGTCACCCCATCTTGGATTCCCCTAGGTCTCTAGTTTTCAGAAATGCACAGGTTTGGTAGGTTTCCCTAGGTGCCGGCTGAGCTAGAGGCCAAAATCTACAGGTAGGCACTTCGCAAAAAACACCTCTGTTTTCTTCCAAAAATTTGGATGTCTCCCCGTTGCGCTTTGGGGCGTTTATTGTCGCGGGGGCTAGGCCTACCCACACAAGTGAGGTATCATTTTCATCGGGAGACTTGGGGGAACGCTGGGTGGAAGGAAATTTGTGGCTCCTCTCAGATTCCAGAACTTTCTGCCACAGAAATGTGAGGACCATGTGTTTCTTTAGCCAAATTCTGAGGTTTGCAAACAATTATGGGTAACAGAACCTGGTCCGAGCCCCGCAAGTCACCCCATCTTGGATTCCCCTAGGTCTCTAGTTTTCAGAAATGCACAGGTTTGGTAGGTTTCCCAAGGTGCCGGCTGAGCTAGAGGCCAAAATCTACAGGTATGCACTTCGCAAAAAACACCTCTGTTTTCTTCCAAAGTTTTGGATGTGTCCACGGTGCGCTTTGGGGCGTTTCCTGTCGTGGGCGCTAGGCCTACCCACACAAGTGAGGTATCATTTTTATCGGGAGACTTGGGGGAACGCTGGGTGGAAGGAAATTTGTGGCTCCTCTCAGATTCCAGAACTTTCTGCCACAGAAATGTGAGGAACATGTGTTTTTTTAGCCAAATTCTGAGGTTTGACAAGGATTCTGGGTAACAGAACTTGGTCCGAGCCCCGCATGTCACCCCATCTTGGATTCCCCTAGGTCTCTAGTTTTCACAAATGCACAGGTTTGGTAGGTTTCCCTAGGTGCCGGCTGAGCCAGAGGCCAAAATCCACAGGTAGGAACTTCGCAAAAAACACCTCTGTTTTCTTCCAAACTTTTGGATGTGTCCACGTTGCGCTTTGGGGTGTTTCCTGTTGCGGGCGCTAGGCCTACCCACACAAGTGAGGTATCATTTTTATCAGGAGACTTGGGGGAACGCTGGGTGGAAGGAAATTTGTGGCTCCTCTCAGATTCCAGAATTTTCTGCCACAGAAATGTGAGGAACATGTGTTTTTTTAGCCAAATTCTGAGGTTTGCAAAGGATTCTGGGTAACAGAACCTGGTCCGAGCCCCGCAAGTCAACCCTCCTTGGATTCCCCTAGGTCTCTAGTTTTCAGAAATGCACAGGTTTGGTAGGTTTCCCTAGGTGCCGGCTGAGCTAGAGGCCAAAATCTACAGGTAGGCACTTCGCAAAAAACACCTCTGTTTTCTTCCAAAAATTTGGATGTCTCCCCGTTGCGCTTTGGGGCGTTTCCTGTCGCGGGCGCTAGGCCTACCCACACAAGTGAGGTATCATTTTTATCGGGAGACTTGGGGGAACGCTGGGTGGAATGAAATTTGTAGCTCCTCTCAGATTCCAGAACTTTCTGCCACAGAAATGTGAGGAACATGTGTGTTTTTAGCCAAATTTTGAGGTTTGCAAAGGATTCTGGGTAACAGAACCTGGTCCGAAACCCACAAGTCACCCCATCTTGGATTCCCCTAGGTCTCTAGTTTTCAGAAATGCACAGGTTTGGTAGGTTTTCCTAGGTGCCGGCTGAGCTAGAGGCCAAAATCTACAGGTAGGCACTTCGCAAAAAACACCTCTGTTTTATTCCAAAAATTTGGATGTGTCCACGTTGCGCTTTGGGGCGTTTCCTGTCGCGGGCGCTAGGCCTACCCACACAAGTGAGGTATCATTTTTATCGGGTGACTTGGGGGAACGCTGGGTGGAAGGAAATTTGTGGCTCCTCTCAGATTCCAGAACTTTCTGCCACAGAAATGTGAGGAACATGTGTGTTTTTAGCCAAATTTTGAGGTTTGCAAAGGATTCTGGGTAACAGAACCTGGTCCGAGACCCGCAAGTCACCCCATCTTGGATTCCCCTAGGTCTCTAGTTTTCAGAAATGTACAGGTTTGGTAGGTTTTCCTAGGTGCCGGCTGAGCTAGAGGCCAAAATCTACAGGTATGCACTTCGCAAAAAACACCTCTGTTTTCTTCCAAAGTTTTGGATGTGTCCACGGTGCGCTTTGGGGCGTTTCCTGTCGTGGGCGCTAGGCCTACCCACACAAGTGAGGTATCATTTTTATCGGGAGACTTGGGGGAACGCTGGGTGGAAGGAAATTTGTGGCTCCTCTCAGATTCCAGAACTTTCTGCCACAGAAATGTGAGGAACATGTGTTTTTTTAGCCAAATTCTGAGGTTTGACAAGGATTCTGGGTAACAGAACTTGGTCCGAGCCCCGCATGTCACCCCATCTTGGATTCCCCTAGGTCTCTAGTTTTCACAAATGCACAGGTTTGGTAGGTTTCCCTAGGTGCCGGCTGAGCCAGAGGCCAAAATCCACAGGTAGGAACTTCGCAAAAAACACCTCTGTTTTCTTCCAAACTTTTGGATGTGTCCACGTTGCGCTTTGGGGTGTTTCCTGTTGCGGGCGCTAGGCCTACCCACACAAGTGAGGTATCATTTTTATCAGGAGACTTGGGGGAACGCTGGGTGGAAGGAAATTTGTGGCTCCTCTCAGATTCCAGAATTTTCTGCCACAGAAATGTGAGGAACATGTGTTTTTTTAGCCAAATTCTGAGGTTTGCAAAGGATTCTGGGTAACAGAACCTGGTCCGAGCCCCGCAAGTCAACCCTCCTTGGATTCCCCTAGGTCTCTAGTTTTCAGAAATGCACAGGTTTGGTAGGTTTCCCTAGGTGCCGGCTGAGCTAGAGGCCAAAATCTACAGGTAGGCACTTCGCAAAAAACACCTCTGTTTTCTTCCAAAAATTTGGATGTCTCCCCGTTGCGCTTTGGGGCGTTTCCTGTCGCGGGCGCTAGGCCTACCCACACAAGTGAGGTATCATTTTTATCGGGAGACTTGGGGGAACGCTGGGTGGAATGAAATTTGTAGCTCCTCTCAGATTCCAGAACTTTCTGCCACAGAAATGTGAGGAACATGTGTGTTTTTAGCCAAATTTTGAGGTTTGCAAAGGATTCTGGGTAACAGAACCTGGTCCGAAACCCACAAGTCACCCCATCTTGGATTCCCCTAGGTCTCTAGTTTTCAGAAATGCACAGGTTTGGTAGGTTTTCCTAGGTGCCGGCTGAGCTAGAGGCCAAAATCTACAGGTAGGCACTTCGCAAAAAACACCTCTGTTTTATTCCAAAAATTTGGATGTGTCCACGTTGCGCTTTGGGGCGTTTCCTGTCGCGGGCGCTAGGCCTACCCACACAAGTGAGGTATCATTTTTATCGGGTGACTTGGGGGAACGCTGGGTGGAAGGAAATTTGTGGCTCCTCTCAGATTCCAGAACTTTCTGCCACAGAAATGTGAGGAACATGTGTGTTTTTAGCCAAATTTTGAGGTTTGCAAAGGATTCTGGGTAACAGAACCTGGTCCGAGACCCGCAAGTCACCCCATCTTGGATTCCCCTAGGTCTCTAGTTTTCAGAAATGTACAGGTTTGGTAGGTTTTCCTAGGTGCCGGCTGAGCTAGAGGCCAAAATCTACAGGTATGCACTTCGCAAAAAACACCTCTGTTTTCTTCCAAAGTTTTGGATGTGTCCACGGTGCGCTTTGGGGCGTTTCCTGTCGTGGGCGCTAGGCCTACCCACACAAGTGAGGTATCATTTTTATCGGGAGACTTGGGGGAACGCTGGGTGGAAGGAAATTTGTGGCTCCTCTCAGATTCCAGAACTTTCTGCCACAGAAATGTGAGGAACATGTGTTTTTTTAGCCAAATTCTGAGGTTTGACAAGGATTCTGGGTAACAGAACTTGGTCCGAGCCCCGCATGTCACCCCATCTTGGATTCCCCTAGGTCTCTAGTTTTCACAAATGCACAGGTTTGGTAGGTTTCCCTAGGTGCCGGCTGAGCCAGAGGCCAAAATCCACAGGTAGGAACTTCGCAAAAAACACCTCTGTTTTCTTCCAAACTTTTGGATGTGTCCACGTTGCGCTTTGGGGTGTTTCCTGTTGCGGGCGCTAGGCCTACCCACACAAGTGAGGTATCATTTTTATCAGGAGACTTGGGGGAACGCTGGGTGGAAGGAAATTTGTGGCTCCTCTCAGATTCCAGAATTTTCTGCCACAGAAATGTGAGGAACATGTGTTTTTTTAGCCAAATTCTGAGGTTTGCAAAGGATTCTGGGTAACAGAACCTGGTCCGAGCCCCGCAAGTCAACGCTCCTTGGATTCCCCTAGGTCTCTAGTTTTCAGAAATGCACAGGTTTGGTAGGTTTCCCTAGGTGCCGGCTGAGCTAGAGGCCAAAATCTACAGGTAGGCACTTCGCAAAAAACACCTCTGTTTTCTTCCAAAAATTTGGATGTCTCCCCGTTGCGCTTTGGGGCGTTTCCTGTCGCGGGCGCTAGGCCTACCCACACAAGTGAGGTATCATTTTTATCGGGAGACTTGGGGGAACGCTGGGTGGAATGAAATTTGTAGCTCCTCTCAGATTCCAGAACTTTCTGCCACAGAAATGTGAGGAACATGTGTGTTTTTAGCCAAATTTTGAGGTTTGCAAAGGATTCTGGGTAACAGAACCTGCTCCGAAACCCACAAGTCACCCCATCTTGGATTCCCCTAGGTCTCTAGTTTTCAGAAATGCACAGGTTTGGTAGGTTTTCCTAGGTGCCGGCTGAGCTAGAGGCCAAAATCTACAGGTAGGCACTTCGCAAAAAACACCTCTGTTTTATTCCAAAAATTTGGATGTGTCCACGTTGCGCTTTGGGGCGTTTCCTGTCGCGGGCGCTAGGCCTACCCACACAAGTGAGGTATCATTTTTATCGGGTGACTTGGGGGAACGCTGGGTGGAAGGAAATTTGTGGCTCCTCTCAGATTCCAGAACTTTCTGCCACAGAAATGTGAGGAACATGTGTGTTTTTAGCCAAATTTTGAGGTTTGCAAAGGATTCTGGGTAACAGAACCTGGTCCGAGACCCGCAAGTCACCCCATCTTGGATTCCCCTAGGTCTCTAGTTTTCAGAAATGTACAGGTTTGGTAGGTTTTCCTAGGTGCCGGCTGAGCTAGAGACCAAAATCTACAGGTAGGCACTTCGCAAAAAACACCTCTGTTTTATTCCCAAAATTTGGATGTGTCCACGTTGCGCTTTGGGGCGTTTCCTGTCGCGGGCGCTAGGCCTACCCACACAAGTGAGGTATCATTTTTATCGGGAGACTTGGGGGAACTCTGGGTGGAAGGTAATTAGTGGCTCCTCTCAGATTCCAGAACTTTCTGCCACAGAAATGTGAGGGCCATGTGTTTTTTTAGCCAAATTCGGAGGTTTGCAAAGGATTCTGGGTAACAGAACCTGGTCCGAGCCCTGCAAGTCACCCCTCCTTGGATTCCCCTAGGGCTCTAGATTTCAGAAATGCACAGGTTTGGGAGGTTTCCCTAGGTGCCGGCTGAGCTAGAGGCCAAAACCTACAGGTAGGCACTTTGCAAAAAACACCTCTGTTTTCTTCCAAAATTTTGGATGTGTCCACGTTGCGCTTTGGGGTGTTTCCTGTCGCGGGCGCTAGGCCTACCCACACAAGTGAGGTATCATTTTTATCGGGAGACTTGGGGGAACGATGGGTGGAAGGAAATTTGTGGCTCCTCTCAGATTCCAGAACTTTCTGCCACAGAAATGTGAGGAACATGTGTGTTTTTAGCCAAATTTTGAGGTTTGCAAAGGATTCTGGGTAACAGAACCTGGTCCGAGACCCGCAAGTCACCCCATCTTGGATTCCCCTAGGTCTCTAGTTTTCAGAAATGCACAGGTTTGGTAGGTTTTCCTAGGTGCCGGCTGAGCTAGAGGCCAAAATCTACAGGTAGGCACTTCGCAAAAAACACCTCTGTTTTATTCCAAAAATTTGGATGTGTCCACGTTGCGCTTTGGGGCGTTTCCTGTCGCGGGCGCTAGGCCTACCCACACAAGTGAGGTATCATTTTTATCGGGAGACTTGGGGGAACGCTGGGTGGAAGGAAATTTGTGGCTCCTCTCAGATTCCAGAACTTTCTGCCACAGAAATGTGAGGACCATGTGTTTCTTTAGCCAAATTCTGAGGTTTGCAAACAATTATGGGTAACAGAACCTGGTCCGAGCCCCGCAAGTCACCCCATCTTGGATTCCCCTAGGTCTCTAGTTTTCAGAAATGCACAGGTTTGGTAGGTTTCCCAAGGTGCCGGCTGAGCTAGAGGCCAAAATCTACAGGTAGGCACTTCGCAAAAAACACCTCTGTTTTATTCCAAAAATTTGGATGTGTCCACGTTGCGCTTTGGGGCGTTTCCTGTCGCGGGCGCTAGGCCTACCCACACAAGTGAGGTATCATTTTTATAGGGAGACTTGGGGGAACTCTGGGTGGAAGGTAATTAGTGGCTCCTCTCAGATTCCAGAACTTTCTGCCACAGAAATGTGAGGGCCATGTGTTTTTTTAGCCAAATTCGGAGGTTTGCAAAGGATTCTGGGTAACAGAACCTGGTCCGAGCCCTGCAAGTCACCCCTCCTTGGATTCCCCTAGGGCTCTAGATTTCAGAAATGCACAGGTTTGGGAGGTTTCCCTAGGTGCCGGCTGAGCTAGAGGCCAAAACCTACAGGTAGGCACTTTGCAAAAAACACCTCTGTTTTCTTCCAAAATTTTGGATGTGTCCACGTTGCGCTTTGGGGTGTTTCCTGTCGCGGGCGCTAGGCCTACCCACACAAGTGAGGTATCATTTTTATCGGGAGACTTGGGGGAACGCTGGGTGGAAGGAAATTTGTGGCTCCTCTCAGATTCCAGAACTTTCTGCCACAGAAATGTGAGGAACATGTGTGTTTTTAGCCAAATTTTGAGGTTTGCAAAGGATTCTGGGTAACAGAACCTGGTCCGAGACCCGCAAGTCACCCCATCTTGGATTCCCCTAGGTCTCTAGTTTTCAGAAATGCACAGGTTTGGTAGGTTTTCCTAGGTGCCGGCTGAGCTAGAGGCCAAAATCTACAGGTAGGCACTTCGCAAAAAACACCTCTGTTTTATTCCAAAAATTTGGATGAGTCCACGTTGCGCTTTGGGGCGTTTCCTGTCGCGGGCGCTAGGCCTACCCACACAAGTGAGGTATCATTTTTATCGGGAGACTTGGGGGAACGCTGGGTGGAAGGAAATTTGTGGCTCCTCTCAGATTCCAGAACTTTCTGCCACAGAAATGTGAGGACCATGTGTTTCTTTAGCCAAATTCTGAGGTTTGCAAACAATTATGGGTAACAGAACCTGGTCCGAGCCCCGCAAGTCACCCCATCTTGGATTCCCCTAGGTCTCTAGTTTTCAGAAATGCACAGGTTTGGTAGGTTTCCCAAGGTGCCGGCTGAGCAAGAGGCCAAAATCTACAGGTATGCACTTCGCAAAAAACACCTCTGTTTTCTTCCAAAGTTTTGGATGTGTCCACGGTGCGCTTTGGGGCGTTTCCTGTCGCGGGCGCTAGGCCTACCCACACAAGTGAGGTATCATTTTTATCGGGAGACTTGGGGGAACGCTGGGTGGAAGGAAATTTGTGGCTCCTCTCAGATTCCAGAACTTTCTGCCACAGAAATGTGAGGAACATGTGTTTTTTTAGCCAAATTCTGAGGTTTGCAAAGGATTCTGGGTAACAGAACCTGGTCCGAGCACCGCATGTCAACCCATCTTGGATTCCCCTAGGTCTCTAGTTTTCAGAAATGCACAGGTTTGGTAGGTTTCCCTAGGTGCCGGCTGAGCTAGAGGCCAAAATCTACAGGTAGGCACTTCGCAAAAAACACCTCTGTTTTCTTCCAAAAATTTGGATGTCTCCCCGTTGCGCTTTGGGGCGTTTCCTGTCGCGGGCGCTAGGCCTACCCACACAAGTGAGGTATCATTTTTATCGGGCGACTTGGGGGAATGCTGGGTGGAAGGAAATTTGTGGCTCCTCTCAGATTCCAGAACTTTCTGCCACAGAAATGTGAGGACCATGTGTTTTTTTAGCCAAATTCTGAGGTTTGCAAAGGATTCTGGGTAACAGAACCTGGTCCGAGCCCCGCAAGTCACCCCATCTTGGATTCCCCTAGGTCTCTAGTTTTCACAAATGCACAGGTTTGGGAGGTTTCCCTAGGTGCCGGCTGAGCCAGAGGCCAAAATCCACAGGTAGGAACTTCGCAAAAAACACCTCTGTTTTCTTCCAAACTTTTGGATGTGTCCACGTTGCGCTTTGGGGTGTTTCCTGTCGCGGGCGCTAGGCCTACCCACACAAGTGAGGTATCATTTTTATCAGGAGACTTGGGGGAACGCTGGGTGGAAGGAAATTTGTGGCTCCTCTCAGATTCCAGAACTTTCTGCCACAGAAATGTGAGGAACATGTGTTTTTTTAGCCAAATTCTGAGGTTTGCAAAGGATTCTGGGTAACAGAACCTGGTCCGAGCCCCGCAAGTCACCCCTCCTTGGATTCCCCTAGGTCTCTAGTTTTCAGAAATGCACAGGTTTGGTAGGTTTCCCTAGGTGCCGGCTGAGCTAGAGGCCAAAATCTACAGGTAGGCACTTCGCAAAAAACACCTCTGTTTTCTTCCAAAAATTTGGATGTGTCCACGTTGCGCTTTGGGGCATTTCCTCTCGCGGGCGCTAGGCCTACCCACACAAGTGAGGTATCATTTTTATCGGGAGACTTGGGGGAACGCTGGGTGGAAGGAAAGTTGTGGCTCCTCTCAGATTCCAGAACTTTCTGCCACAGAAATGTGGGGAACATGTGTTTTTTTAGCCAAATTTCGAGGTTTGCAAAGGATTCTGGGTAACAGAACCTGGTCCGAGCCCCACAAGTCACCCCATCTTGGATTCCCCTAGGTCTCTAGTTTTCAGAAATGCACAGGTTTGGTAGGTTTCCCTAGGTGCCGGCTGAGCTAGAGGCCAAAATCTACAGGTAGGCACTTCGCAAAAAACACCTCTGTTTTCTTCCAAAAATTTGGATGTCTCCCCGTTGCGCTTTGGGGCGTTTATTGTCGCGGGCGCTAGGCCTACCCACACAAGTGAGGTATCATTTTCATCGGGAGACTTGGGGGAACGCTGGGTGGAAGGAAATTTGTGGCTCCTCTCAGATTCCAGAACTTTCTGCCACAGAAATGTGAGGACCATGTGTTTCTTTAGCCAAATTCTGAGGTTTGCAAACAATTATGGGTAACAGAACCTGGTCCGAGCCCCACAAGTCACCCCATCTTGGATTCCCCTAGGTCTCTAGTTTTCAGAAATGCACAGGTTTGGTAGGTTTCCCAAGGTGCCGGCTGAGCTAGAGGCCAAAATCTACAGGTATGCACTTCGCAAAAAACACCTCTGTTTTCTTCCAAAGTTTTGGATGTGTCCACGGTGCGCTTTGGGGCATTTCCTGTCGTGGGCGCTAGGCCTACCCACACAAGTGAGGTATCATTTTTATCGGGAGACTTGGGGGAACGCTGGGTGGAAGGAAATTTGTGGCTCCTCTCAGATTCCAGAACTTTCTGCCACAGAAATGTGAGGAACATGTGTTTTTTTAGCCAAATTCTGAGGTTTGACAAGGATTCTGGGTAACAGAACCTGGTCCGAGCCCCGCATGTCACCCCATCTTGGATTCCCCTAGGTCTCTAGTTTTCACAAATGCACAGGTTTGGTATGTTTCCCTAGGTGCCGGCTGAGCCAGAGGCCAAAATCCACAGGTAGGAACTTCGCAAAAAACACCTCTGTTTTCTTCCAAACTTTTGGATGTGTCCACGTTGCGCTTTGGGGTGTTTCCTGTCGCGGGCGCTAGGCCTACCCACACAAGTGAGGTATCATTTTTATCAGGAGACTTGGGGGAACGCTGGGTGGAAGGAAATTTGTGGCTCCTCTCAGATTCCAGAATTTTCTGCCACAGAAATGTGAGGAACATGTGTTTTTTTAGCCAAATTCTGAGGTTTGCAAAGGATTCTGGGTAACAGAACCTGGTCCGAGCCCCGCAAGTCAACCCTCCTTGGATTCCCCTAGGTCTCTAGTTTTCAGAAATGCACAGGTTTGGTAGGTTTCCCTAGGTGCCGGCTGAGCTAGAGGCCAAAATCTACAGGTAGGCACTTCGCAAAAAACACCTCTGTTTTCTTCCAAAAATTTGGATGTCTCCCCGTTGCGCTTTGGGGCGTTTCCTGTCGCGGGCGCTAGGCCTACCCACACAAGTGAGGTATCATTTTTATCGGGAGACTTGGGGGAACGCTGGGTGGAAGGAAATTTGTGGCTCCTCTCAGATTCCAGAACTTTCTGCCACAGAAATGTGAGGAACATGTGTGTTTTTAGCCAAATTTTGAGGTTTGCAAAGGATTCTGGGTAACAGAACCTGGTCCGAAACCCACAAGTCACCCCATCTTGGATTCCCCTAGGTCTCTAGTTTTCAGAAATGCACAGGTTTGGTAGGTTTTCCTAGGTGCCGGCTGAGCTAGAGGCCAAAATCTACAGGTAGGCACTTCGCAAAAAACACCTCTGTTTTATTCCAAAAATTTGGATGTGTCCACGTTGCGCTTTGGGGCGTTTCCTGTCGCGGGCGCTAGGCCTACCCACACAAGTGAGGTATCATTTTTATCGGGAGACTTGGGGGAACGCTGGGTGGAAGGAAATTTGTGGCTCCTCTCAGATTCCAGAACTTTCTGCCACAGAAATGTGAGGAACATGTGTGTTTTTAGCCAAATTTTGAGGTTTGCAAAGGATTCTGGGTAACAGAACCTGGTCCGAGACCCGCAAGTCACCCCATCTTGGATTCCCCTAGGTCTCTAGTTTTCAGAAATGTACAGGTTTGGTAGGTTTTCCTAGGTGCCGGCTGAGCTAGAGACCAAAATCTACAGGTAGGCACTTCGCAAAAAACACCTCTGTTTTATTCCCAAAATTTGGATGTGTCCACGTTGCGCTTTGGGGCGTTTCCTGTCGCGGGCGCTAGGCCTACCCACACAAGTGAGGTATCATTTTTATCGGGAGACTTGGGGGAACTCTGGGTGGAAGGTAATTAGTGGCTCCTCTCAGATTCCAGAACTTTCTGCCACAGAAATGTGAGGGCCATGTGTTTTTTTAGCCAAATTCGGAGGTTTGCAAAGGATTCTGGGTAACAGAACCTGGTCCGAGCCCTGCAAGTCACCCCTCCTTGGATTCCCCTAGGGCTCTAGATTTCAGAAATGCACAGGTTTGGGAGGTTTCCCTAGGTGCCGGCTGAGCTAGAGGCCAAAACCTACAGGTAGGCACTTTGCAAAAAACACCTCTGTTTTCTTCCAAAATTTTGGATGTGTCCACGTTGCGCTTTGGGGTGTTTCCTGTCGCGGGCGCTAGGCCTACCCACACAAGTGAGGTATCATTTTTATCGGGAGACTTGGGGGAACGATGGGTGGAAGGAAATTTGTGGCTCCTCTCAGATTCCAGAACTTTCTGCCACAGAAATGTGAGGAACATGTGTGTTTTTAGCCAAATTTTGAGGTTTGCAAAGGATTCTGGGTAACAGAACCTGGTCCGAGACCCGCAAGTCACCCCATCTTGGATTCCCCTAGGTCTCTAGTTTTCAGAAATGCACAGGTTTGGTAGGTTTTCCTAGGTGCCGGCTGAGCTAGAGGCCAAAATCTACAGGTAGGCACTTCGCAAAAAACACCTCTGTTTTATTCCAAAAATTTGGATGTGTCCACGTTGCGCTTTGGGGCGTTTCCTGTCGCGGGCGCTAGGCCTACCCACACAAGTGAGGTATCATTTTTATCGGGAGACTTGGGGGAACGCTGGGTGGAAGGAAATTTGTGGCTCCTCTCAGATTCCAGAACTTTCTGCCACAGAAATGTGAGGGCCATGTGTTTTTTTAGCCAAATTCGGAGGTTTGCAAAGGATTCTGGGTAACAGAACCTGGTCCGAGCCCTGCAAGTCACCCCTCCTTGGATTCCCCTAGGGCTCTAGATTTCAGAAATGCACAGGTTTGGGAGGTTTCCCTAGGTGCCGGCTGAGCTAGAGGCCAAAACCTACAGGTAGGCACTTTGCAAAAAACACCTCTGTTTTCTTCCAAAATTTTGGATGTGTCCACGTTGCGCTTTGGGGTGTTTCCTGTCGCGGGCGCTAGGCCTACCCACACAAGTGAGGTATCATTTTTATCGGGAGACTTGGGGGAACGATGGGTGGAAGGAAATTTGTGGCTCCTCTCAGATTCCAGAACTTTCTGCCACAGAAATGTGAGGAACATGTGTGTTTTTAGCCAAATTTTGAGGTTTGCAAAGGATTCTGGGTAACAGAACCTGGTCCGAGACCCGCAAGTCACCCCATCTTGGATTCCCCTAGGTCTCTAGTTTTCAGAAATGCACAGGTTTGGTAGGTTTCCCTAGGTGCCGGCTGAGCTAGAGGCCAAAATCTACAGGTAGGCACTTCGCAAAAAACACCTCTGTTTTCTTCCAAAAATTTGGATGTCTCCCCGTTGCGCTTTGGGGCGTTTCCTGTCGCGGGCGCTAGGCCTACCCACACAAGTGAGGTATCATTTTTATCGGGAGACTTGGGGGAACGCTGGGTGGAAGGAAATTTGTGGCTCCTCTCAGATTCCAGAACTTTCTGCCACAGAAATGTGAGGAACATGTGTGTTTTTAGCCAAATTTTGAGGTTTGCAAAGGATTCTGGGTAACAGAACCTGGTCCGAAACCCACAAGTCACCCCATCTTGGATTCCCCTAGGTCTCTAGTTTTCAGAAATGCACAGGTTTGGTAGGTTTTCCTAGGTGCCGGCTGAGCTAGAGGCCAAAATCTACAGGTAGGCACTTCGCAAAAAACACCTCTGTTTTATTCCAAAAATTTGGATGTGTCCACGTTGCGCTTTGGGGCGTTTCCTGTCGCGGGCGCTAGGCCTACCCACACAAGTGAGGTATCATTTTTATCGGGAGACTTGGGGGAACGCTGGGTGGAAGGAAATTTGTGGCTCCTCTCAGATTCCAGAACTTTCTGCCACAGAAATGTGAGGAACATGTGTGTTTTTAGCCAAATTTTGAGGTTTGCAAAGGATTCTGGGTAACAGAACCTGGTCCGAGACCCGCAAGTCACCCCATCTTGGATTCCCCTAGGTCTCTAGTTTTCAGAAATGTACAGGTTTGGTAGGTTTTCCTAGGTGCCGGCTGAGCTAGAGACCAAAATCTACAGGTAGGCACTTCGCAAAAAACACCTCTGTTTTATTCCCAAAATTTGGATGTGTCCACGTTGCGCTTTGGGGCGTTTCCTGTCGCGGGCGCTAGGCCTACCCACACAAGTGAGGTATCATTTTTATCGGGAGACTTGGGGGAACTCTGGGTGGAAGGTAATTAGTGGCTCCTCTCAGATTCCAGAACTTTCTGCCACAGAAATGTGAGGGCCATGTGTTTTTTTAGCCAAATTCGGAGGTTTGCAAAGGATTCTGGGTAACAGAACCTGGTCCGAGCCCTGCAAGTCACCCCTCCTTGGATTCCCCTAGGGCTCTAGATTTCAGAAATGCACAGGTTTGGGAGGTTTCCCTAGGTGCCGGCTGAGCTAGAGGCCAAAACCTACAGGTAGGCACTTTGCAAAAAACACCTCTGTTTTCTTCCAAAATTTTGGATGTGTCCACGTTGCGCTTTGGGGTGTTTCCTGTCGCGGGCGCTAGGCCTACCCACACAAGTGAGGTATCATTTTTATCGGGAGACTTGGGGGAACGATGGGTGGAAGGAAATTTGTGGCTCCTCTCAGATTCCAGAACTTTCTGCCACAGAAATGTGAGGAACATGTGTGTTTTTAGCCAAATTTTGAGGTTTGCAAAGGATTCTGGGTAACAGAACCTGGTCCGAGACCCGCAAGTCACCCCATCTTGGATTCCCCTAGGTCTCTAGTTTTCAGAAATGCACAGGTTTGGTAGGTTTTCCTAGGTGCCGGCTGAGCTAGAGGCCAAAATCTACAGGTAGGCACTTCGCAAAAAACACCTCTGTTTTATTCCAAAAATTTGGATGTGTCCACGTTGCGCTTTGGGGCGTTTCCTGTCGCGGGCGCTAGGCCTACCCACACAAGTGAGGTATCATTTTTATCGGGAGACTTGGGGGAACGCTGGGTGGAAGGAAATTTGTGGCTCCTCTCAGATTCCAGAACTTTCTGCCACAGAAATGTGAGGACCATGTGTTTCTTTAGCCAAATTCTGAGGTTTGCAAACAATTATGGGTAACAGAACCTGGTCCGAGCCCCGCAAGTCACCCCATCTTGGATTCCCCTAGGTCTCTAGTTTTCAGAAATGCACAGGTTTGGTAGGTTTCCCAAGGTGCCGGCTGAGCTAGAGGCCAAAATCTACAGGTAGGCACTTCGCAAAAAACACCTCTGTTTTATTCCAAAAATTTGGATGTGTCCACGTTGCGCTTTGGGGCGTTTCCTGTCGCGGGCGCTAGGCCTACCCACACAAGTGAGGTATCATTTTTATAGGGAGACTTGGGGGAACTCTGGGTGGAAGGTAATTAGTGGCTCCTCTCAGATTCCAGAACTTTCTGCCACAGAAATGTGAGGGCCATGTGTTTTTTTAGCCAAATTCGGAGGTTTGCAAAGGATTCTGGGTAACAGAACCTGGTCCGAGCCCTGCAAGTCACCCCTCCTTGGATTCCCCTAGGGCTCTAGATTTCAGAAATGCACAGGTTTGGGAGGTTTCCCTAGGTGCCGGCTGAGCTAGAGGCCAAAACCTACAGGTAGGCACTTTGCAAAAAACACCTCTGTTTTCTTCCAAAATTTTGGATGTGTCCACGTTGCGCTTTGGGGTGTTTCCTGTCGCGGGCGCTAGGCCTACCCACACAAGTGAGGTATCATTTTTATCGGGAGACTTGGGGGAACGCTGGGTGGAAGGAAATTTGTGGCTCCTCTCAGATTCCAGAACTTTCTGCCACAGAAATGTGAGGAACATGTGTGTTTTTAGCCAAATTTTGAGGTTTGCAAAGGATTCTGGGTAACAGAACCTGGTCCGAGACCCGCAAGTCACCCCATCTTGGATTCCCCTAGGTCTCTAGTTTTCAGAAATGCACAGGTTTGGTAGGTTTTCCTAGGTGCCGGCTGAGCTAGAGGCCAAAATCTACAGGTAGGCACTTCGCAAAAAACACCTCTGTTTTATTCCAAAAATTTGGATGAGTCCACGTTGCGCTTTGGGGCGTTTCCTGTCGCGGGCGCTAGGCCTACCCACACAAGTGAGGTATCATTTTTATCGGGAGACTTGGGGGAACGCTGGGTGGAAGGAAATTTGTGGCTCCTCTCAGATTCCAGAACTTTCTGCCACAGAAATGTGAGGACCATGTGTTTCTTTAGCCAAATTCTGAGGTTTGCAAACAATTATGGGTAACAGAACCTGGTCCGAGCCCCGCAAGTCACCCCATCTTGGATTCCCCTAGGTCTCTAGTTTTCAGAAATGCACAGGTTTGGTAGGTTTCCCAAGGTGCCGGCTGAGCAAGAGGCCAAAATCTACAGGTATGCACTTCGCAAAAAACACCTCTGTTTTCTTCCAAAGTTTTGGATGTGTCCACGGTGCGCTTTGGGGCGTTTCCTGTCGCGGGCGCTAGGCCTACCCACACAAGTGAGGTATCATTTTTATCGGGAGACTTGGGGGAACGCTGGGTGGAAGGAAATTTGTGGCTCCTCTCAGATTCCAGAACTTTCTGCCACAGAAATGTGAGGAACATGTGTTTTTTTAGCCAAATTCTGAGGTTTGCAAAGGATTCTGGGTAACAGAACCTGGTCCGAGCACCGCATGTCACCCCATCTTGGATTCCCCTAGGTCTCTAGTTTTCAGAAATGCACAGGTTTGGTAGGTTTCCCTAGGTGCCGGCTGAGCTAGAGGCCAAAATCTACAGGTAGGCACTTCGCAAAAAACACCTCTGTTTTCTTCCAAAAATTTGGATGTCTCCCCGTTGCGCTTTGGGGCGTTTCCTGTCGCGAGCGCTAGGCCTACCCACACAAGTGAGGTATCATTTTTATCGGGCGACTTGGGGGAATGCTGGGTGGAAGGAAATTTGTGGCTCCTCTCAGATTCCAGAACTTTCTGCCACAGAAATGTGAGGACCATGTGTTTTTTTAGCCAAATTCTGAGGTTTGCAAAGGATTCTGGGTAACAGAACCTGGTCCGAGCCCCGCAAGTCACCCCATCTTGGATTCCCCTAGGTCTCTAGTTTTCACAAATGCACAGGTTTGGTAGGTTTCCCTAGGTGCCGGCTGAGCCAGAGGCCAAAATCCACAGGTAGGAACTTCGCAAAAAACACCTCTGTTTTCTTCCAAACTTTTGGATGTGTCCACGTTGCGCTTTGGGGTGTTTCCTGTCGCGGGCGCTAGGCCTACCCACACAAGTGAGGTATCATTTTTAACAGGAGACTTGGGGGAACGCTGGGTGGAAGGAAATTTGTGGCTCCTCTCAGATTCCAGAACTTTCTGCCACAGAAATGTGAGGAACATGTGTTTTTTTAGCCAAATTCTGAGGTTTGCAAAGGATTCTGGGTAACAGAACCTGGTCCGAGCCCCGCAAGTCAACCCTCCTTGGATTCCCCTAGGTCTCTAGTTTTCAGAAATGCACAGGTTTGGTAGGTTTCCCTAGGTGCCGACTGAGCTAGAGGCCAAAATCTACAGGTAGGCACTTCGCAAAAAACACCTCTGTTTTCTTCCAAAAATTTGGATGTCTCCCCGTTGCGCTTTGGGGCGTTTCCTGTCGCGGGCGCTAGGCCTACCCACACAAGTGAGGTATCATTTTTATCGGGAGACTTGGGGGAACGCTGGGTGGAAGGAAATTTGTGGCTCCTCTCAGATTCCAGAACTTTCTGCCACAGAAATGTGAGGAACATGTGTGTTTTTAGCCAAATTTTGAGGTTTGCAAAGGATTCTGGGTAACAGAACCTGGTCCGAGACCCGCAAGTCACCCCATCTTGGATTCCCCTAGGTCTCTAGTTTTCAGAAATGCACAGGTTTGGTAGGTTTTCCTAGGTGCCGGCTGAGCTAGAGGCCAAAATCTACAGGTAGGCACTTCGCAAAAAACACCTCTGTTTTATTCCAAAAATTTGGATGTGTCCACGTTGCGCTTTGGGGCGTTTCCTGTCGCGGGCGCTAGGCCTACCCACACAAGTGAGGTATCATTTTTATCGGGAGACTTGGGGGAACGCTGGGTGGAAGGAAATTTGTGGCTCCTCTCAGATTCCAGAACTTTCTGCCACAGAATTGTGAGGAACATGTGTGTTTTTAGCCAAATTTTGAGGTTTGCAAAGGATTCTGGGTAACAGAACCTGGTCCGAGACCCGCAAGTCACCCCATCTTGGATTCCCCTAGGTCTCTAGTTTTCAGAAATGTACAGGTTTGGTAGGTTTTCCTAGGTGCCGGCTGAGCTAGAGGCCAAAATCTACAGGTAGGCACTTCGCAAAAAACACCTCTGTTTTATTCCAAAAATTTGGATGTGTCCACGTTGCGCTTTGGGGCGTTTCCTGTCGCGGGCGCTAGGCCTACCCACACAAATGAGGTATCATTTTTATCGGGAGACTTGGGGGAACTCTGGGTGGAAGGTAATTAGTGGCTCCTCTCAGATTCCAGAACTTTCTGCCACAGAAATGTGAGGGCCATGTGTTTTTTTAGCCAAATTCGGAGGTTTGCAAAGGATTCTGGGTAACAGAACCTGGTCCGAGCCCTGCAAGTCACCCCTCCTTGGATTCCCCTAGGGCTCTAGATTTCAGAAATGCACAGGTTTGGGAGGTTTCCCTAGGTGCCGGCTGAGCTAGAGGCCAAAACCTACAGGTAGGCACTTTGCAAAAAACACCTCTGTTTTCTTCCAAAATTTTGGATGTGTCCACGTTGCGCTTTGGGGTGTTTCCTGTCGCGGGCGCTAGGCCTACCCACACAAGTGAGGTATCATTTTGATCAGGAGACATGGGGGAACGCTGGGTGGAAGGAAATTTGTGGCTCCTCTCAGATTCTAGAACTTTCTGCCACAGAAATGTGAGGAACATGTGTTTTTTTAGACAAATTTTGAGGTTTGCAAAGGATTCTGGGTAACAGAACCTGGTCCGAGCCCCGCAAGTCACCCCTCCTTGGATTCCCCTCGGTCTCTAGTTTTCGGAAATGTACAGGTTTGGTAGGTTTTCCTAGGTGCCGGCTGAGCTAGAGGCCAAAATCTACAGGTAGGCACTTCGCAAAAAACACCTCTGTTTTCTTCCAAAATTTTGGATGTGTCCACGGTGCGCTTTGGTGCGTTTCCTGTCGCGGGCGCTAGGCCTACCCACACAAGTGAGGTATCATTTTTATCGGGAGACTTGGGGGAACGCTGGGTGGAAGGAAATGTGTGGCTCCTCTCAGATTCCAGAACTTTCTGCCACAGAAATGTGAGGAACATGTGTTTTTTTAGCCAAATTTTGAGGTTTGCAAAGGATTCTGGGTAACAGAACCTGGTCCGAGCCCCGCAAGTCACCACATCTTGGATTCCCCTAGGTCTCTAGTTTTCAGAAATGCACAGGTTTGGTAGGTTTCCCTAGGTGCCGGCTGAGCTAGAGGCCAAAATCTACAGGTAGGCACTTCGCAAAAAACACCTCTGTTTTCTTCCAAAAATGTGGATGTGTCCACGTTGCGCTTTGGGGCGTTTCCTGTCGCGGGCGCTAGGCCTACCCACACAAGTGAGGTATCATTTTTATCGGGAGACTTGGGGGAACGCTGGGTGGAAGGAAATTTGTGGCTCCTCTCAGATTCCAGAACTTTCTGCCAAGGAAATGTGAGGAACATGTGTGTTTTTAGCCAAATTTTGAGGTTTGCAAAGGATTCTGGGTAACAGAACCTGGTCCGAGCCCCGCAAGTCACCCCATCTTGGATTCCCCTAGGTCTCTAGTTTTCAGAAATGCACAGGTTTGGTAGGTTTCCCTAGGTGCCGGCTGAGCTAGAGGCCAAAATCTACAGGTAGGCACTTTGCAAAAAACACCTCTGTTTTCTTCCAAAATTTTGGATGTGTCCACGTTGCGCTTTGGGGTGTTTCCTGTCGCGGGCGCTAGGCCTACCCACACAAGTGAGGTATCATTTTGATCAGGAGACATGGGGGAACGCTGGGTGGAAGGAAATTTGTGGCTCCTCTCAGATTCCAGAACTTTCTGCCACAGAAATGTGAGGAACTTGTGTTTTTTTAGCCAAATTTTGAGGTTTGCAAAGGATTCTGGGTAACAGAACCTGGTCCGAGCCCCGCAAGTCACCCCTCCTTGGATTCCCCTCGGTCTCTAGTTTTCGGAAATGTACAGGTTTGGTAGGTTTTCCTAGGTGCCGGCTGAGCTAGAGGCCAAAATCTACAGGTAGGCACTTCGCAAAAAACACCTCTGTTTTCTTCCAAAATTTTGGATGTGTCCACGGTGCGCTTTGGTGCGTTTCCTGTCGCGGGCGCTAGGCCTACCCACACAAGTGAGGTATCATTTTTATCGGGAGACTTGGGGGAACGCTGGGTGGAAGGAAATGTGTGGCTCCTCTCAGATTCCAGAACTTTCTGCCACAGAAATGTGAGGAATATGTGTTTTTTTAGCCAAATTTTGAGGTTTGCAAAGGATTCTGGGTAACAGAACCTGGTCCGAGCCCCGCAAGTCACCACATCTTGGATTCCCCTAGGTCTCTAGTTTTCAGAAATGCACAGGTTTGGTAGGTTTCCCTAGGTGCCGGCTGAGCTAGAGGCCAAAATCTACAGGTAGGCACTTCGCAAAAAACACCTCTGTTTTCTTCCAAAAATTTGGATGTGTCCACGTTGCGCTTTGGGGCGTTTCCTGTCGCGGGCGCTAGGCCTACCCACACAAGTGAGGTATCATTTTTATCGGGAGACTTGGGGGAACGCTGGGTGGAAGGAAATTTGTGGCTCCTCTCAGATTCCAGAACTTTCTGCCAAGGAAATGTGAGGAACATGTGTGTTTTTAGCCAAATTTTGAGGTTTGCAAAGGATTCTGGGTAACAGAACCTGGTCCGAGCCCCGCAAGTCACCCCATCTTGGATTCCCCTAGGTCTCTAGTTTTCAGAAATGCACAGGTTTGGTAGGTTTCCCTAGGTGCCGGCTCAGCTAGAGGCCAAAATCTACAGGTAGGCACTTCGCAAAAAACACCTCTGTTTTCTTCCAAAAAGTTGGATGTCTCCCCGTTGCGCTTTGGGGCGTTTCCTGTCGCGGGCGCTAGGCCTACCCACACAAGTGAGGTATCATTTTTATCGGGCGACTTGGGGGAATGCTGGGTGGAAGGAAATTTGTGGCTCCTCTCAGATTCCAGAACTTTCTGCCACAGAAATGTGAGGAACATGTGTTTTTTTAGCCAAATTTCGAGGTTTGCAAAGGATTCTGGGTAACAGAACCTGGTCCGAGCCCCGCAAGTCACCCCTCCTTGGATTCCCCTCGGTCTCTAGTTTTCGGAAATGTACAGGTTTGGTAGGTTTTCCTAGGTGCCGGCTGAGCTAGAGGCCAAAATCTACAGGTAGGCACTTCGCAAAAAACACCTCTGTTTTCTTCCAAAATTTTGGATGTGTCCACGGTGCGCTTTGGTGCGTTTCCTGTCGCGGGCGCTAGGCCTACCCACACAAGTGAGGTATCATTTTTATCGGGAGACTTGGGGGAACGCTGGGTGGAAGGAAATGTGTGGCTCCTCTCAGATTCCAGAACTTTCTGCCACAGAAATGTGAGGAACATGTGTTTTTTTAGCCAAATTTTGAGGTTTGCAAAGGATTCTGGGTAACAGAACCTGGTCCGAGCCCCGCAAGTCACCACATCTTGGATTCCCCTAGGTCTCTAGTTTTCAGAAATGCACAGGTTTGGTAGGTTTCCCTAGGTGCCGGCTGAGCTAGAGGCCAAAATCTACAGGTAGGCACTTCGCAAAAAACACCTCTGTTTTCTTCCAAAAATGTGGATGTGTCCACGTTGCGCTTTGGGGCGTTTCCTGTCGCGGGCGCTAGGCCTACCCACACAAGTGAGGTATCATTTTTATCGGGAGACTTGGGGGAACGCTGGGTGGAAGGAAATTTGTGGCTCCTCTCAGATTCCAGAACTTTCTGCCAAGGAAATGTGAGGAACATGTGTGTTTTTAGCCAAATTTTGAGGTTTGCAAAGGATTCTGGGTAACAGAACCTGGTCCGAGCCCCGCAAGTCACCACATCTTGGATTCCCCTAGGTCTCTAGTTTTCAGAAATGCACAGGTTTGGTAGGTTTCCCTAGGTGCCGGCTGAGCTAGAGGCCAAAATCTACAGGTAGGCACTTTGCAAAAAACACCTCTGTTTTCTTCCAAAATTTTGGATGTGTCCACGTTGCGCTTTGGGGTGTTTCCTGTCGCGGGCGCTAGGCCTACCCACACAAGTGAGGTATCATTTTGATCAGGAGACATGGGGGAACGCTGGGTGGAAGGAAATTTGTGGCTCCTCTCAGATTCCAGAACTTTCTGCCACAGAAATGTGAGGAACATGTGTTTTTTTAGCCAAATTTTGAGGTTTGCAAAGGATTCTGGGTAACAGAACCTGGTCCGAGCCCCGCAAGTCACCCCTCCTTGGATTCCCCTCGGTCTCTAGTTTTCGGAAATGTACAGGTTTGGTAGGTTTTCCTAGGTGCCGGCTGAGCTAGAGGCCAAAATCTACAGGTAGGCACTTCGCAAAAAACACCTCTGTTTTCTTCCAAAATTTTGGATGTGTCCACGGTGCGCTTTGGTGCGTTTCCTGTCGCGGGCGCTAGGCCTACCCACACAAGTGAGGTATCATTTTTATCGGTAGACTTGGGGGAACGCTGGGTGGAAGGAAATGTGTGGCTCCTCTCAGATTCCAGAACTTTCTGCCACAGAAATGTGAGGAACATGTGTTTTTTTAGCCAAATTTTGAGGTTTGCAAAGGATTCTGGGTAACAGAACCTGGTCCGAGCCCCGCAAGTCACCACATCTTGGATTCCCCTAGGTCTCTAGTTTTCAGAAATGCACAGGTTTGGTAGGTTTCCCTAGGTGCCGGCTGAGCTAGAGGCCAAAATCTACAGGTAGGCACTTCGCAAAAAACACCTCTGTTTTCTTCCAAAAATTTGGATGTGTCCACGTTGCGCTTTGGGGCGTTTCCTGTCGCGGGCGCTAGGCCTACCCACACAAGTGAGGTATCATTTTTATCGGGAGACTTGGGGGAACGCTGGGTGGAAGGAAATTTGTGGCTCCTCTCAGATTCCAGAACTTTCTGCCAAGGAAATGTGAGGAACATGTGTGTTTTTAGCCAAATTTTGAGGTTTGCAAAGGATTCTGGGTAACAGAACCTGGTCCGAGCCCCGCAAGTCACCCCATCTTGGATTCCCCTAGGTCTCTAGTTTTCAGAAATGCACAGGTTTGGTAGGTTTCCCTAGGTGCCGGCTCAGCTAGAGGCCAAAATCTACAGGTAGGCACTTCGCAAAAAACACCTCTGTTTTCTTCCAAAAAGTTGGATGTCTCCCCGTTGCGCTTTGGGGCGTTTCCTGTCGCGGGCGCTAGGCCTACCCACACAAGTGAGGTATCATTTTTATCGGGCGACTTGGGGGAATGCTGGGTGGAAGGAAATTTGTGGCTCCTCTCAGATTCCAGAACTTTCTGCCACAGAAATGTGAGGAACATGTGTTTTTTTAGCCAAATTTCGAGGTTTGCAAAGGATTCTGGGTAACAGAACCTGGTCCGAGCCCCGCAAGTCACCCCATCTTGGATTCCCCTAGGTCTCTAGTTTTCAGAAATGCACAGGTTTGGTAGGTTTCCCTAGGTGCCGGCTGAGCTAGAGGCCAAAATCTACAGGTAGGCACTTCGCAAAAAACACCTCTGTTTTCTTCCAAAAATTTGGATGTCTCCCCGTTGCGCTTTGGGGCGTTTCCTGTCGCGGGCGCTAGGCCTACCCACACAAGTGAGGTATCATTTTTATCGGGAGACTTGGGGGAACGCTGGGTGGAAGGAAATTTGTGGCTTCTCTCAGATTCCAGAACTTTTTGCCACAGAAATGTGAGGAACATGTGTTTTTTTAGTCAAATTTTGAGGTTTGCAAAGGATTCTGGGTAAAAGAACCTGGTCCGAACCCCGCAAGTCACCCCTCCTTGGATTCCCCTAGGTCTCTAGTTTTCAGAAATGCACAGATTTGGTAGGTTTCCCTAGGTGCCGGCTGAGCTAGAGGCCAAAATCTACAGGTAGGCACTTCGCAAAAAACACCTCTGTTTTCTTCAAAAAATTTGGATGTGTCCACGTTGCGCTTTGGGGCATTTCCTCTCGCGGGCGCTAGGCCTACCCACACAAGTGAGGTATCATTTTTATCGGGAGACTTGGAGGAACGCTGGGTGGAAGGAAATTTGTGGCTCCTCTCAGATTCCAGAACTTTCTGCCACAGAAATGTGAGGAACATGTGTTTTTTTAGCCAAAATTCGAGGTTTGCAAACGATTCTGGGTAACAGAACCTGGTCCGAGCCCCACAACTCACCCCTCCTTGGATTCCCCTCGGTCTCTAGTTTTCAGAAATGCACAGGTTTGGTAGGTTTTCCTAGGTGCCGGCTGAGCTAGAGGCCAAAATCTACAGGTAGGCACTTCGCAAAAAACACCTCTGTTTTCTTCCAAAGTTTTGGATGTGTCCACGGTGCGCTTTGGGGCGTTTCCTGTCGCGGGCGCTAGGCCTACCCACACAAGTGAGGTATGATTTTTATCGGGAGACTTGGGGGAACGGTGGGTGGAAGGAAATTTATGGCTCCTCTCAGATTCCAGAACTTTCTGCCACAGAAATGTGAGGAAAATGTGTGTTTTTAGCCAAATTTTGAGGTTTGCAAAGGATTCTGGGTAACAGAACCTGGTCCGAGCCCCGCAAGTCACCCCTCCTTGGATTCCCCTAGGTCTCTAGTTTTCAGAAATGCACAGGTTTGGTAGGTTTCCCTAGGTGCCGGCTGAGCTAGAGGCCAAAATCTACAGGTAGGCACTGATCAAAAAAACACCTCTGTTTTCTTCCAAAAATTTGGATGTGTCCACGTTGCGCTTTGGGGCATTTCCTCTCGCGGGCGCTAGGCCTACCCACACAAGTGAGGTATCATTTTTATCGGGAGACTTGGGGGAACGCTGGGTGGAAGGAAATTTGTGGCTCCTCTCAGATTCCAGAACTTTCTGCCACAGAAATGTGAGGACCATGTGTTTTTTTAGCCAAATTCTGAGGTTTGCAAAGGATTCTGGGTAACAGAACCTGGTCCGAGCCCCGCAAGTCACCCCATCTTGGATTCCCCTAGGTCTCTAGTTTTCAGAAATGCACAGGTTTGGAAGGTTTCCCTAGGTGCCGGCTGAGCTAGGGGCCAAAATCCACAGGTAGGAACTTCGCAAAAAACACCTCTGTTTTCTTCCAAAATTTTGGATGTGTCCACGTTGCGCTTTGGGGTGTTTCCTGTCGCGGGCGCTAGGCCTACCTACACAAGTGAGGTATCATTTTTATCAGGAGACTTGGGGGAACGCTGGGTGGAAGGAAATTTGTGGCTCCTCTCAGATTCCAGAACTTTTTGCCACAGAAATGTGAGGACCATGTGTTTTTTTAGCCAAATTCTGAGGTTTGCAAAGGATTCTGGGTAACAGAACCTGGTCCGAGCCCCGCAAGTCACCCCTCCTTGGATTCCCCTAGGTCTCTAGTTTTCAGAAATGCACAGGTTTGGTAGGTTTTTCGTAAGGTGCCGGCTGAGCTAGAGGCCAAAATCTACAGGTATGCACTTCGCAAAAAACACCTCTGTTTTCTTCCAAAGTTTTGGATGTCTCCCCGTTGCGCTTTGGGGCGTTTATTGTCGCGGGCGCTAGGCCTACCCACACAAGTGAGGTATCATTTTCATCGGGAGACTTGGGGGAACGCTGGGTGGAAGGAAATTTGTGGCTCCTCTCAGATTCCAGAACTTTCTGCCACAGAAATGTGAGGACCATGTGTTTCTTTAGCCAAATTCTGAGGTTTGCAAACAATTATGGGTAACAGAACCTGGTCCGAGCCCAGCAAGTCACCCCATCTTGGATTCCCCTAGGTCTCTAGTTTTCAGAAATGCACAGGTTTGGTAGGTTTCCCAAGGTGCCGGCTGAGCTAGAGGCCAAAATCTACAGGTATGCACTTCGCAAAAAACACCTCTATTTTCTTCCAAAGTTTTGGATGTGTCCACGGTGCGCTTTGGGGCGTTTCCTGTCGCGGGCGCTAGGCCTACCCACACAAGTGAGGTATCATTTTTATCGGGAGACTTGGGGGAACGCTGGGTGGGTGGAAATTTGTGGCTCCTCTCAGATTCCAGAACTTTCTGCCACAGAAATGTGAGGAACATGTGTTTGGGTTTTTTAGCCAAATGTTGAGGTTTGCAAAGGATTCTGGGTAAAAGAACCTGGTCCGAGCCGCGCAAGTCACCCCATCTTGGATTCCCCTAGGTCTCTAGTTTTCAGAAATGCACAGGTTTGGTAGGTTTCCCTAGGTGCCGGCTGAGCTAGAGGCCAAAATCTACAGGTAGGCACTTCGCAAAAAACACCTCTGTTTTCTTCCAAAAATTTGGATGTCTCCCCGTTGCGCTTTGGGGCGTTTCCTGTCGCGGGCGCTAGGCCTACCCACACAAGTGAGGTATCATTTTTATCGGGCGACTTGGGGGAATGCTGGGTGGAAGGAAATTTGTGGCTCCTCTCAGATTCCAGAACTTTCTGCCACAGAAATGTGAGGACCATGTGTTTTTTTAGCCAAATTCTGAGGTTTGCAAAGGATTCTGGGTAACAGAACCTGGTCCGAGCCCCGCAAGTCACCCCATCTTGGATTCCCCTAGGTCTCTAGTTTTCAGAAATGCACAGGTTTGGTAGGTTTCCCTAGGTGTCGGCTGAGCTAGAGGCCAAAATCTACAGGTAGGCACTTCGCAAAAAACACCTCTGTTTTCTTCCAAAAATTTGGATGTCTCCCCGTTGCGCTTTGGGGCGTTTCCTGTCGCGGGCGCTAGGCCTACCCACACAAGTGAGGTATCATTTTTATCGGGCGACTTGGGGGAATGCTGGGTGGAAGGAAATTTGTGGCTCCTCTCAGATTCCAGAACTTTCTGCCACAGAAATGTGAGGACCATGTGTTTTTTTAGCCAAATTCTGAGGTTTGCAAAGGATTCTGGGTAACAGAACCTGGTCCGAGCCCCGCAAGTCACCCCATCTTGGATTCCCCTAGGTCTCTAGTTTTCAGAAATGCACAGGTTTGGTAGGTTTCCCTAGGTGCCGGCTGAGCTAGGGGCCAAAATCCACAGGTAGGAACTTCGCAAAAAACACCTCTGTTTTCTTCCAAAATTTTGGATGTGTCCACGTTGCGCTTTGGGGTGTTTCCTGTCGCGGGCGCTAGGCCTACCCACACAAGTGAGGTATCATTTTTATCAGGAGACTTGGGGGAACGCTGGGTGGAAGGAAATTTGTGGCTCCTCTCAGATTCCAGAACTTTCTGCCACAGAAATGTGAGGAACATGTGTTTTTTTAGCCAAATTCTGAGGTTTGCAAAGGATTCTGGGTAACAGAACCTGGTCCGAGCCCCGCAAGTCACCTCTCCTTGGATTCCCCTAGGTCTCTAGTTTTCAGAAATGCACAGGTTTGGTAGGTTTCCCTAGGTGCCGGCTGAGCTAGAGGCCAAAATCTACAGGTAGGCACTTCGCAAAAAACACCTCTGTTTTCTTCCAAAAATTTGGATGTGTCCACGTTGCGCTTTGGGGCATTTCCTCTCGCGGGCGCTAGGCCTACCCACACAAGTGAGGTATCATTTTTATCGGGAGACTTGGGGGAACGCTGGGTGGAAGGAAAGTTGTGGCTCCTCTCAGATTCCAGAACTTTCTGCCACAGAAATGTGGGGAACATGTGTTTTTTTAGCCAAATTTCGAGGTTTGCAAATTATTCTGGGTAACAGAACCTGGTCCGAGCCCCGCAAGTCACCCCCTCTTGGATTCCCCTAGGTCTCTAGTTTTCAGAAATGCACAGGTTTGGTAGGTTTCCCTAGGTGCCGGCTGAGCTAGAGGCCAAAATCTACAGGTAGGCACTTTGCAGAAAACACCTCTGTTTTCTTCCAAAAATTTGGATGTCTCCCCTTTGCGCTTTGGGGCGTTTCCTGTCGCGGGCGCTAGGCCTACCCACACAAGTGAGGTATCATTTTTATCGGGCGACTTGGGGGAATGCTGGGTGGAAGGAAATTTGTGGCTCCTCTCAGATTCCAGAACTTTCTGCCACAGAAATGTGAGGACCATGTGTTTTTTTAGCCAAATTCTGAGGTTTGCAAAGGATTCTGGGTAACAGAACCTGGTCCGAGCCCCGCAAGTCACCCCATCTTGGATTCCCCTAGGTCTCTAGTTTTCAGAAATGCACAGGTTTGGTAGGTTTCCCTAGGTGCCGGCTGAGCTAGGGGCCAAAATCCACAGGTAGGAACTTCGCAAAAAACACCTCTGTTTTCTTACAAAATTTTGGATGTGTCCACATTGCGCTTTGGGGCATTTCCTCTCGCGGGCGCTAGGCCTACCCACACAAGTGAGGTATCATTTTTATCGGGAGACTTGGGGGAACGCTGGGTGGAAGGAAAGTTGTGGCTCCTCTCAGATTCCAGAACTTTCTGCCACAGAAATGTGGGGAACATGTGTTTTTTTAGCCAAATTTCGAGGTTTGCAAATTATTCTGGGTAACAGAACCTGGTCCGAGCCCCGCAAGTCACCCCATCTTGGATTCCCCTAAGTCTCTAGTATTCAGAAATGCACAGGTTTGTAGGTTTCCCTAGCTGCCGGCTGAGCTAGAGGCCAAAATCTACAGGTAGGCACTTCGCAAAAAACACCTCTGTTTTCTTCTAAAATTTTGGATGTGTCCACGTTGCGCTTTGGGGTGTTTCCTGTCGCGGGCGCTAGGCCTACCCACACAAGTGAGGTATCATTTTTATCGGGAGACTTGGGGGAACGCTGGGTGGAAGGAAATTTGTGGCTCCTCTCAGATTCCAGAACTTTCTGCCACAGAAATGTGAGGACCATGTGTTTTTTTAGCCAAATTCTGAGGTTTGCAAAGGATTCTGGGTAACAGAACCTGGTCCGAGCCACGCAAGTCACCCCATCTTGGATTCCCCTAGGTCTCTAGTTTTCAGAAATGCACAGGTTTGGAAGGTTTCCCTAGGTGCCGGCTGAGCTAGGGGCCAAAATCCACAGGTAGGAACTTCGCAAAAAACACCTCTGTTTTCTTCCAAAATTTTGGATGTGTCCACGTTGCGCTTTGGGGTGTTTCCTGTCGCGGGCGCTAGGCCTACCTACACAAGTGAGGTATCATTTTTATCAGGAGACTTGGGGGAACGCTGGGTGGAAGGAAATTTGTGGCTCCTCTCAGATTCCAGAACTTTTTGCCACAGAAATGTGAGGACCATGTGTTTTTTTAGCCAAATTCTGAGGTTTGCAAAGGATTCTGGGTAACAGAACCTGGTCCGAGCCCCGCAAGTCACCCCTCCTTGGATTCCCCTAGGTCTCTAGTTTTCAGAAATGCACAGGTTTGGTAGGTTTTTCGTAAGGTGCCGGCTGAGCTAGAGGCCAAAATCTACAGGTATGCACTTCGCAAAAAACACCTCTGTTTTCTTCCAAAGTTTTGGATGTCTCCCCGTTGCGCTTTGGGGCGTTTATTGTCGCGGGCGCTAGGCCTACCCACACAAGTGAGGTATCATTTTCATCGGGAGACTTGGGGGAACGCTGGGTGGAAGGAAATTTGTGGCTCCTCTCAGATTCCAGAACTTTCTGCCACAGAAATGTGAGGACCATGTGTTTCTTTAGCCAAATTCTGAGGTTTGCAAACAATTATGGGTAACAGAACCTGGTCCGAGCCCAGCAAGTCACCCCATCTTGGATTCCCCTAGGTCTCTAGTTTTCAGAAATGCACAGGTTTGGTAGGTTTCCCAAGGTGCCGGCTGAGCTAGAGGCCAAAATCTACAGGTATGCACTTCGCAAAAAACACCTCTATTTTCTTCCAAAGTTTTGGATGGGTCCACGGTGCGCTTTGGGGCGTTTCCTGTCGCGGGCGCTAGGCCTACCCACACAAGTGAGGTATCATTTTTATCGGGAGACTTGGGGGAACGCTGGGTGGAAGGAAATTTGTGGCTCCTCTCAGATTCCAGAACTTTCTGCCACAGAAATGTGAGGAACATGTGTTTGGGTTTTTTAGCCAAATGTTGAGGTTTGCAAAGGATTCTGGGTAAAAGAACCTGGTCCGAGCCGCGCAAGTCACCCCATCTTGGATTCCCCTAGGTCTCTAGTTTTCAGAAATGCACAGGTTTGGTAGGTTTCCCTAGGTGCCGGCTGAGCTAGAGGCCAAAATCTACAGGTAGGCACTTCGCAAAAAACACCTCTGTTTTCTTCCAAAAATTTGGATGTCTCCCCGTTGCGCTTTGGGGCGTTTCCTGTCGCGGGCGCTAGGCCTACCCACACAAGTGAGGTATCATTTTTATCGGGCGACTTGGGGGAATGCTGGGTGGAAGGAAATTTGTGGCTCCTCTCAGATTCCAGAACTTTCTGCCACAGAAATGTGAGGACCATGTGTTTTTTTAGCCAAATTCTGAGGTTTGCAAAGGATTCTGGGTAACAGAACCTGGTCCGAGCCCCGCAAGTCACCCCATCTTGGATTCCCCTAGGTCTCTAGTTTTCAGAAATGCACAGGTTTGGTAGGTTTCCCTAGGTGCCGGCTGAGCTAGAGGCCAAAATCTACAGGTAGGCACTTCGCAAAAAACACCTCTGTTTACATCCAAAAATTTGGATGTCTCCCCGTTGCGCTTTGGGGCGTTTCCTGTCTCGGGCGCTAGGCCTACCCACACAAGTGAGGTATCATTTTTATCGGGCGACTTGGGGGAATGCTGGGTGGAAGGAAATTTGTGGCTCCTCTCAGATTCCAGAACTTTCTGCCACAGAAATGTGAGGACCATGTGTTTTTTTAGCCAAATTCTGAGGTTTGCAAAGGATTCTGGGTAACAGAACCTGGTCCGAGCCCCGCAAGTCACCCCATCTTGGATTCCCCTAGGTCTCTAGTTTTCAGAAATGCACAGGTTTGGTAGGTTTCCCTAGGTGCCGGCTGAGCTAGGGGCCAAAATCCACAGGTAGGAACTTCGCAAAAAACACCTCTGTTTTCTTCCAAAATTTTGGATGTGTCCACGTTGCGCTTTGGGGTGTTTCCTGTCGCGGGCGCTAGGCCTACCCACACAAGTGAGGTATCATTTTTATCAGGAGACTTGGGGGAACGCTGGGTGGAAGGAAATTTGTGGCTCCTCTCAGATTCCAGAACTTTCTGCCACATAAATGTGAGGAACATGTGTTTTTTTAGCCAAATTCTGAGGTTTGCAAAGGATTCTGGGTAACAGTACCTGGTCCGAGCCCCGCAAGTCACCTCTCCTTGGATTCCCCTAGGTCTCTAGTTTTCAGAAATGCACAGGTTTGGTAGGTTTCCCTAGGTGCCGGCTGAGCTAGAGGCCAAAATCTACAGGTAGGCACTTCGCAAAAAACACCTCTGTTTTCTTCCAAAAATTTGGATGTGTCCACGTTGCGCTTTGGGGCATTTCCTCTCGCGGGCGCTAGGCCTACCCACACAAGTGAGGTATCATTTTTATCGGGAGACTTGGGGGAACGCTGGGTGGAAGGAAAGTTGTGGCTCCTCTCAGATTCCAGAACTTTCTGCCACAGAAATGTGGGGAACATGTGTTTTTTTAGCCAAATTTCGAGGTTTGCAAATTATTCTGGGTAACAGAACCTGGTCCGAGCCCCGCAAGTCACCCCATCTTGGATTCCCCTAGGTCTCTAGTTTTCAGAAATGCACAGGTTTGGTAGGTTTCCCTAGGTGCCGGCTGAGCTAGAGGCCAAAATCTACAGGTAGGCACTTTGCAAAAAACACCTCTGTTTTCTTCCAAAAATTTGGATGTCTCCCCGTTGCGCTTTGGGGCGTTTCCTGTCGCGAGCGCTAGGCCTACCCACACAAGTGAGGTATCATTTTTATCGGGCGACTTGGGGGAATGCTGGGTGGAAGGAAATTTGTGGCTCCTCTCAGATTCCAGAACTTTCTGCCACAGAAATGTGAGGACCATGTGTTTTTTTAGCCAAATTCTGAGGTTTGCAAAGGATTCTGGGTAACAGAACCTGGTCCGAGCCCCGCAAGTCACCCCATCTTGGATTCCCCTAGGTCTCTAGTTTTCAGAAATGCACAGGTTTGGTAGGTTTCCCTAGGTGCCGGCTGAGCTAGGGGCCAAAATCCACAGGTAGGAACTTCGCAAAAAACACCTCTGTTTTCTTACAAAATTTTGGATGTGTCCACGTTGCGCTTTGGGGTGTTTCCTGTCGCGGGCGCTAGGCCTACCCACACAAGTGAGGTATCATTTTCATCGGGAGACTTGGGGGAACGCTGGGTGGAAGGAAATTTGTGGCTCCTCTCAGATTCCAGAACTTTCTGCCACAGAAATGTGAGGACCATGTGTTTCTTTAGCCAAATTCTGAGGTTTGCAAACAATTATGGGTAACAGAACCTGGTCCGAGCCCAGCAAGTCACCCCATCTTGGATTCCCCTAGGTCTCTAGTTTTCAGAAATGCACAGGTTTGGTAGGTTTCCCAAGGTGCCGGCTGAGCTAGAGGCCAAAATCTACAGGTATGCACTTCGCAAAAAAAACCTCTATTTTCTTCCAAAGTTTTGGATGGGTCCACGTTGCGCTTTGGGGTGTTTCCTGTCGCGGGCGCTAGGCCTACCCACACAAGTGAGGTATCATTTTTATCGGGAGACTTGGGGGAACGCTGGGTGGAAGGAAATTTGTGGCTCCTCTCAGATTCCAGAACTTTCTGCCACAGAAATGTGAGGACCATGTGTTTTTTTAGCCAAATTCTGAGGTTTGCAAAGGATTCTGGGTAACAGAACCTGGTCCGAGCCACGCAAGTCACCCCATCTTGGATTCCCCTAGGTCTCTAGTTTTCAGAAATGCACAGGTTTGGAAGGTTTCCCTAGGTGCCGGCTGAGCTAGGGGCCAAAATCCACAGGTAGGAACTTCGCAAAAAACACCTCTGTTTTCTTCCAAAATTTTGGATGTGTCCACGTTGCGCTTTGGGGTGTTTCCTGTCGCGGGCGCTAGGCCTACCTACACAAGTGAGGTATCATTTTTATCAGGAGACTTGGGGGAACGCTGGGTGGAAGGAAATTTGTGGCTCCTCTCAGATTCCAGAACTTTTTGCCACAGAAATGTGAGGACCATGTGTTTTTTTAGCCAAATTCTGAGGTTTGCAAAGGATTCTGGGTAACAGAACCTGGTCCGAGCCCCGCAAGTCACCCCTCCTTGGATTCCCCTAGGTCTCTAGTTTTCAGAAATGCACAGGTTTGGTAGGTTTTTCGTAAGGTGCCGGCTGAGCTAGAGGCCAAAATCTACAGGTATGCACTTCGCAAAAAACACCTCTGTTTTCTTCCAAAGTTTTGGATGTCTCCCCGTTGCGCTTTGGGGCGTTTATTGTCGCGGGCGCTAGGCCTACCCACACAAGTGAGGTATCATTTTCATCGGGAGACTTGGGGGAACGCTGGGTGGAAGGAAATTTGTGGCTCCTCTCAGATTCCAGAACTTTCTGCCACAGAAATGTGAGGACCATGTGTTTCTTTAGCCAAATTCTGAGGTTTGCAAACAATTATGGGTAACAGAACCTGGTCCGAGCCCAGCAAGTCACCCCATCTTGGATTCCCCTAGGTCTCTAGTTTTCAGAAATGCACAGGTTTGGTAGGTTTCCCAAGGTGCCGGCTGAGCTAGAGGCCAAAATCTACAGGTATGCACTTCGCAAAAAACACCTCTATTTTCTTCCAAAGTTTTGGATGGGTCCACGGTGCGCTTTGGGGCGTTTCCTGTCGCGGGCGCTAGGCCTACCCACACAAGTGAGGTATCATTTTTATCGGGAGACTTGGGGGAACGCTGGGTGGAAGGAAATTTGTGGCTCCTCTCAGATTCCAGAACTTTCTGCCACAGAAATGTGAGGAACATGTGTTTGGGTTTTTTAGCCAAATGTTGAGGTTTGCAAAGGATTCTGGGTAAAAGAACCTGGTCCGAGCCGCGCAAGTCACCCCATCTTGGATTCCCCTAGGTCTCTAGTTTTCAGAAATGCACAGGTTTGGTAGGTTTCCCTAGGTGCCGGCTGAGCTAGAGGCCAAAATCTACAGGTAGGCACTTCGCAAAAAACACCTCTGTTTTCTTCCAAAAATTTGGATGTCTCCCCGTTGCGCTTTGGGGCGTTTCCTGTCGCGGGCGCTAGGCCTACCCACACAAGTGAGGTATCATTTTTATCGGGCGACTTGGGGGAATGCTGGGTGGAAGGAAATTTGTGGCTCCTCTCAGATTCCAGAACTTTCTGCCACAGAAATGTGAGGACCATGTGTTTTTTTAGCCAAATTCTGAGGTTTGCAAAGGATTCTGGGTAACAGAACCTGGTCCGAGCCCCGCAAGTCACCCCATCTTGGATTCCCCTAGGTCTCTAGTTTTCAGAAATGCACAGGTTTGGTAGGTTTCCCTAGGTGCCGGCTGAGCTAGAGGCCAAAATCTACAGGTAGGCACTTCGCAAAAAACACCTCTGTTTTCTTCCAAAAATTTGGATGTCTCCCCGTTGCGCTTTGGGGCGTTTCCTGTCGCGGGCGCTAGGCCTACCCACACAAGTGAGGTATCATTTTTATCGGGCGACTTGGGGGAATGCTGGGTGGAAGGAAATTTGTGGCTCCTCTCAGATTCCAGAACTTTCTGCCACAGAAATGTGAGGACCATGTGTTTTTTTAGCCAAATTCTGAGGTTTGCAAAGGATTCTGGGTAACAGAACCTGGTCCGAGCCCCGCAAGTCACCCCATCTTGGATTCCCCTAGGTCTCTAGTTTTCAGAAATGCACAGGTTTGGTAGGTTTCCCTAGGTGCCGGCTGAGCTAGGGGCCAAAATCCACAGGTAGGAACTTCGCAAAAAACACCTCTGTTTTCTTCCAAAATTTTGGATGTGTCCACGTTGCGCTTTGGGGTGTTTCCTGTCGCGGGCGCTAGGCCTACCCACACAAGTGAGGTATCATTTTTATCAGGAGACTTGGGGGAACGCTGGGTGGAAGGAAATTTGTGGCTCCTCTCAGATTCCAGAACTTTCTGCCACATAAATGTGAGGAACATGTGTTTTTTTAGCCAAATTCTGAGGTTTGCAAAGGATTCTGGGTAACAGTACCTGGTCCGAGCCCCGCAAGTCACCTCTCCTTGGATTCCCCTAGGTCTCTAGTTTTCAGAAATGCACAGGTTTGGTAGGTTTCCCTAGGTGCCGGCTGAGCTAGAGGCCAAAATCTACAGGTAGGCACTTCGCAAAAAACACCTCTGTTTTCTTCCAAAAATTTGGATGTGTCCACGTTGCGCTTTGGGGCATTTCCTCTCGCGGGCGCTAGGCCTACCCACACAAGTGAGGTATCATTTTTATCGGGAGACTTGGGGGAACGCTGGGTGGAAGGAAAGTTGTGGCTCCTCTCAGATTCCAGAACTTTCTGCCACAGAAATGTGGGGAACATGTGTTTTTTTAGCCAAATTTCGAGGTTTGCAAATTATTCTGGGTAACAGAACCTGGTCCGAGCCCCGCAAGTCACCCCATCTTGGATTCCCCTAGGTCTCTAGTTTTCAGAAATGCACAGGTTTGGTAGGTTTCCCTAGGTGCCGGCTGAGCTAGAGGCCAAAATCTACAGGTAGGCACTTTGCAAAAAACACCTCTGTTTTCTTCCAAAAATTTGGATGTCTCCCCGTTGCGCTTTGGGGCGTTTCCTGTCGCGGGCGCTAGGCCTACCCACACAAGTGAGGTATCATTTTTATCAGGAGACTTGGGGGAACGCTGGGTGGAAGGAAATTTGTGGCTCCTCTCAGATTCCAGAACTTTCTGCCACAGAAATGTGAGGAACATGTGTTTTTTTAGCCAAATTCTGAGGTTTGCAAAGGATTCTGGGTAACAGAACCTGGTCCGAGCCCCGCAAGTCACCCCTCTTTGGATTCCCCTAGGTCTCTAGTTTTCAGAAATGCACAGGTTTGGTAGGTTTCCCTAGGTGCCGGCTGAGCTAGAGGCCAAAATCTACAGGTAGGCACTTTGCAAAAAACACCTCTGTTTTCTTCCAAAAATTTGGATGTGTCCACGTTGCGCTTTGGGGCACTTCCTCTCGCGGGCGCTAGGCCTACCCACACAAGTGAGGTATCATTTTTATCGGGAGACTTGGGGGAACGCTGGGTGGAAGGAAAGTTGTGGCTCCTCTCAGATTCCAGAACTTTCTGCCACAGAAATGTGGGGAACATGTGTTTTTTTAGCCACATTTCGAGGTTTGCAAAGGATTCTGGGTAACAGAACCTGGTCCGAGCCCCGCAAGTCACCCCATCTTGGATTCCCCTAGGTCTCTAGTTTTCAGAAATGCACAGGTTTGGTAGGTTTCCCTAGGTGCCGGCTGAGCTAGAGGCCAAAATCTACAGGTAGGCACTTCGCAAAAAACACCTCTGTTTTCTTCCAAAAATTTGGATGTCTCCCCGTTGCGCTTTGGGGCGTTTATTGTCGCGGGCGCTAGGCCTACCCACACAAGTGAGGTATCATTTTCATCGGGAGACTTGGGGGAACGCTGGGTGGAAGGAAATTTGTGGCTCCTCTCAGATTCCAGAACTTTCTGCCACAGAAATGTGAGGACCATGTGTTTCTTTAGCCAAATTCTGAGGTTTGCAAACAATTATGGGTAACAGAACCTGGTCCGAGCCCCGCAAGTCACGCCATCTTGGATTCCCCTAGGTCTCTAGTTTTCAGAAATGCACAGGTTTGGTAGGTTTCCCAAGGTGCCGGCTGAGCTAGAGGCCAAAATCTACAGGTATGCACTTCGCAAAAAACACCTCTGTTTTCTTCCAAAGTTTTGGATGTGTCCACGGTGCGCTTTGGGGCGTTTCCTGTCGCGGGCGCTAGGCCTACCCACACAAGTGAGGTATCATTTTTATCGGGAGACTTGGGGGAATGCTGGGTGGAAGGAAATTTGTGGCTCCTCTCAGATTCCAGAACTTTCTGCCACAGAAATGTGAGGGACATGTGTTTTTTTAGCCAAATTTTGAGGTTTGCAAAGGATTCTGGGTAACAGAACCTGGTCCGAGCCCCGCAAGTCACGCCATCTTGGATTCCCCTAGGTCTCTAGTTTTCAGAAATGCACAGGTTTGGTAGGTTTCCCAAGGTGCCGGCTGAGCTAGAGGCCAAAATCTACAGGTAGGCACTTTGCAAAAAACACCTCTGTTTTCTTCCAAAAATTTGGATGTCTCCCCGTTGCGCTTTGGGGCGTTTCCTGTCACGGGCGCTAGGCCTACCCACACAAGTGAGGTATCATTTTTATCGGGCGACTTGGGGGAATGCTGGGTGGAAGGAAATTTGTGGCTCCTCTCAGATTCCAGAACTTTCTGCCACAGAAATGTGAGGGACATGTGTTTTTTCAGCCAAATTTTGAGGTTTGCAAAGGATTCTGGGTAACAGAACCTGGTCCGAGCCCCGCAAGTCACCCCATCTTGGATTCCCTTAGGTCTCTAGTTTTCAGAAATGCACAGGTTTGGTAGGTTTCCCTAGGTGCCGGCTGAGCTAGGGGCCAAAATCCACAGGTAGGAACTTCGCAAAAAACACCTCTGTTTTCTTCCAAAATTTTGGATGTGTCCACGTTGCGCTTTGGGGTGTTTCCTGTCGCGGGCGCTAGGCCTACCCACACAAGTGAGGTATCATTTTTATCAGGAGACTTGGGGGAACGCTGGGTGGAAGGAAATTTGTGGCTCCTCTCAGATTCCAGAACTTTCTGCCACAGAAATGTGAGGAACATGTGTTTTTTTAGCCAAATTCTGAGGTTTGCAAAGGATTCTGGGTAACAGAACCTGGTCCGAGCCCCGCAAGTCACCCCTCCTTGGATTCCCCTAGGTCTCTAGTTTTCAGAAATGCACAGGTTTGGTAGGTTTCCCAAGGTGCCGGCTGAGCTAGAGGCCAAAATCTACAGGTATGCACTTCGCAAAAAACACCTCTGTTTTCTTCCAAAGTTTTGGATGTGTCCACGGTGCGCTTTGGGGCGTTTCCTGTCGCGGGCGCTAGGCCTACCCACACAAGTGAGGTATCATTTTTATCGGGAGACTTGGGGGAATGCTGGGTGGAAGGAAATTTGTGGCTCCTCTCAGATTCCAGAACTTTCTGCCACAGAAATGTGAGGGACATGTGTTTTTTTAGCCAAATTTTGAGGTTTGCAAAGGATTCTGGGTAACAGAACCTGGTCCGAGCCCCGCAAGTCACGCCATCTTGGATTCCCCTAGGTCTCTAGTTTTCAGAAATGCACAGGTTTGGTAGGTTTCCCAAGGTGCCGGCTGAGCTAGAGGCCAAAATCTACAGGTAGGCACTTTGCAAAAAACACCTCTGTTTTCTTCCAAAAATTTGGATGTCTCCCCGTTGCGCTTTGGGGCGTTTCCTGTCACGGGCGCTAGGCCTACCCACACAAGTGAGGTATCATTTTTATCGGGCGACTTGGGGGAATGCTGGGTGGAAGGAAATTTGTGGCTCCTCTCAGATTCCAGAACTTTCTGCCACAGAAATGTGAGGGACATGTGTTTTTTCAGCCAAATTTTGAGGTTTGCAAAGGATTCTGGGTAACAGAACCTGGTCCGAGCCCCGCAAGTCACCCCATCTTGGATTCCCTTAGGTCTCTAGTTTTCAGAAATGCACAGGTTTGGTAGGTTTCCCTAGGTGCCGGCTGAGCTAGGGGCCAAAATCCACAGGTAGGAACTTCGCAAAAAACACCTCTGTTTTCTTCCAAAATTTTGGATGTGTCCACGTTGCGCTTTGGGGTGTTTCCTGTCGCGGGCGCTAGGCCTACCCACACAAGTGAGGTATCATTTTTATCAGGAGACTTGGGGGAACGCTGGGTGGAAGGAAATTTGTGGCTCCTCTCAGATTCCAGAACTTTCTGCCACAGAAATGTGAGGAACATGTGTTTTTTTAGCCAAATTCTGAGGTTTGCAAAGGATTCTGGGTAACAGAACCTGGTCCGAGCCCCGCAAGTCACCCCTCCTTGGATTCCCCTAGGTCTCTAGTGTTCAGAAATGCACAGGTTTGGTAGGTTTCCCTAGGTGCCGGCTGAGCTAGAGGCCAAAATCTACAGGTAGGCACTTCGCAAAAAACACCTCTGTTTTCTTCCAAAAATTTGGATGTGTCCACGTTGCGCTTTGGGGCATTTCCTCTCGCGGGCGCTAGGCCAACCCACACAAGTGAGGTATCATTTTTATCGGGAGACTTGGGGGAACGCTGGGTGGAAGGAAAGTTGTGGCTCCTCTCAGATTCCAGAACTTTCTGCCACAGAAATGTGGGGAACATGTGTTTTTTTAGCCAAATTTCGAGGTTTGCAAAGGATTCTGGGTAACAGAACCTGGTCCGAGCCCCGCAAGTCACCCCATCTTGGATTCCCCTAGGTCTCTAGTTTTCAGAAATGCACAGGTTTGGTAGGTTTCCCTAGGTGCCGGCTGAGCTAGAGGCCAAAATCTACAGGTAGGCACTTCGCAAAAAACACCTCTGTTTTCTTCCAAAAATTTGGATGTCTCCCCGTTGCGCTTTGGGGCGTTTATTGTCGCGGGCGCTAGGCCTACCCACACAAGTGAGGTATCATTTTCATCGGGAGACTTGGGGGAACGCTGGGTGGAAGGAAATTTGTGGCTCCTCTCAGATTCCAGAACTTTCTGCCACAGAAATGTGAGGACCATGTGTTTCTTTAGCCAAATTCTGAGGTTTGCAAACAATTATGGGTAACAGAACCTGGTCCGAGCCCCGCAAGTCACGCCATCTTGGATTCCCCTAGGTCTCTAGTTTTCAGAAATGCACAGGTTTGGTAGGTTTCCCAAGGTGCCGGCTGAGCTAGAGGCCAAAATCTACAGGTATGCACTTCGCAAAAAACACCTCTGTTTTCTTCCAAAAATTTGGATGTGTCCACGTTGCGCTTTGGGGCATTTCCTCTCGCGGGCGCTAGGCCTACCCACACAAGTGAGGTATCATTTTTATCGGGAGACTTGGGGGAACGCTGGGTGGAAGGAAAGTTGTGGCTCCTCTCAGATTCCAGAACTTTCTGCCACAGAAATGTGGGGAACATGTGTTTTTTTAGCCAAATTTCGAGGTTTGCAAATTATTCTGGGTAACAGAACCTGGTCCGAGCCCCGCAAGTCACCCCATCTTGGATTCCCCTAGGTCTCTAGTTTTCAGAAATGCACAGGTTTGGTAGGTTTCCCTAGGTGCCGGCTGAGCTAGAGGCCAAAATCTACAGGTAGGCACTTTGCAAAAAACACCTCTGTTTTCTTCCAAAAATTTGGATGTCTCCCCGTTGCGCTTTGGGGCGTTTCCTGTCGCGAGCGCTAGGCCTACCCACACAAGTGAGGTATCATTTTTATCGGGCGACTTGGGGGAATGCTGGGTGGAAGGAAATTTGTGGCTCCTCTCAGATTCCAGAACTTTCTGCCACAGAAATGTGAGGACCATGTGTTTTTTTAGCGAAATTCTGAGGTTTGCAAAGGATTCTGGGTAACAGAACCTGGTCCGAGCCCCGCAAGTCACCCCATCTTGGATTCCCCTAGGTCTCTAGTTTTCAGAAATGCACAGGTTTGGTAGGTTTCCCTAGGTGCCGGCTGAGCTAGGGGCCAAAATCCACAGGTAGGAACTTCGCAAAAAACACCTCTGTTTTCTTACAAAATTTTGGATGTGTCCACGTTGCGCTTTGGGGTGTTTCCTGTCGCGGGCGCTAGGCCTACCCACACAAGTGAGGTATCATTTTTATCAGGAGACTTGGGGGAACGCTGGGTGGAAGGAAATTTGTGGCTCCTCTCAGATTCCAGAACTTTCTGCCACAGAAATGTGAGGAACATGTGTTTTTTTAGCCAAATTCTGAGGTTTGCAAAGGATTCTGGGTAACAGAACCTGGTCCGAGCCCCGCAAGTCACCCCTCCTTGGATTCCCCTAGGTCTCTAGTTTTCAGAAATGCACAGGTTTGGTAGGTTTCCCAAGGTGCCGGCTGAGCTAGAGGCCAAAATCTACAGGTATGCACTTCGCAAAAAACACCTCTGTTTAATTCCAAAGTTTTGGATGTGTCCACGGTGCGCTTTGGGGCGTTTCCTGTCGCGGGCGCTAGGCCTACCCACACAAGTGAGGTATCATTTTTATCGGGAGACTTGGGGGAACGCTGGGTGGAAGGAAATTTGTGGCTCCTCTCAGATTCCAGAACTTTCTGCCACAGAAATGTGAGGAACATGTGTTTGGGTTTTTTAGCCAAATGTTGAGGTTTGCAAAGGATTCTGGGTAAAAGAACCTGGTCCGAGCCCCGCAAGTCACCCCATCTTGGATTCCCCTAGGTCTCTAGTTTTCAGAAATGCACAGGTTTGGTAGGTTTCCCTAGGTGCCGGCTGAGCTAGAGGCCAAAATCTACAGGTAGGCACTTCGCAAAAAACACCTCTGTTTTCTTCCAAAAATTTGGATGTCTCTCCGTTGCGCTTTGGGGCGTTTCCTGTCGCGGGCGCTAGGCCTACCCACACAAGTGAGGTATCATTTTTATCGGGCGACTTGGGGGAATGCTGGGTGGAAGGAAATTTGTGGCTCCTCTCAGATTCCAGAACTTTCTGCCACAGAAATGTGAGGACCATGTGTTTTTTTAGCCAAATTCTGAGGTTTGCAAAGGATTCTGGGTAACAGAACCTGGTCCGAGCCCGCAAGTCACCCCATCTTGGATTCCCCTAGGTCTCTAGTTTTCAGAAATTCACAGGTTTGGTAGGTTTCCCTAGGTGCCGGCTGAGCTAGAGGCCAAAATCTACAGGTAGGCACTTCGCAAAAAACACCTCTGTTTTCTTCCAAAAATTTGGATGTCTCCCCGTTGCGCTTTGGGGCGTTTCCTGTCGCGGGCGCTAGGCCTACCCACACAAGTGAGGTATCATTTTTATCAGGAGACTTGGGGGAACGCTGGGTGGAAGGAAATTTGTGGCTCCTCTCAGATTCCAGAACTTTCTGCCACAGAAATGTGAGGAACATGTGTTTTTTTAGCCAAATTCTGAGGTTTGCAAAGGATTCTGGGTAACAGAACCTGGTCCGAGCCCCGCAAGTCACCCCTCCTTGGATTCCCCTAGGTCTCTAGTTTTCAGAAATGCACAGGTTTGGTAGGTTTCCCAAGGTGCCGGCTGAGCTAGAGGCCAAAATCTACAGGTATGCACTTCGCAAAAAACACCTCTGTTTAATTCCAAAGTTTTGGATGTGTCCACGGTGCGCTTTGGGGCGTTTCCTGTCGCGGGCGCTAGGCCTACCCACACAAGTGAGGTATCATTTTTATCGGGAGACTTGGGGGAACGCTGGGTGGAAGGAAATTTGTGGCTCCTCTCAGATTCCAGAACTTTCTGCCACAGAAATGTGAGGAACATGTGTTTGGGTTTTTTAGCCAAATGTTGAGGTTTGCAAAGGATTCTGGGTAAAAGAACCTGGTCCGAGCCCCGCAAGTCACCCCATCTTGGATTCCCCTAGGTCTCTAGTTTTCAGAAATGCACAGGTTTGGTAGGTTTCCCTAGGTGCCGGCTGAGCTAGAGGCCAAAATCTACAGGTAGGCACTTCGCAAAAAACACCTCTGTTTTCTTCCAAAAATTTGGATGTCTCTCCGTTGCGCTTTGGGGCGTTTCCTGTCGCGGGCGCTAGGCCTACCCACACAAGTGAGGTATCATTTTTATCGGGCGACTTGGGGGAATGCTGGGTGGAAGGAAATTTGTGGCTCCTCTCAGATTCCAGAACTTTCTGCCACAGAAATGTGAGGACCATGTGTTTTTTTAGCCAAATTCTGAGGTTTGCAAAGGATTCTGGGTAACAGAACCTGGTCCGAGCCCGCAAGTCACCCCATCTTGGATTCCCCTAGGTCTCTAGTTTTCAGAAATTCACAGGTTTGGTAGGTTTCCCTAGGTGCCGGCTGAGCTAGAGGCCAAAATCTACAGGTAGGCACTTCGCAAAAAACACCTCTGTTTTCTTCCAAAAATTTGGATGTCTCCCCGTTGCGCTTTGGGGCGTTTCCTGTCGCGGGCGCTAGGCCTACCCACACAAGTGAGGTATCATTTTTATCGGGCGACTTGGGGGAATGCTGGGTGGAAGGAAATTTGTGGCTCCTCTCAGATTCCAGAACTTTCTGCCACAGAAATGTGAGGACCATGTGTTTTTTTAGCCAAATTCTGAGGTTTGCAAAGGATTCTGGGTAACAGAACCTGGTCCGAGCCCCGCAAGTCACCCCATCTTGGATTCCCCTAGGTCTCTAGTTTTCAGAAATGCACAGGTTTGGTAGGTTTCCCTAGGTGCCGGCTGAGCTAGGGGCCAAAATCCACAGGTTGGAACTTCGCAAAAAACACCTCTGTTTTCTTCCAAAATTTTGGATGTGTCCACGTTGCGCTTTGGGGTGTTTCCTGTCGCGGGCGCTAGGCCTACCCACACAAGTGAGGTATCATTTTTATCAGGAGACTTGGGGGAACGCTGGGTGGAAGGAAATTTGTGGCTCCTCTCAGATTCCAGAACTTTCTGCCACAGAAATGTGAGGAACATGTGTTTTTTTAGCCAAATTCTGAGGTTTGCAAAGGATTCTGGGTAACAGAACCTGGTCCGAGCCCCGCAAGTCACCTCTCCTTGGATTCCCCTAGGTCTCTAGTTTTCAGAAATGCACAGGTTTGGTAGGTTTCCCTAGGTGCCGGCTGAGCTAGAGGCCAAAATCTACAGGTAGGCACTTCGCAAAAAACACCTCTGTTTTCTTCCAAAAATTTGGATGTGTCCACGTTGCGCTTTGGGGCATTTCCTCTCGCGGGCGCTAGGCCTACCCACACAAGTGAGGTATCATTTTTATCGGGAGACTTGGGGGAACGCTGGGTGGAAGGAAAGTTGTGGCTCCTCTCAGATTCCAGAACTTTCTGCCACAGAAATGTGGGGAACATGTGTTTTTTTAGCCAAATTTCGAGGTTTGCAAATTATTCTGGGTAACAGAACCTGGTCCGAGCCCCGCAAGTCACCCCATCTTGGATTCCCCTAGGTCTCTAGTTTTCAGAAATGCACAGGTTTGGTAGGTTTCCCTAGGTGCCGGCTGAGCTAGAGGCCAAAATCTACAGGTAGGCACTTTGCAAAAAACACCTCTGTTTTCTTCCAAAAATTTGGATGTCTCCCCGTTGCGCTTTGGGGCGTTTCCTGTCACGGGCGCTAGGCCTACCCACACAAGTGAGGTATCATTTTTATCGGGCGACTTGGGGGAATGCTGGGTGGAAGGAAATTTGTGGCTCCTCTCAGATTCCAGAACTTTCTGCCTCAGAAATGTGAGGGACATGTGTTTTTTCAGCCAAATTTTGAGGTTTGCAAAGGATTCTGGGTAACAGAACCTGGTCCGAGCCCCGCAAGTCACCCCATCTTGGATTCCCTTAGGTCTCTAGTTTTCAGAAATGCACAGGTTTGGTAGGTTTCCCTAGGTGCCGGCTGAGCTAGGGGCCAAAATCCACAGGTAGGAACTTCGCAAAAAACACCTCTGTTTTCTTCCAAAATTTTGGATGTGTCCACGTTGCGCTTTGGGGTGTTTCCTGTCGCGGGCGCTAGGCCTACCCACACAAGTGAGGTATCATTTTTATCAGGAGACTTGGGGGAACGCTGGGTGGAAGGAAATTTGTGGCTCCTCTCAGATTCCAGAACTTTCTGCCACAGAAATGTGAGGAACATGTGTTTTTTTAGCCAAATTCTGAGGTTTGCAAAGGATTCTGGGTAACAGAACCTGGTCCGAGCCCCGCAAGTCACCCCTCTTTGGATTCCCCTAGGTCTCTAGTTTTCAGAAATGCACAGGTTTGGTAGGTTTCCCTAGGTGCCGGCTGAGCTAGAGGCCAAAATCTACAGGTAGGCACTTTGCAAAAAACACCTCTGTTTTCTTCCAAAAATTTGGATGTGTCCACGTTGCGCTTTGGGGCATTTCCTCTCGCGGGCGCTAGGCCTACCCACACAAGTGAGGTATCATTTTTATCGGGAGACTTGGGGGAACGCTGGGTGGAAGGAAAGTTGTGGCTCCTCTCAGATTCCAGAACTTTCTGCCACAGAAATGTGGGGAACATGTGTTTTTTTAGCCACATTTCGAGGTTTGCAAAGGATTCTGGGTAACAGAACCTGGTCCGAGCCCCGCAAGTCACCCCATCTTGGATTCCCCTAGGTCTCTAGTTTTCAGAAATGCACAGGTTTGGTAGGTTTCCCTAGGTGCCGGCTGAGCTAGAGGCCAAAATCTACAGGTAGGCACTTCGCAAAAAACACCTCTGTTTTCTTCCAAAAATTTGGATGTCTCCCCGTTGCGCTTTGGGGCGTTTATTGTCGCGGGCGCTAGGCCTACCCACACAAGTGAGGTATCATTTTCATCGGGAGACTTGGGGGAACGCTGGGTGGAAGGAAATTTGTGGCTCCTCTCAGATTCCAGAACTTTCTGCCACAGAAATGTGAGGACCATGTGTTTCTTTAGCCAAATTCTGAGGTTTGCAAACAATTATGGGTAACAGAACCTGGTCCGAGCCCCGCAAGTCACGCCATCTTGGATTCCCCTAGGTCTCTAGTTTTCAGAAATGCACAGGTTTGGTAGGTTTCCCAAGGTGCCGGCTGAGCTAGAGGCCAAAATCTACAGGTATGCACTTCGCAAAAAACACCTCTGTTTTCTTCCAAAGTTTTGGATGTGTCCACGGTGCGCTTTGGGGCGTTTCCTGTCGCGGGCGCTAGGCCTACCCACACAAGTGAGGTATCATTTTTATCGGGAGACTTGGGGGAATGCTGGGTGGAAGGAAATTTGTGGCTCCTCTCAGATTCCAGAACTTTCTGCCACAGAAATGTGAGGGACATGTGTTTTTTTAGCCAAATTTTGAGGTTTGCAAAGGATTCTGGGTAACAGAACCTGGTCCGAGCCCCGCAAGTCACGCCATCTTGGATTCCCCTAGGTCTCTAGTTTTCAGAAATGCACAGGTTTGGTAGGTTTCCCAAGGTGCCGGCTGAGCTAGAGGCCAAAATCTACAGGTAGGCACTTTGCAAAAAACACCTCTGTTTTCTTCCAAAAATTTGGATGTCTCCCCGTTGCGCTTTGGGGCGTTTCCTGTCACGGGCGCTAGGCCTACCCACACAAGTGAGGTATCATTTTTATCGGGCGACTTGGGGGAATGCTGGGTGGAAGGAAATTTGTGGCTCCTCTCAGATTCCAGAACTTTCTGCCACAGAAATGTGAGGGACATGTGTTTTTTCAGCCAAATTTTGAGGTTTGCAAAGGATTCTGGGTAACAGAACCTGGTCCGAGCCCCGCAAGTCACCCCATCTTGGATTCCCTTAGGTCTCTAGTTTTCAGAAATGCACAGGTTTGGTAGGTTTCCCTAGGTGCCGGCTGAGCTAGGGGCCAAAATCCACAGGTAGGAACTTCGCAAAAAACACCTCTGTTTTCTTCCAAAATTTTGGATGTGTCCACGTTGCGCTTTGGGGTGTTTCCTGTCGCGGGCGCTAGGCCTACCCACACAAGTGAGGTATCATTTTTATCAGGAGACTTGGGGGAACGCTGGGTGGAAGGAAATTTGTGGCTCCTCTCAGATTCCAGAACTTTCTGCCACAGAAATGTGAGGAACATGTGTTTTTTTAGCCAAATTCTGAGGTTTGCAAAGGATTCTGGGTAACAGAACCTGGTCCGAGCCCCGCAAGTCACCCCTCCTTGGATTCCCCTAGGTCTCTAGTGTTCAGAAATGCACAGGTTTGGTAGGTTTCCCTAGGTGCCGGCTGAGCTAGAGGCCAAAATCTACAGGTAGGCACTTCGCAAAAAACACCTCTGTTTTCTTCCAAAAATTTGGATGTGTCCACGTTGCGCTTTGGGGCATTTCCTCTCGCGGGCGCTAGGCCAACCCACACAAGTGAGGTATCATTTTTATCGGGAGACTTGGGGGAACGCTGGGTGGAAGGAAAGTTGTGGCTCCTCTCAGATTCCAGAACTTTCTGCCACAGAAATGTGGGGAACATGTGTTTTTTTAGCCAAATTTCGAGGTTTGCAAAGGATTCTGGGTAACAGAACCTGGTCCGAGCCCCGCAAGTCACCCCATCTTGGATTCCCCTAGGTCTCTAGTTTTCAGAAATGCACAGGTTTGGTAGGTTTCCCTAGGTGCCGGCTGAGCTAGAGGCCAAAATCTACAGGTAGGCACTTCGCAAAAAACACCTCTGTTTTCTTCCAAAAATTTGGATGTCTCCCCGTTGCGCTTTGGGGCGTTTATTGTCGCGGGCGCTAGGCCTACCCACACAAGTGAGGTATCATTTTCATCGGGAGACTTGGGGGAACGCTGGGTGGAAGGAAATTTGTGGCTCCTCTCAGATTCCAGAACTTTCTGCCACAGAAATGTGAGGACCATGTGTTTCTTTAGCCAAATTCTGAGGTTTGCAAACAATTATGGGTAACAGAACCTGGTCCGAGCCCCGCAAGTCACGCCATCTTGGATTCCCCTAGGTCTCTAGTTTTCAGAAATGCACAGGTTTGGTAGGTTTCCCAAGGTGCCGGCTGAGCTAGAGGCCAAAATCTACAGGTATGCACTTCGCAAAAAACACCTCTGTTTTCTTCCAAAGTTTTGGATGTGTCCACGGTGCGCTTTGGGGCGTTTCCTGTCGCGGGCGCTAGGCCTACCCACACAAGTGAGGTATCATTTTTATCGGGAGACTTGGGGGAACGCTGGGTGGAAGGAAATTTGTGGCTCCTCTCAGATTCCAGAACTTTCTGCCACAGAAATGTGAGGAACATGTGTTTTTTTAGCCAAATTCTGAGGTTTGCAAAGGATTCTGGGTAACAGAACCTGGTCCGAGCCCCGCAAGTCAACCCTCCTTGGATTCCCCTAGGTCTCTAGTTTTCAGAAATGCACAGTTTTGGTAGGTTTCCCAAGGTGCCGGCTGAGCTAGAGGCCAAAATCTACAGGTATGCACTTCGCAAAAAACACCTCTGTTTTCTTCCAAAAATTTGGATGTGTCCATGTTGCGCTTTGGGGCGTTTCCTGTCGCGGGCGCTAGGCCTACCCACACAAGTGAGGTATCATTTTTATCGGGAGACTTGGGGGAACGCTGAGTGGAAGGAAGTTGTGGATCCTCTCAGATTCCAGAACTTTCTGCCACAGAAATGTGGGGAACATGTGTTTTTTTAGCCAAATTTCGAGGTTTGCAAAGGATTCTCGGTAACAGAACCTGGTCCGAGCCCCGCAAGTCACCCCATCTTGGATTCCCCTAGGTCTCTAGTTTTCAGAAATGCACAGGTTTGGTAGGTTTCCCTAGGTGCCGGCTGAGCTAGAGGCCAAAATCTACAGGTAGGCACTTCGCAAAAAACACCTCTGTTTTCTTCCAAAAATGTGGATGTCTCCCCGTTGCGCTTTGGGGCGTTTCCTGTCGCGGGCGCTAGGCCTACCCACACAAGTGAGGTATCATTTTTATCGGGCGACTTGGGGGAATGCTGGGTGGAAGGAAATTTGTGGCTCCTCTCAGATTCCAGAACTTTCTGCCACAGAAATGTGAGGACCATGTGTTTTTTTAGCCAAATTCTGAGGTTTGCAAAGGATTCTGGGTAACAGAACCTGGTCCGAGCCCCGCAAGTCACCCCATCTTGGATTCCCCTAGGTCTCTAGTTTTCACAAATGCACAGGTTTGGTAGGTTTCCCTAGGTGCCGGCTGAGCCAGAGGCCAAAATCCACAGGTAGGAACTTCGCAAAAAACACCTCTGTTTTCTTCCAAACTTTTGGATGTGTCCACGTTGCGCTTTGGGGTGTTTCCTGTCGCGGGCGCTAGGCCTACCCACACAAGTGAGGTATCATTTTTATCAGGAGACTTGGGGGAACGCTGGGTGGAAGGAAATTTGTGGTTCCTCTCAGATTCCAGAACTTTCTGCCACAGAAATGTGAGGAACATGTGTTTTTTTAGCCAAATTCTGAGGTTTGCAAAGGATTCTGGGTAAAAGAACCTGGTCCGAGCCCCGCAAGTCACCCCTCCTTGGATTCCCCTAGGTCTCTAGTTTTCAGAAATGCACAGGTTTGGTAGGTTTCCCTAGGTGCCGGCTGAGCTAGAGGCCAAAATCTACAGGTATGCACTTCGCAAAAAACACCTCTGTTTTCTTCCAAAAATTTGGATGTGTCCACGTTGCGCTTTGGGGCGTTTATTGTCGCGGGCGCTAGGCCTACCCACACAAGTGAGGTATCATTTTCATCGGGAGACTTGGGGGAACGCTGGGTGGAAGGAAATTTGTGGCTCCTCTCAGATTCCAGAACTTTCTGCCACAGAAATGTGAGGACCATGTGTTTCTTTAGCCAAATTCTGAGGTTTTCAAACAATTATGGGTAACAGAACCTGGTCCGAGCCCCGCAAGTCACCCCATCTTGGATTCCCCTAGGTCTCTAGTTTTCAGAAATGCACAGGTTTGGTAGGTTTCCCTAGGTGCCGGCTGAGCTAGAGGCCAAAATCTACAGGTAGGCACTTCGCAAAAAACACCTCTGTTTTCTTCCAAAAATTTGGATGTGTCCACGTTGCGCTTTGGGGCATTTCCTCTCGCGGGCGCTAGGCCTACCCACACAAGTGAGGTATCATTTTTATCGGGAGACTTGGGGGAACGCTGGGTGGAAGGAAAGTTGTGGCTCCTCTCAGATTCCAGAACTTTCTGCCACAGAAATGTGGGGAACATGTGTTTTTTTAGCCAAATTTCGAGGTTTGCAAAGGATTCTGGGTAACAGAACCTGGTCCGAGCCCCGCAAGTCACCCCATCTTGGATTCCCCTAGGTCTCTAGTTTTCAGAAATGCACAGGTTTGGTAGGTTTCCCTAGGTGCCGGCTGAGCTAGAGGCCAAAATCTACAGGTAGGCACTTCGCAAAAAACACCTCTGTTTTCTTCCAAAAATTTGGATGTCTCCCCGTTGCGCTTTGGGGCGTTTCCTGTCGCGGGCGCTAGGCCTACCCACTTAAGTGAGGTATCATTTTTATCGGGCGACTTGGGGGAATGCTGGGTGGAAGGAAATTTGTGGCTCCTCTCAGATTCCAGAACTTTCTGCCACAGAAATGTGAGGACCATGTGTTTTTTTAGCCAAATTCTGAGGTTTGCAAAGGATTCTGGGTAACAGAACCTGGTCCGAGCCCCGCAAGTCACCCCATCTTGGATTCCCCTAGGTCTCTAGTTTTCAGAAATGCACAGGTTTGGTAGGTTTCCCTAGGTGCCGGCTGAGCTAGGGGCCAAAATCCACAGGTAGGAACTTCGCAAAAAACACCTCTGTTTTCTTCCAAAATTTTGGATGTGTCCACGTTGCGCTTTGGGGTGTTTCCTGTCGCGGGCGCTAGGCCTACCCACACAAGTGAGGTATCATTTTTATCAGGAGACTTGGGGGAACGCTGGGTGGAAGGAAATTTGTGGCTCCTCTCAGATTCCAGAACTTTCTGCCACAGAAATGTGAGGAACATGTGTTTTTTTAGCCAAATTCTGAGGTTTGCAAAGGATTCTGGGTAACAGAACCTGGTCCGAGCCCCGCAAGTCACCCCTCCTTGGATTCCCCTAGGTCTCTAGTTTTCAGAAATGCACAGTTTTGGTAGGTTTCCCAAGGTGCCGGCTGAGCTAGAGGCCAAAATCTACAGGTATGCACTTCGCAAAAAACACCTCTGTTTTCTTCCAAAGTTTTGGATGTGTCCACGGTGCGCTTTGGGGCGTTTCCTGTCGTGGGCGCTAGGCCTACCCACACAAGTAAGGTATCATTTTTATCGGGAGACTTGGGGGAACGCTGGGTGGAAGGAAAGTTGTGGCTCCTCTCAGATTCCAGAACTTTCTGCCACAGAAATGTGGGGAACATGTGTTTTTTTAGCCAAATTTCGAGGTTTGCAAAGGATTCTGGGTAACAGAACCTGGTCCGAGCCCCGCAAGTCACCCCATCTTGGATTCCCCTAGGTCTCTAGTTTTCAGAAATGCACAGGTTTGGTAGGTTTCCCTAGGTGCCGGCTGAGCTAGAGGCCAAAATCTACAGGTAGGCACTTCGCAAAAAACACCTCTGTTTTCTTCCAAAAATTTGGATGTCTCCCCGTTGCGCTTTGGGGCGTTTCCTGTCGCGGGCGCTAGGCCTACCCACACAAGTGAGGTATCATTTTTATCGGGCGACTTGGGGGAATGCTGGGTGGAAGGAAATTTGTGGCTCCTCTCAGATTCCAGAACTTTCTGCCACAGAAATGTGAGGACCATGTGTTTTTTTAGCCAAATTCTGAGGTTTGCAAAGGATTCTGGGTAACAGAACCTGGTCCGAGCCCCGCAAGTCACCCCATCTTGGATTCCCCTAGGTCTCTAGTTTTCACAAATGCACAGGTTTGGTAGGTTTCCCTAGGTGCCGGCTGAGCCAGAGGCCAAAATCCACAGGTAGGAACTTCGCAAAAAACACCTCTGTTTTCTTCCAAACTTTTGGATGAGTCCACGTTGCGCTTTGGGGTGTTTCCTGTCGCGGGCGCTAGGCCTACCCACACAAGTGAGGTATCATTTTTATCAGGAGACTTGGGGGAACGCTGGGTGGAAGGAAATTTGTGGTTCCTCTCAGATTCCAGAACTTTCTGCCACAGAAATGTGAGGAACATGTGTTTTTTTAGCCAAATTCTGAGGTTTGCAAAGGATTCTGGGTAAAAGAACCTGGTCCGAGCCCCGCAAGTCACCCCTCCTTGGATTCCCCTAGGTCTCTAGTTTTCAGAAATGCACAGGTTTGGTAGGTTTCCCTAGGTGCCGGCTGAGCTAGAGGCCAAAATCTACAGGTATGCACTTCGCAAAAAACACCTCTGTTTTCTTCCAAAAATTTGGATGTGTCCACGTTGCGCTTTGGGGCGTTTATTGTCGCGGGCGCTAGGCCTACCCACACAAGTGAGGTATCATTTTCATCGGGAGACTTGGGGGAACGCTGGGTGGAAGGAAATTTGTGGCTCCTCTCAGATTCCAGAACTTTCTGCCACAGAAATGTGAGGACCATGTGTTTCTTTAGCCAAATTCTGAGGTTTGCAAACAATTATGGGTAACAGAACCTGGTCCGAGCCCCGCAAGTCACCCCATCTTGGATTCCCCTAAGTCTCTAGTATTCAGAAATGCACAGGTTTGTAGGTTTCCCTAGGTGCCGGCTGAGCTAGAGGCCAAAATCTACAGGTAGGCACTTCGCAAAAAACACCTCTGTTTTCTTCTAAAATTTTGGATGTGTCCACGTTGCGCTTTGGGGTGTTTCCTGTCGCGGGCGCTAGGCCTACCCACATAAGTGAGGTATCATTTTTATCGGGAGACTTGGGGGAACGCTGGGTGGAAGGAAATTTGTGGCTCCTCTCAGATTCCAGAACTTTCTGCCACAGAAATGTGAGGACCATGTGTTTTTTTAGCCAAATTCTGAGGTTTGCAAAGGATTCTGGGTAACAGAACCTGGTCCGAGCCCCGCAAGTCACCCCATCTTGGATTCCCCTAGGTCTCTAGTTTTCAGAAATGCACAGGTTTGGTAGGTTTCCCAAGGTGCCGGCTGAGCTAGAGGCCAAAATCTACAGGTATGCACTTCGCAAAAAACACCTCTGTTTTCTTCCAAAGTTTTGGATGTGTCCACGGTGCGCTTTGGGGCGTTTCCTGTCGCGGGCGCTAGGCCTACCCACACAAGTGAGGTATCATTTTTATCGGGAGACTTGGGGGAACGCTGGGTGGAAGGAAATTTGTGGCTCCTCTCAGATTCCAGAACATTCTGCCACAGAAATGTGAGGAACATGTGTTTGGGTTTTTTAGCCAAATGTTGAGGTTTGCAAAGGATTCTGGGTAAAAGAACCTGGTCCGAGCCCCGCAAGTCACCCCATCTTGGATTCCCCTAGGTCTCTAGTTTTCAGAAATGCACAGGTTTGGTAGGTTTCCCTAGGTGCCGGCTGAGCTAGAGGCCAAAATCTACAGGTAGGCACTTCGCAAAAAACACCTCTGTTTTCTTCCAAAAATTTGGATGTCTCCCCGTTGCGCTTTGGGGCGTTTCCTGTCGCGGGCGCTAGGCCTACCCACACAAGTGAGGTATCATTTTTATCGGGCGACTTGGGGGAATGCTGGGTGGAAGGAAATTTGTGGCTCCTCTCAGATTCCAGAACTTTCTGCCACAGAAATGTGAGGACCATGTGTTTTTTTAGCCAAATTCTGAGGTTTGCAAAGGATTCTGGGTAACAGAACCTGGTCCGAGCCCCGCAAGTCACCCCATCTTGGATTCCCCTAGGTCTCTAGTTTTCAGAAATGCACAGGTTTGGTAGGTTTCCCTAGGTGTCGGCTGAGCTAGAGGCCAAAATCTACAGGTAGGCACTTCGCAAAAAACACCTCTGTTTTCTTCCAAAAATTTGGATGTCTCCCCGTTGCGCTTTGGGGCGTTTCCTGTCGCGGGCGCTAGGCCTACCCACACAAGTGAGGTATCATTTTTATCGGGCGACTTGGGGGAATGCTGGGTGGAAGGAAAATTGTGGCTCCTCTCAGATTCCAGAACTTTCTGCCACAGAAATGTGAGGACCATGTGTTTTTTTAGCCAAATTCTGAGGTTTGCAAAGGATTCTGGGTAACAGAACCTGGTCCGAGCCCCGCAAGTCACCCCATCTTGGATTCCCCTAGGTCTCTAGTTTTCAGAAATGCACAGGTTTGGTAGGTTTCCCTAGGTGCCGGCTGAGCTAGGGGCCAAAATCCACAGGTAGGAACTTCGCAAAAAACACCTCTGTTTTCTTCCAAAATTTTGGATGTGTCCACGTTGCGCTTTGGGGTGTTTCCTGTTGCGGGCGCTAGGCCTACCCACACAAGTGAGGTATCATTTTTATCGGGAGACTTGGGGGAACGCTGGGTGGAAGGAAAGTTGTGGCTCCTCTCAGATTCCAGAACTTTCTGCCACAGAAATGTGGGGAACATGTGTTTTTTTAGCCAAATTTCGAGGTTTGCAAATTATTCTGGGTAACAGAACCTGGTCCGAGCCCCGCAAGTCACCCCCTCTTGGATTCCCCTAGGTCTCTAGTTTTCAGAAATGCACAGTTTTGGTAGGTTTCCCTAGGTGCCGGCTGAGCTAGAGGCCAAAATCTACAGGTAGGCACTTTGCAGAAAACACCTCTGTTTTCTTCCAAAAATTTGGATGTCTCCCCTTTGCGCTTTGGGGCGTTTCCTGTCGCGGGCGCTACGCCTACCCACACAAGTGAGGTATCATTTTTATCGGGCGACTTGGGGGAATGCTGGGTGGAAGGAAATTTGTGGCTCCTCTCAGATTCCAGAACTTTCTGCCACAGAAATGTGAGGACCATGTGTTTTTTTAGCCAAATTCTGAGGTTTGCAAAGGATTCTGGGTAACAGAACCTGGTCCGAGCCCCGCAAGTCACCCCATCTTGGATTCCCCTAGGTCTCTAGTTTTCAGAAATGCACAGGTTTGGTAGGTTTCCCTAGGTGCCGGCTGAGCTAGGGGCCAAAATCCACAGGTAGGAACTTCGCAAAAAACACCTCTGTTTTCTTACAAAATTTTGGATGTGTCCACGTTGCGCTTTGGGGCATTTCCTCTCGCGGGCGCTAGGCCTACCCACACAAGTGAGGTATCATTTTTATCGGGAGACTTGGGGGAACGCTGGGTGGAAGGAAAGTTGTGGCTCCTCTCAGATTCCAGAACTTTCTGCCACAGAAATGTGGGGAACATGTGTTTTTTTAGCCAAATTTCGAGGTTTGCAAATTATTCTGGGTAACAGAACCTGGTCCGAGCCCCGCAAGTCACCCCATCTTGGATTCCCCTAAGTCTCTAGTATTCAGAAATGCACAGGTTTGTAGGTTTCCCTAGCTGCCGGCTGAGCTAGAGGCCAAAATCTACAGGTAGGCACTTCGCAAAAAACACCTCTGTTTTCTTCTAAAATTTTGGATGTGTCCACGTTGCGCTTTGGGGTGTTTCCTGTCGCGGGCGCTAGGGCTACCCACACAAGTGAGGTATCATTTTTATCGGGAGACTTGGGGGAACGCTGGGTGGAAGGAAATTTGTGGCTCCTCTCAGATTCCAGAACTTTCTGCCACAGAAATGTGAGGACCATGTGTTTTTTTAGCCAAATTCTGAGGTTTGCAAAGGATTCTGGGTAACAGAACCTGGTCCGAGCCCCGCAAGTCACCCCATCTTGGATTCCCCTAAGTCTCTAGTTTTCAGAAATGCACAGGTTTGGAAGGTTTCCCTAGGTGCCGGCTGAGCTAGGGGCCAAAATCCACAGGTAGGAACTTCGCAAAAAACACCTCTGTTTTCTTCCAAAATTTTGGATGTGTCCACGTTGCGCTTTGGGGTGTTTCCTGTCGCGGGCGCTAGGCCTACCTACACAAGTGAGGTATCATTTTTATCAGGAGACTTGGGGGAACGCTGGGTGGAAGGAAATTTGTGGCTCCTCTCAGATTCCAGAACTTTTTGCCACAGAAATGTGAGGACCATGTGTTTTTTTAGCCAAATTCTGAGGTTTGCAAAGGATTCTGGGTAACAGAACCTGGTCCGAGCCCCGCAAGTCACCCCTCCTTGGATTCCCCTAGGTCTCTAGTTTTCAGAAATGCACAGGTTTGGTAGGTTTTTCGTAAGGTGCCGGCTGAGCTAGAGGCCAAAATCTACAGGTATGCACTTCGCAAAAAACACCTCTGTTTTCTTCCAAAGTTTTGGATGTCTCCCCGTTGCGCTTTGGGGCGTTTATTGTCGCGGGCGCTAGGCCTACCCACACAAGTGAGGTATCATTTTCATCGGGAGACTTGGGGGAACGCTGGGTGGAAGGAAATTTGTGGCTCCTCTCAGATTCCAGAACTTTCTGCCACAGAAATGTGAGGACCATGTGTTTCTTTAGCCAAATTCTGAGGTTTGCAAACAATTATGGGTAACAGAACCTGGTCCGAGCCCAGCAAGTCACCCCATCTTGGATTCCCCTAGGTCTCTAGTTTTCAGAAATGCACAGGTTTGGTAGGTTTCCCAAGGTGCCGGCTGAGCTAGAGGCCAAAATCTACAGGTATGCACTTCGCAAAAAACACCTCTATTTTCTTCCAAAGTTTTGGATGTGTCCACGGTGCGCTTTGGGGCGTTTCCTGTCGCGGGCGCTAGGCCTACCCACACAAGTGAGGTATCATTTTTATCGGGAGACTTGGGGGAACGCTGGGTGGAAGGAAATTTGTGGCTCCTCTCAGATTCCAGAACTTTCTGCCACAGAAATGTGAGGAACATGTGTTTGGGTTTTTTAGCCAAATGTTGAGGTTTGCAAAGGATTCTGGGTAAAAGAACCTGGTCCGAGCCGCGCAAGTCACCCCATCTTGGATTCCCCTAGGTCTCTAGTTTTCAGAAATGCACAGGTTTGGTAGGTTTCCCTAGGTGCCGGCTGAGCTAGAGGCCAAAATCTACAGGTAGGCACTTCGCAAAAAACACCTCTGTTTTCTTCCAAAAATTTGGATGTCTCCCCGTTGCGCTTTGGGGCGTTTCCTGTCGCGGGCGCTAGGCCTACCCACACAAGTGAGGTATCATTTTTATCGGGCGACTTGGGGGAATGCTGGGTGGAAGGAAATTTGTGGCTCCTCTCAGATTCCAGAACTTTCTGCCACAGAAATGTGAGGACCATGTGTTTTTTTAGCCAAATTCTGAGGTTTGCAAAGGATTCTGGGTAACAGAACCTGGTCCGAGCCCCGCAAGTCACCCCATCTTGGATTCCCCTAGGTCTCTAGTTTTCAGAAATGCACAGGTTTGGTAGGTTTCCCTAGGTGTCGGCTGAGCTAGAGGCCAAAATCTACAGGTAGGCACTTCGCAAAAAACACCTCTGTTTTCTTCCAAAAATTTGGATGTCTCCCCGTTGCGCTTTGGGGCGTTTCCTGTCGCGGGCGCTAGGCCTACCCACACAAGTGAGGTATCATTTTTATCGGGCGACTTGGGGGAATGCTGGGTGGAAGGAAAATTGTGGCTCCTCTCAGATTCCAGAACTTTCTGCCACAGAAATGTGAGGACCATGTGTTTTTTTAGCCAAATTCTGAGGTTTGCAAAGGATTCTGGGTAACAGAACCTGGTCCGAGCCCCGCAAGTCACCCCATCTTGGATTCCCCTAGGTCTCTAGTTTTCAGAAATGCACAGGTTTGGTAGGTTTCCCTAGGTGCCGGCTGAGCTAGGGGCCAAAATCCACAGGTAGGAACTTCGCAAAAAACACCTCTGTTTTCTTCCAAAATTTTGGATGTGTCCACGTTGCGCTTTGGGGTGTTTCCTGTTGCGGGCGCTAGGCCTACCCACACAAGTGAGGTATCATTTTTATCGGGAGACTTGGGGGAACGCTGGGTGGAAGGAAAGTTGTGGCTCCTCTCAGATTCCAGAACTTTCTGCCACAGAAATGTGGGGAACATGTGTTTTTTTAGCCAAATTTCGAGGTTTGCAAATTATTCTGGGTAACAGAACCTGGTCCGAGCCCCGCAAGTCACCCCCTCTTGGATTCCCCTAGGTCTCTAGTTTTCAGAAATGCACAGGTTTGGTAGGTTTCCCTAGGTGCCGGCTGAGCTAGAGGCCAAAATCTACAGGTAGGCACTTTGCAGAAAACACCTCTGTTTTCTTCCAAAAATTTGGATGTCTCCCCTTTGCGCTTTGGGGCGTTTCCTGTCGCGGGCGCTAGGCCTACCCACACAAGTGAGGTATCATTTTTATCGGGCGACTTGGGGGAATGCTGGGTGGAAGGAAATTTGTGGCTCCTCTCAGATTCCAGAACTTTCTGCCACAGAAATGTGAGGACCATGTGTTTTTTTAGCCAAATTCTGAGGTTTGCAAAGGATTCTGGGTAACAGAACCTGGTCCGAGCCCCGCAAGTCACCCCATCTTGGATTCCCCTAGGTCTCTAGTTTTCAGAAATGCACAGGTTTGGTAGGTTTCCCTAGGTGCCGGCTGAGCTAGGGGCCAAAATCCACAGGTAGGAACTTCGCAAAAAACACCTCTGTTTTCTTACAAAATTTTGGATGTGTCCACGTTGCGCTTTGGGGCATTTCCTCTCGCGGGCGCTAGGCCTACCCACACAAGTGAGGTATCATTTTTATCGGGAGACTTGGGGGAACGCTGGGTGGAAGGAAAGTTGTGGCTCCTCTCAGATTCCAGAACTTTCTGCCACAGAAATGTGGGGAACATGTGTTTTTTTAGCCAAATTTCGAGGTTTGCAAATTATTCTGGGTAACAGAACCTGGTCCGAGCCCCGCAAGTCACCCCATCTTGGATTCCCCTAAGTCTCTAGTATTCAGAAATGCACAGGTTTGTAGGTTTCCCTAGCTGCCGGCTGAGCTAGAGGCCAAAATCTACAGGTAGGCACTTCGCAAAAAACACCTCTGTTTTCTTCTAAAATTTTGGATGTGTCCACGTTGCGCTTTGGGGTGTTTCCTGTCGCGGGCGCTAGGGCTACCCACACAAGTGAGGTATCATTTTTATCGGGAGACTTGGGGGAACGCTGGGTGGAAGGAAATTTGTGGCTCCTCTCAGATTCCAGAACTTTCTGCCACAGAAATGTGAGGACCATGTGTTTTTTTAGCCAAATTCTGAGGTTTGCAAAGGATTCTGGGTAACAGAACCTGGTCCGAGCCCCGCAAGTCACCCCATCTTGGATTCCCCTAAGTCTCTAGTTTTCAGAAATGCACAGGTTTGGAAGGTTTCCCTAGGTGCCGGCTGAGCTAGGGGCCAAAATCCACAGGTAGGAACTTCGCAAAAAACACCTCTGTTTTCTTCCAAAATTTTGGATGTGTCCACGTTGCGCTTTGGGGTGTTTCCTGTCGCGGGCGCTAGGCCTACCTACACAAGTGAGGTATCATTTTTATCAGGAGACTTGGGGGAACGCTGGGTGGAAGGAAATTTGTGGCTCCTCTCAGATTCCAGAACTTTTTGCCACAGAAATGTGAGGACCATGTGTTTTTTTAGCCAAATTCTGAGGTTTGCAAAGGATTCTGGGTAACAGAACCTGGTCCGAGCCCCGCAAGTCACCCCTCCTTGGATTCCCCTAGGTCTCTAGTTTTCAGAAATGCACAGGTTTGGTAGGTTTTTCGTAAGGTGCCGGCTGAGCTAGAGGCCAAAATCTACAGGTATGCACTTCGCAAAAAACACCTCTGTTTTCTTCCAAAGTTTTGGATGTCTCCCCGTTGCGCTTTGGGGCGTTTATTGTCGCGGGCGCTAGGCCTACCCACACAAGTGAGGTATCATTTTCATCGGGAGACTTGGGGGAACGCTGGGTGGAAGGAAATTTGTGGCTCCTCTCAGATTCCAGAACTTTCTGCCACAGAAATGTGAGGACCATGTGTTTCTTTAGCCAAATTCTGAGGTTTGCAAACAATTATGGGTAACAGAACCTGGTCCGAGCCCAGCAAGTCACCCCATCTTGGATTCCCCTAGGTCTCTAGTTTTCAGAAATGCACAGGTTTGGTAGGTTTCCCAAGGTGCCGGCTGAGCTAGAGGCCAAAATCTACAGGTATGCACTTCGCAAAAAACACCTCTATTTTCTTCCAAAGTTTTGGATGTGTCCACGGTGCGCTTTGGGGCGTTTCCTGTCGCGGGCGCTAGGCCTACCCACACAAGTGAGGTATCATTTTTATCGGGAGACTTGGGGGAACGCTGGGTGGAAGGAAATTTGTGGCTCCTCTCAGATTCCAGAACTTTCTGCCACAGAAATGTGAGGAACATGTGTTTGGGTTTTTTAGCCAAATGTTGAGGTTTGCAAAGGATTCTGGGTAAAAGAACCTGGTCCGAGCCGCGCAAGTCACCCCATCTTGGATTCCCCTAGGTCTCTAGTTTTCAGAAATGCACAGGTTTGGTAGGTTTCCCTAGGTGCCGGCTGAGCTAGAGGCCAAAATCTACAGGTAGGCACTTCGCAAAAAACACCTCTGTTTTCTTCCAAAAATTTGGATGTCTCCCCGTTGCGCTTTGGGGCGTTTCCTGTCGCGGGCGCTAGGCCTACCCACACAAGTGAGGTATCATTTTTATCGGGCGACTTGGGGGAATGCTGGGTGGAAGGAAATTTGTGGCTCCTCTCAGATTCCAGAACTTTCTGCCACAGAAATGTGAGGACCATGTGTTTTTTTAGCCAAATTCTGAGGTTTGCAAAGGATTCTGGGTAACAGAACCTGGTCCGAGCCCCGCAAGTCACCCCATCTTGGATTCCCCTAGGTCTCTAGTTTTCAGAAATGCACAGGTTTGGTAGGTTTCCCTAGGTGTCGGCTGAGCTAGAGGCCAAAATCTACAGGTAGGCACTTCGCAAAAAACACCTCTGTTTTCTTCCAAAAATTTGGATGTCTCCCCGTTGCGCTTTGGGGCGTTTCCTGTCGCGGGCGCTAGGCCTACCCACACAAGTGAGGTATCATTTTTATCGGGCGACTTGGGGGAATGCTGGGTGGAAGGAAATTTGTGGCTCCTCTCAGATTCCAGAACTTTCTGCCACAGAAATGTGAGGACCATGTGTTTTTTTAGCCAAATTCTGAGGTTTGCAAAGGATTCTGGGTAACAGAACCTGGTCCGAGCCCCGCAAGTCACCCCATCTTGGATTCCCCTAGGTCTCTAGTTTTCAGAAATGCACAGGTTTGGTAGGTTTCCCTAGGTGCCGGCTGAGCTAGGGGCCAAAATCCACAGGTAGGAACTTCGCAAAAAACACCTCTGTTTTCTTCCAAAATTTTGGATGTGTCCACGTTGCGCTTTGGGGTGTTTCCTGTCGCGGGCGCTAGGCCTACCCACACAAGTGAGGTATCATTTTTATCAGGAGACTTGGGGGAACGCTGGGTGGAAGGAAATTTGTGGCTCCTCTCAGATTCCAGAACTTTCTGCCACAGAAATGTGAGGAACATGTGTTTTTTTAGCCAAATTCTGAGGTTTGCAAAGGATTCTGGGTAACAGAACCTGGTCCGAGCCCCGCAAGTCACCTCTCCTTGGATTCCCCTAGGTCTCTAGTTTTCAGAAATGCACAGGTTTGGTAGGTTTCCCTAGGTGCCGGCTGAGCTAGAGGCCAAAATCTACAGGTAGGCACTTCGCAAAAAACACCTCTGTTTTCTTCCAAAAATTTGGATGTGTCCACGTTGCGCTTTGGGGCATTTCCTCTCGCGGGCGCTAGGCCTACCCACACAAGTGAGGTATCATTTTTATCGGGAGACTTGGGGGAACGCTGGGTGGAAGGAAAGTTGTGGCTCCTCTCAGATTCCAGAACTTTCTGCCACAGAAATGTGGGGAACATGTGTTTTTTTAGCCAAATTTCGAGGTTTGCAAATTATTCTGGGTAACAGAACCTGGTCCGAGCCCCGCAAGTCACCCCCTCTTGGATTCCCCTAGGTCTCTAGTTTTCAGAAATGCACAGGTTTGGTAGGTTTCCCTAGGTGCCGGCTGAGCTAGAGGCCAAAATCTACAGGTAGGCACTTTGCAGAAAACACCTCTGTTTTCTTCCAAAAATTTGGATGTCTCCCCTTTGCGCTTTGGGGCGTTTCCTGTCGCGGGCGCTAGGCCTACCACACAAGTGAGGTATCATTTTTATCGGGCGACTTGGGGGAATGCTGGGTGGAAGGAAATTTGTGGCTCCTCTCAGATTCCAGAACTTTCTGCCACAGAAATGTGAGGACCATGTGTTTTTTTAGCCAAATTCTGAGGTTTGCAAAGGATTCTGGGTAACAGAACCTGGTCCGAGCCCCGCAAGTCACCCCATCTTGGATTCCCCTAGGTCTCTAGTTTTCAGAAATGCACAGGTTTGGTAGGTTTCCCTAGGTGCCGGCTGAGCTAGGGGCCAAAATCCACAGGTAGGAACTTCGCAAAAAACACCTCTGTTTTCTTACAAAATTTTGGATGTGTCCACGTTGCGCTTTGGGGCATTTCCTCTCGCGGGCGCTAGGCCTACCCACACAAGTGAGGTATCATTTTTATCGGGAGACTTGGGGGAACGCTGGGTGGAAGGAAAGTTGTGGCTCCTCTCAGATTCCAGAACTTTCTGCCACAGAAATGTGGGGAACATGTGTTTTTTTAGCCAAATTTCGAGGTTTGCAAATTATTCTGGGTAACAGAACCTGGTCCGAGCCCCGCAAGTCACCCCATCTTGGATTCCCCTAAGTCTCTAGTATTCAGAAATGCACAGGTTTGTAGGTTTCCCTAGCTGCCGGCTGAGCTAGAGGCCAAAATCTACAGGTAGGCACTTCGCAAAAAACACCTCTGTTTTCTTCTAAAATTTTGGATGTGTCCACGTTGCGCTTTGGGGTGTTTCCTGTCGCGGGCGCTAGGGCTACCCACACAAGTGAGGTATCATTTTTATCGGGAGACTTGGGGGAACGCTGGGTGGAAGGAAATTTGTGGCTCCTCTCAGATTCCAGAACTTTCTGCCACAGAAATGTGAGGACCATGTGTTTTTTTAGCCAAATTCTGAGGTTTGCAAAGGATTCTGGGTAACAGAACCTGGTCCGAGCCCCGCAAGTCACCCCATCTTGGATTCCCCTAAGTCTCTAGTTTTCAGAAATGCACAGGTTTGGAAGGTTTCCCTAGGTGCCGGCTGAGCTAGGGGCCAAAATCCACAGGTAGGAACTTCGCAAAAAACACCTCTGTTTTCTTCCAAAATTTTGGATGTGTCCACGTTGCGCTTTGGGGTGTTTCCTGTCGCGGGCGCTAGGCCTACCTACACAAGTGAGGTATCATTTTTATCAGGAGACTTGGGGGAACGCTGGGTGGAAGGAAATTTGTGGCTCCTCTCAGATTCCAGAACTTTTTGCCACAGAAATGTGAGGACCATGTGTTTTTTTAGCCAAATTCTGAGGTTTGCAAAGGATTCTGGGTAACAGAACCTGGTCCGAGCCCCGCAAGTCACCCCTCCTTGGATTCCCCTAGGTCTCTAGTTTTCAGAAATGCACAGGTTTGGTAGGTTTTTCGTAAGGTGCCGGCTGAGCTAGAGGCCAAAATCTACAGGTATGCACTTCGCAAAAAACACCTCTGTTTTCTTCCAAAGTTTTGGATGTCTCCCCGTTGCGCTTTGGGGCGTTTATTGTCGCGGGCGCTAGGCCTACCCACACAAGTGAGGTATCATTTTCATCGGGAGACTTGGGGGAACGCTGGGTGGAAGGAAATTTGTGGCTCCTCTCAGATTCCAGAACTTTCTGCCACAGAAATGTGAGGACCATGTGTTTCTTTAGCCAAATTCTGAGGTTTGCAAACAATTATGGGTAACAGAACCTGGTCCGAGCCCAGCAAGTCACCCCATCTTGGATTCCCCTAGGTCTCTAGTTTTCAGAAATGCACAGGTTTGGTAGGTTTCCCAAGGTGCCGGCTGAGCTAGAGGCCAAAATCTACAGGTATGCACTTCGCAAAAAACACCTCTATTTTCTTCCAAAGTTTTGGATGTGTCCACGGTGCGCTTTGGGGCGTTTCCTGTCGCGGGCGCTAGGCCTACCCACACAAGTGAGGTATCATTTTTATCGGGAGACTTGGGGGAACGCTGGGTGGAAGGAAATTTGTGGCTCCTCTCAGATTCCAGAACTTTCTGCCACAGAAATGTGAGGAACATGTGTTTGGGTTTTTTAGCCAAATGTTGAGGTTTGCAAAGGATTCTGGGTAAAAGAACCTGGTCCGAGCCGCGCAAGTCACCCCATCTTGGATTCCCCTAGGTCTCTAGTTTTCAGAAATGCACAGGTTTGGTAGGTTTCCCTAGGTGCCGGCTGAGCTAGAGGCCAAAATCTACAGGTAGGCACTTCGCAAAAAACACCTCTGTTTTCTTCCAAAAATTTGGATGTCTCCCCGTTGCGCTTTGGGGCGTTTCCTGTCGCGGGCGCTAGGCCTACCCACACAAGTGAGGTATCATTTTTATCGGGCGACTTGGGGGAATGCTGGGTGGAAGGAAATTTGTGGCTCCTCTCAGATTCCAGAACTTTCTGCCACAGAAATGTGAGGACCATGTGTTTTTTTAGCCAAATTCTGAGGTTTGCAAAGGATTCTGGGTAACAGAACCTGGTCCGAGCCCCGCAAGTCACCCCATCTTGGATTCCCCTAGGTCTCTAGTTTTCAGAAATGCACAGGTTTGGTAGGTTTCCCTAGGTGTCGGCTGAGCTAGAGGCCAAAATCTACAGGTAGGCACTTCGCAAAAAACACCTCTGTTTTCTTCCAAAAATTTGGATGTCTCCCCGTTGCGCTTTGGGGCGTTTCCTGTCGCGGGCGCTAGGCCTACCCACACAAGTGAGGTATCATTTTTATCGGGCGACTTGGGGGAATGCTGGGTGGAAGGAAATTTGTGGCTCCTCTCAGATTCCAGAACTTTCTGCCACAGAAATGTGAGGACCATGTGTTTTTTTAGCCAAATTCTGAGGTTTGCAAAGGATTCTGGGTAACAGAACCTGGTCCGAGCCCCGCAAGTCACCCCATCTTGGATTCCCCTAGGTCTCTAGTTTTCAGAAATGCACAGGTTTGGTAGGTTTCCCTAGGTGCCGGCTGAGCTAGGGGCCAAAATCCACAGGTAGGAACTTCGCAAAAAACACCTCTGTTTTCTTCCAAAATTTTGGATGTGTCCACGTTGCGCTTTGGGGTGTTTCCTGTCGCGGGCGCTAGGCCTACCCACACAAGTGAGGTATCATTTTTATCAGGAGACTTGGGGGAACGCTGGGTGGAAGGAAATTTGTGGCTCCTCTCAGATTCCAGAACTTTCTGCCACAGAAATGTGAGGAACATGTGTTTTTTTAGCCAAATTCTGAGGTTTGCAAAGGATTCTGGGTAACAGAACCTGGCCCGAGCCCCGCAAGTCACCTCTCCTTGGATTCCCCTAGGTCTCTAGTTTTCAGAAATGCACAGGTTTGGTAGGTTTCCCTAGGTGCCGGCTGAGCTAGAGGCCAAAATCTACAGGTAGGCACTTCGCAAAAAACACCTCTGTTTTCTTCCAAAAATTTGGATGTGTCCACGTTGCGCTTTGGGGCATTTCCTCTCGCGGGCGCTAGGCCTACCCACACAAGTGAGGTATCATTTTTATCGGGAGACTTGGGGGAACGCTGGGTGGAAGGAAAGTTGTGGCTCCTCTCAGATTCCAGAACTTTCTGCCACAGAAATGTGGGGAACATGTGTTTTTTTAGCCAAATTTCGAGGTTTGCAAATTATTCTGGGTAACAGAACCTGGTCCGAGCCCCGCAAGTCACCCCCTCTTGGATTCCCCTAGGTCTCTAGTTTTCAGAAATGCACAGGTTTGGTAGGTTTCCCTAGGTGCCGGCTGAGCTAGAGGCCAAAATCTACAGGTAGGCACTTTGCAGAAAACACCTCTGTTTTCTTCCAAAAATTTGGATGTCTCCCCTTTGCGCTTTGGGGCGTTTCCTGTCGCGGGCGCTAGGCCTACCCACACAAGTGAGGTATCATTTTTATCGGGCGACTTGGGGGAATGCTGGGTGGAAGGAAATTTGTGGCTCCTCTCAGATTCCAGAACTTTCTGCCACAGAAATGTGAGGACCATGTGTTTTTTTAGCCAAATTCTGAGGTTTGCAAAGGATTCTGGGTAACAGAACCTGGTCCGAGCCCCGCAAGTCACCCCATCTTGGATTCCCCTAGGTCTCTAGTTTTCAGAAATGCACAGGTTTGGTAGGTTTCCCTAGGTGCCGGCTGAGCTAGGGGCCAAAATCCACAGGTAGGAACTTCGCAAAAAACACCTCTGTTTTCTTACAAAATTTTGGATGTGTCCACGTTGCGCTTTGGGGCATTTCCTCTCGCGGGCGCTAGGCCTACCCACACAAGTGAGGTATCATTTTTATCGGGAGACTTGGGGGAACGCTGGGTGGAAGGAAAGTTGTGGCTCCTCTCAGATTCCAGAACTTTCTGCCACAGAAATGTGGGGAACATGTGTTTTTTTAGCCAAATTTCGAGGTTTGCAAATTATTCTGGGTAACAGAACCTGGTCCGAGCCCCGCAAGTCACCCCATCTTGGATTCCCCTAAGTCTCTAGTATTCAGAAATGCACAGGTTTGTAGGTTTCCCTAGCTGCCGGCTGAGCTAGAGGCCAAAATCTACAGGTAGGCACTTTGCAAAAAACACCTCTGTTTTCTTCTAAAATTTTGGATGTGTCCACGTTGCGCTTTGGGGTGTTTCCTGTCGCGGGCGCTAGGCCTACCCACACAAGTGAGGTATCATTTTTATCGGGAGACTTGGGGGAACGCTGGGTGGAAGGAAATTTGTGGCTCCTCTCAGATTCCAGAACTTTCTGCCACAGAAATGTGAGGACCATGTGTTTTTTTAGCCAAATTCTGAGGTTTGCAAAGGATTCTGGGTAACAGAACCTGGTCCGAGCCACGCAAGTCACCCCATCTTGGATTCCCCTAGGTCTCTAGTTTTCAGAAATGCACAGGTTTGGAAGGTTTCCCTAGGTGCCGGCTGAGCTAGGGGCCAAAATCCACAGGTAGGAACTTCGCAAAAAACACCTCTGTTTTCTTCCAAAATTTTGGATGTGTCCACGTTGCGCTTTGGGGTGTTTCCTGTCGCGGGCGCTAGGCCTACCTACACAAGTGAGGTATCATTTTTATCAGGAGACTTGGGGGAACGCTGGGTGGAAGGAAATTTGTGGCTCCTCTCAGATTCCAGAACTTTTTGCCACAGAAATGTGAGGACCATGTGTTTTTTTAGCCAAATTCTGAGGTTTGCAAAGGATTCTGGGTAACAGAACCTGGTCCGAGCCCCGCAAGTCACCCCTCCTTGGATTCCCCTAGGTCTCTAGTTTTCAGAAATGCACAGGTTTGGTAGGTTTTTCGTAAGGTGCCGGCTGAGCTAGAGGCCAAAATCTACAGGTATGCACTTCGCAAAAAACACCTCTGTTTTCTTCCAAAGTTTTGGATGTCTCCCCGTTGCGCTTTGGGGCGTTTATTGTCGCGGGCGCTAGGCCTACCCACACAAGTGAGGTATCATTTTCATCGGGAGACTTGGGGGAACGCTGGGTGGAAGGAAATTTGTGGCTCCTCTCAGATTCCAGAACTTTCTGCCACAGAAATGTGAGGACCATGTGTTTCTTTAGCCAAATTCTGAGGTTTGCAAACAATTATGGGTAACAGAACCTGGTCCGAGCCCAGCAAGTCACCCCATCTTGGATTCCCCTAGGTCTCTAGTTTTCAGAAATGCACAGGTTTGGTAGGTTTCCCAAGGTGCCGGCTGAGCTAGAGGCCAAAATCTACAGGTATGCACTTCGCAAAAAACACCTCTATTTTCTTCCAAAGTTTTGGATGTGTCCACGGTGCGCTTTGGGGCGTTTCCTGTCGCGGGCGCTAGGCCTACCCACACAAGTGAGGTATCATTTTTATCGGGAGACTTGGGGGAACGCTGGGTGGAAGGAAATTTGTGGCTCCTCTCAGATTCCAGAACTTTCTGCCACAGAAATGTGAGGAACATGTGTTTGGGTTTTTTAGCCAAATGTTGAGGTTTGCAAAGGATTCTGGGTAAAAGAACCTGGTCCGAGCCGCGCAAGTCACCCCATCTTGGATTCCCCTAGGTCTCTAGTTTTCAGAAATGCACAGGTTTGGTAGGTTTCCCTAGGTGCCGGCTGAGCTAGAGGCCAAAATCTACAGGTAGGCACTTCGCAAAAAACACCTCTGTTTTCTTCCAAAAATTTGGATGTCTCCCCGTTGCGCTTTGGGGCGTTTCCTGTCGCGGGCGCTAGGCCTACCCACACAAGTGAGGTATCATTTTTATCGGGCGACTTGGGGGAATGCTGGGTGGAAGGAAATTTGTGGCTCCTCTCAGATTCCAGAACTTTCTGCCACAGAAATGTGAGGACCATGTGTTTTTTTAGCCAAATTCTGAGGTTTGCAAAGGATTCTGGGTAACAGAACCTGGTCCGAGCCCCGCAAGTCACCCCATCTTGGATTCCCCTAGGTCTCTAGTTTTCAGAAATGCACAGGTTTGGTAGGTTTCCCTAGGTGCCGGCTGAGCTAGAGGCCAAAATCTACAGGTAGGCACTTCGCAAAAAACACCTCTGTTTTCTTCCAAAAATTTGGATGTCTCCCCGTTGCGCTTTGGGGCGTTTCCTGTCGCGGGCGCTAGGCCTACCCACACAAGTGAGGTATCATTTTTATCGGGCGACTTGGGGGAATGCTGGGTGGAAGGAAATTTGTGGCTCCTCTCAGATTCCAGAACTTTCTGCCACAGAAATGTGAGGACCATGTGTTTTTTTAGCCAAATTCTGAGGTTTGCAAAGGATTCTGGGTAACAGAACCTGGTCCGAGCCCCGCAAGTCACCCCATCTTGGATTCCCCTAGGTCTCTAGTTTTCAGAAATGCACAGGTTTGGTAGGTTTCCCTAGGTGCCGGCTGAGCTAGGGGCCAAAATCCACAGGTAGGAACTTCGCAAAAAACACCTCTGTTTTCTTCCAAAATTTTGGATGTGTCCACGTTGCGCTTTGGGGTGTTTCCTGTCGCGGGCGCTAGGCCTACCCACACAAGTGAGGTATCATTTTTATCAGGAGACTTGGGGGAACGCTGGGTGGAAGGAAATTTGTGGCTCCTCTCAGATTCCAGAACTTTCTGCCACAGAAATGTGAGGAACATGTGTTTTTTTAGCCAAATTCTGAGGTTTGCAAAGGATTCTGGGTAACAGAACCTGGTCCGAGCCCCGCAAGTCACCTCTCCTTGGATTCCCCTAGGTCTCTAGTTTTCAGAAATGCACAGGTTTGGTAGGTTTCCCTAGGTGCCGGCTGAGCTAGAGGCCAAAATCTACAGGTAGGCACTTCGCAAAAAACACCTCTGTTTTCTTCAAAAAATTTGGATGTGTCCACGTTGCGCTTTGGGGCATTTCCTCTCGCGGGCGCTAGGCCTACCCACACAAGTGAGGTATCATTTTTATCGGGAGACTTGGGGGAACGCTGGGTGGAAGGAAAGTTGTGGCTCCTCTCAGATTCCAGAACTTTCTGCCACAGAAATGTGGGGAACATGTGTTTTTTTAGCCAAATTTCGAGGTTTGCAAATTATTCTGGGTAACAGAACCTGGTCCGAGCCCCGCAAGTCACCCCATCTTGGATTCCCCTAGGTCTCTAGTTTTCAGAAATGCACAGGTTTGGTAGGTTTCCCTAGGTGCCGGCTGAGCTAGAGGCCAAAATCTACAGGTATGCACTTCGCAAAAAACACCTCTGTTTTCTTCCAAAAATTTGGATGTGTCCATGTTGCGCTTTGGGGCGTTTCCTGTCGCGGGCGCTAGGCCTACCCACACAAGTGAGGTATCATTTTTATCGGGAGACTTGGGGGAACGCTGAGTGGAAGGAAGTTGTGGATCCTCTCAGATTCCAGAACTTTCTGCCACAGAAATGTGGGGAACATGTGTTTTTTTAGCCAAATTTCGAGGTTTGCAAAGGATTCTCGGTAACAGAACCTGGTCCGAGCCCCGCAAGTCACCCCATCTTGGATTCCCCTAGGTCTCTAGTTTTCAGAAATGCACAGGTTTGGTAGGTTTCCCTAGGTGCCGGCTGAGCTAGAGGCCAAAATCTACAGGTAGGCACTTCGCAAAAAACACCTCTGTTTTCTTCCAAAAATGTGGATGTCTCCCCGTTGCGCTTTGGGGCGTTTCCTGTCGCGGGCGCTAGGCCTACCCACACAAGTGAGGTATCATTTTTATCGGGCGACTTGGGGGAATGCTGGGTGGAAGGAAATTTGTGGCTCCTCTCAGATTCCAGAACTTTCTGCCACAGAAATGTGAGGACCATGTGTTTTTTTAGCCAAATTCTGAGGTTTGCAAAGGATTCTGGGTAACAGAACCTGGTCCGAGCCCCGCAAGTCACCCCATCTTGGATTCCCCTAGGTCTCTAGTTTTCAGAAATGCACAGGTTTGGTAGGTTTCCCTAGGTGCCGGCTGAGCTAGGGGCCAAAATCCACAGGTAGGAACTTCGCAAAAAACACCTCTGTTTTCTTACAAAATTTTGGATGTGTCCACGTTGCGCTTTGGGGTGTTTCCTGTCGCGGGCGCTAGGCCTACCCACACAAGTGAGGTATCATTTTTATCAGGAGACTTGGGGGAACGCTGGGTGGAAGGAAATTTGTGGCTCCTCTCAGATTCCAGAACTTTCTGCCACAGAAATGTGAGGAACATGTGTTTTTTTAGCCAAATTCTGAGGTTTGCAAAGGATTCTGGGTAACAGAACCTGGTCCGAGCCCCGCAAGTCACCCCTCCTTGGATTCCCCTAGGTCTCTAGTTTTCAGAAATGCACAGGTTTGGTAGGTTTCCCAAGGTGCCGGCTGAGCTAGAGGCCAAAATCTACAGGTATGCACTTCGCAAAAAACACCTCTGTTTTCTTCCAAAGTTTTGGATGTGTCCACGGTGCGCTTTGGGGCGTTTCCTGTCGCGGGCGCTAGGCCTACCCACACAAGTGAGGTATCATTTTTATCGGGAGACTTGGGGGAACGCTGGGTGGAAGGAAATTTGTGGCTCCTCTCAGATTCCAGAACTTTCTGCCACAGAAATGTGAGGAACATGTGTTTGGGTTTTTTAGCCAAATGTTGAGGTTTGCAAAGGATTCTGGGTAAAAGAACCTGGTCCGAGCCCCGCAAGTCACCCCATCTTGGATTCCCCTAGGTCTCTAGTTTTCAGAAATGCACAGGTTTGGTAGGTTTCCCTAGGTGCCGGCTGAGCTAGAGGCCAAAATCTACAGGTAGGCACTTCGCAAAAAACACCTCTGTTTTCTTCCAAAAATTTGGATGTCTCCCCGTTGCGCTTTGGGGCGTTTCCTGTCGGGGGCGCTAGGCCTACCCACACAAGTGAGGTATCATTTTTATCGGGCGACTTGGGGGAATGCTGGGTGGAAGGAAATTTGTGGCTCCTCTCAGATTCCAGAACTTTCTGCCACAGAAATGTGAGGACCATGTGTTTTTTTAGCCAAATTCTGAGGTTTGCAAAGGATTCTGGGTAACAGAACCTGGTCCGAGCCCCGCAAGTCACCCCATCTTGGATTCCCCTAGGTCTCTAGTTTTCAGAAATGCACAGGTTTGGTAGGTTTCCCTAGGTGCCGGCTGAGCTAGAGGCCAAAATCTACAGGTAGGCACTTCGCAAAAAACACCTCTGTTTTCTTCCAAAAATTTGGATGTCTCCCCGTTGCGCTTTGGGGCGTTTCCTGTCGCGGGCGCTAGGCCTACCCACACAAGTGAGGTATCATTTTTATCGGGCGACTTGGGGGAATGCTGGGTGGAAGGAAATTTGTGGCTCCTCTCAGATTCCAGAACTTTCTGCCACAGAAATGTGAGGACCATGTGTTTTTTTAGCCAAATTCTGAGGTTTGCAAAGGATTCTGGGTAACAGAACCTGGTCCGAGCCCCGCAAGTCACCCCATCTTGGATTCCCCTAGGTCTCTAGTTTTCAGAAATGCACAGGTTTGGTAGGTTTCCCTAGGTGCCGGCTGAGCTAGGGGCCAAAATCCACAGGTAGGAACTTCGCAAAAAACACCTCTGTTTTCTTCCAAAATTTTGGATGTGTCCACGTTGCGCTTTGGGGTGTTTCCTGTCGCGGGCGCTAGGCCTACCCACACAAGTGAGGTATCATTTTTATCAGGAGACTTGGGGGAACGCTGGGTGGAAGGAAATTTGTGGCTCCTCTCAGATTCCAGAACTTTCTGCCACAGAAATGTGAGGAACATGTGTTTTTTTAGCCAAATTCTGAGGTTTGCAAAGGATTCTGGGTAACAGAACCTGGTCCGAGCCCCGCAAGTCACCTCTCCTTGGATTCCCCTAGGTCTCTAGTTTTCAGAAATGCACAGGTTTGGTAGGTTTCCCTAGGTGCCGGCTGAGCTAGAGGCCAAAATCTACAGGTAGGCACTTCGCAAAAAACACCTCTGTTTTCTTCCAAAAATTTGGATGTGTCCACGTTGCGCTTTGGGGCATTTCCTCTCGCGGGCGCTAGGCCTACCCACACAAGTGAGGTATCATTTTTATCGGGAGACTTGGGGGAACGCTGGGTGGAAGGAAAGTTGTGGCTCCTCTCAGATTCCAGAACTTTCTGCCACAGAAATGTGGGGAACATGTGTTTTTTTAGCCAAATTTCGAGGTTTGCAAATTATTCTGGGTAACAGAACCTGGTCCGAGCCCCGCAAGTCACCCCATCTTGAATTCCCCTAGGTCTCTAGTTTTCAGAAATGCACAGGTTTGGTAGGTTTCCCTAGGTGCCGGCTGAGCTAGAGGCCAAAATCTACAGGTAGGCACTTTGCAAAAAACACCTCTGTTTTCTTCCAAAAATTTGGATGTCTCCCCGTTGCGCTTTGGGGCGTTTCCTGTCGCGGGCGCTAGGCCTACCCACACAAGTGAGGTATCATTTTTATCGGGCGACTTGGGGGAATGCTGGGTGGAAGGAAATTTGTGGCTCCTCTCAGATTCCAGAACTTTCTGCCACAGAAATGAGAGGACCATGTGTTTTTTTTAGCCAAATTCTGAGGTTTGCAAAGGATTCTGGGTAACAGAACCTGGTCCGAGCTCCGCAAGTCACCCCATCTTGGATTCCCCTAGGTCTCTAGTTTTCAGAAATGCACAGGTTTGGTAGGTTTCCCTAGGTGCCGGCTGAGCTAGGGGCCAAAATCCACAGGTAGGAACTTCGCAAAAAACACCTCTGTTTTCTTACAAAATTTTGGATGTGTCCACGTTGCGCTTTGGGGTGTTTCCTGTCGCGGGCGCTAGGCCTACCCACACAAGTGAGGTATCATTTTTATCAGGAGACTTGGGGGAACGCTGGGTGGAAAGAAATATGTGGCTCCTCTCAGATTCCAGAACTTTCTGCCACAGAAATGTGAGGAACATGTGTTTTTTTAGCCAAATTCTGAGGTTTGCAAAGGATTCTGGGTAACAGAACCTGGTCCGAGCCCCGCAAGTCACCCCTCCTTGGATTCCCCTAGGTCTCTAGTTTTCAGAAATGCACAGGTTTGGTAGTTTTCCCAAGGTGCCGGCTGAGCTAGAGGCCAAAATCTACAGGTATGCACTTCGCAAAAAACACCTCTGTTTTCTTCCAAAGTTTTGGATGTGTCCACGGTGCGCTTTGGGGCGTTTCCTGTCGCGGGCGCTAGGCCTACCCACACAAGTGAGGTATCATTTTTATCGGGAGACTTGGGGGAACGCTGGGTGGAAGGAAATTTGTGGCTCCTCTCAGATTCCAGAACTTTCTGCCACAGAAATGTGAGGAACATGTGTTTTTTTAGCCAAATTTTGAGGTTTGCAAAGGATTCTGGGTAAAAGAACCTGGTCCGAGCCCCGCAAGTCACCCCTCCTTGGATTCCCCTAGGTCTCTAGTTTTCAGAAATGCACAGGTTTGGTAGGTTTCCCTAGGTGCCGGCTGAGCTAGAGGCCAAAATCTACAGGTAGGCACTTCGCAAAAAACACCTCTGTTTTCTTCCAAAAATTTGGATGTGTCCATGTTGCGCTTTGGGGCATTTCCTCTCGCGGGCGCTAGGCCTACCCACACAAGTGAGGTATCATTTTTATCGGGAGACTTGGGGGAACGCTGGGTGGAAGGAAAGTTGTGGCTCCTCTCAGATTCCAGAACTTTCTGCCACAGAAATGTGGGAACATGTGTTTTTTTAGCCAAATTTCGAGGTTTGCAAATTATTCTGGGTAACAGAACCTGGTCCGAGCCCCGCAAGTCACCCCATCTTGGATTCCCCTAGGTCTCTAGTTTTCAGAAATGCACAGGTTTGGTAGGTTTCCCTAGGTGCCGGCTGAGCTAGGGGCCAAAATCCACAGGTAGGAACTTCGCAAAAAACACCTCTGTTTTCTTACAAAATTTTGGATGTGTCCACGTTGCGCTTTGGGGTGTTTCCTGTCGCGGGCGCTAGGCCTACCCACACAAGTGAGGTATCATTTTTATCAGGAGACTTGGGGGAACGCTGGGTGGAAGGAAATTTGTGGCTCCTCTCAGATTCCAGAACTTTCTGCCACAGAAATGTGAGGAACATGTGTTTTTTTAGCCAAATTCTGAGGTTTGCAAAGGATTCTGGGTAACAGAACCTGGTCCGAGCCCCGCAAGTCACCCCTCCTTGGATTCCCCTAGGTCTCTAGTTTTCAGAAATGCACAGGTTTGGTAGGTTTCCCAAGGTGCCGGCTGAGCTAGAGGCCAAAATCTACAGGTATGCACTTCGCAAAAAACACCTCTGTTTTCTTCCAAAGTTTTGGATGTGTCCACGGTGCGCTTTGGGGCGTTTCCTGTCGCGGGCGCTAGGCCTACCCACACAAGTGAGGTATCATTTTTATCGGGAGACTTGGGGGAACGCTGGGTGGAAGGAAATTTGTGGCTCCTCTCAGATTCCAGAACTTTCTGCCACAGAAATGTGAGGAACATGTGTTTTTTTAGCCAAATTCTGAGGTTTGCAAAGGATTCTGGGTAACAGAACCTGGTCCGAGCCCCGCAAGTCACCTCTCCTTGGATTCCCCTAGGTCTCTAGTTTTCAGAAATGCACAGGTTTGGTAGGTTTCCCTAGGTGCCGGCTGAGCTAGAGGCCAAAATCTACAGGTAGGCACTTCGCAAAAAACACCTCTGTTTTCTTCCAAAAATTTGGATGTGTCCACGTTGCGCTTTGGGGCATTTCCTCTCGCGGGCGCTAGGCCTACCCACACAAGTGAGGTATCATTTTTATCGGGAGACTTGGGGGAACGCTGGGTGGAAGGAAAGTTGTGGCTCCTCTCAGATTCCAGAACTTTCTGCCACAGAAATGTGGGGAACATGTGTTTTTTTAGCCAAATTTCGAGGTTTGCAAATTATTCTGGGTAACAGAACCTGGTCCGAGCCCCGCAAGTCACCCCATCTTGGATTCCCCTAGGTCTCTAGTTTTCAGAAATGCACAGGTTTGGTAGGTTTCCCTAGGTGCCGGCTGAGCTAGAGGCCAAAATCTACAGGTATGCACTTCGCAAAAAACACCTCTGTTTTCTTCCAAAAATTTGGATGTGTCCATGTTGCGCTTTGGGGCGTTTCCTGTCGCGGGCGCTAGGCCTACCCACACAAGTGAGGTATCATTTTTATCGGGAGACTTGGGGGAACGCTGAGTGGAAGGAAGTTGTGGATCCTCTCAGATTCCAGAACTTTCTGCCACAGAAATGTGGGGAACATGTGTTTTTTTAGCCAAATTTCGAGGTTTGCAAAGGATTCTCGGTAACAGAACCTGGTCCGAGCCCCGCAAGTCACCCCATCTTGGATTCCCCTAGGTCTCTAGTTTTCAGAAATGCACAGGTTTGGTAGGTTTCCCTAGGTGCCGGCTGAGCTAGAGGCCAAAATCTACAGGTAGGCACTTCGCAAAAAACACCTCTGTTTTCTTCCAAAAATGTGGATGTCTCCCCGTTGCGCTTTGGGGCGTTTCCTGTCGCGGGCGCTAGGCCTACCCACACAAGTGAGGTATCATTTTTATCGGGCGACTTGGGGGAATGCTGGGTGGAAGGAAATTTGTGGCTCCTCTCAGATTCCAGAACTTTCTGCCACAGAAATGTGAGGACCATGTGTTTTTTTAGCCAAATTCTGAGGTTTGCAAAGGATTCTGGGTAACAGAACCTGGTCCGAGCCCCGCAAGTCACCCCATCTTGGATTCCCCTAGGTCTCTAGTTTTCAGAAATGCACAGGTTTGGTAGGTTTCCCTAGGTGCCGGCTGAGCTAGGGGCCAAAATCCACAGGTAGGAACTTCGCAAAAAACACCTCTGTTTTCTTACAAAATTTTGGATGTGTCCACGTTGCGCTTTGGGGTGTTTCCTGTCGCGGGCGCTAGGCCTACCCACACAAGTGAGGTATCATTTTTATCAGGAGACTTGGGGGAACGCTGGGTGGAAGGAAATTTGTGGCTCCTCTCAGATTCCAGAACTTTCTGCCACAGAAATGTGAGGAACATGTGTTTTTTTAGCCAAATTCTGAGGTTTGCAAAGGATTCTGGGTAACAGAACCTGGTCCGAGCCCCGCAAGTCACCCCTCCTTGGATTCCCCTAGGTCTCTAGTTTTCAGAAATGCACAGGTTTGGTAGGTTTCCCAAGGTGCCGGCTGAGCTAGAGGCCAAAATCTACAGGTATGCACTTCGCAAAAAACACCTCTGTTTTCTTCCAAAGTTTTGGATGTGTCCACGGTGCGCTTTGGGGCGTTTCCTGTCGCGGGCGCTAGGCCTACCCACACAAGTGAGGTATCATTTTTATCGGGAGACTTGGGGGAACGCTGGGTGGAAGGAAATTTGTGGCTCCTCTCAGATTCCAGAACTTTCTGCCACAGAACTGTGAGGAACATGTGTTTGGGTTTTTTAGCCAAATGTTGAGGTTTGCAAAGGATTCTGGGTAAAAGAACCTGGTCCGAGCCCCGCAAGTCACCCCATCTTGGATTCCCCTAGGTCTCTAGTTTTCAGAAATGCACAGGTTTGGTAGGTTTCCCTAGGTGCCGGCTGAGCTAGAGGCCAAAATCTACAGGTAGGCACTTCGCAAAAAACACCTCTGTTTTCTTCCAAAAATTTGGATGTCTCCCCGTTGCGCTTTGGGGCGTTTCCTGTCGGGGGCGCTAGGCCTACCCACACAAGTGAGGTATCATTTTTATCGGGCGACTTGGGGGAATGCTGGGTGGAAGGAAATTTGTGGCTCCTCTCAGATTCCAGAACTTTCTGCCACAGAAATGTGAGGACCATGTGTTTTTTTAGCCAAATTCTGAGGTTTGCAAAGGATTCTGGGTAACAGAACCTGGTCCGAGCCCCGCAAGTCACCCCATCTTGGATTCCCCTAGGTCTCTAGTTTTCAGAAATGCACAGGTTTGGTAGGTTTCCCTAGGTGCCGGCTGAGCTAGAGGCCAAAATCTACAGGTAGGCACTTCGCAAAAAACACCTCTGTTTTCTTCCAAAAATTTGGATGTCTCCCCGTTGCGCTTTGGGGCGTTTCCTGTCGCGGGCGCTAGGCCTACCCACACAAGTGAGGTATCATTTTTATCGGGCGACTTGGGGGAATGCTGGGTGGAAGGAAATTTGTGGCTCCTCTCAGATTCCAGAACTTTCTGCCACAGAAATGTGAGGACCATGTGTTTTTTTAGCCAAATTCTGAGGTTTGCAAAGGATTCTGGGTAACAGAACCTGGTCCGAGCCCCGCAAGTCACCCCATCTTGGATTCCCCTAGGTCTCTAGTTTTCAGAAATGCACAGGTTTGGTAGGTTTCCCTAGGTGCCGGCTGAGCTAGGGGCCAAAATCCACAGGTAGGAACTTCGCAAAAAACACCTCTGTTTTCTTCCAAAATTTTGGATGTGTCCACGTTGCGCTTTGGGGTGTTTCCTGTCGCGGGCGCTAGGCCTACCCACACAAGTGAGGTATCATTTTTATCAGGAGACTTGGGGGAACGCTGGGTGGAAGGAAATTTGTGGCTCCTCTCAGATTCCAGAACTTTCTGCCACAGAAATGTGAGGAACATGTGTTTTTTTAGCCAAATTCTGAGGTTTGCAAAGGATTCTGGGTAACAGAACCTGGTCCGAGCCCCGCAAGTCACCTCTCCTTGGATTCCCCTAGGTCTCTAGTTTTCAGAAATGCACAGGTTTGGTAGGTTTCCCTAGGTGCCGGCTGAGCTAGAGGCCAAAATCTACAGGTAGGCACTTCGCAAAAAACACCTCTGTTTTCTTCCAAAAATTTGGATGTGTCCACGTTGCGCTTTGGGGCATTTCCTCTCGCGGGCGCTAGGCCTACCCACACAAGTGAGGTATCATTTTTATCGGGAGACTTGGGGGAACGCTGGGTGGAAGGAAAGTTGTGGCTCCTCTCAGATTCCAGAACTTTCTGCCACAGAAATGTGGGGAACATGTGTTTTTTTAGCCAAATTTCGAGGTTTGCAAATTATTCTGGGTAACAGAACCTGGTCCGAGCCCCGCAAGTCACCCCATCTTGAATTCCCCTAGGTCTCTAGTTTTCAGAAATGCACAGGTTTGGTAGGTTTCCCTAGGTGCCGGCTGAGCTAGAGGCCAAAATCTACAGGTAGGCACTTTGCAAAAAACACCTCTGTTTTCTTCCAAAAATTTGGATGTCTCCCCGTTGCGCTTTGGGGCGTTTCCTGTCGCGGGCGCTAGGCCTACCCACACAAGTGAGGTATCATTTTTATCGGGCGACTTGGGGGAATGCTGGGTGGAAGGAAATTTGTGGCTCCTCTCAGATTCCAGAACTTTCTGCCACAGAAATGAGAGGACCATGTGTTTTTTTAGCCAAATTCTGAGGTTTGCAAAGGATTCTGGGTAACAGAACCTGGTCCGAGCTCCGCAAGTCACCCCATCTTGGATTCCCCTAGGTCTCTAGTTTTCAGAAATGCACAGGTTTGGTAGGTTTCCCTAGGTGCCGGCTGAGCTAGGGGCCAAAATCCACAGGTAGGAACTTCGCAAAAAACACCTCTGTTTTCTTACAAAATTTTGGATGTGTCCACGTTGCGCTTTGGGGTGTTTCCTGTCGCGGGCGCTAGGCCTACCCACACAAGTGAGGTATCATTTTTATCAGGAGACTTGGGGGAACGCTGGGTGGAAAGAAATATGTGGCTCCTCTCAGATTCCAGAACTTTCTGCCACAGAAATGTGAGGAACATGTGTTTTTTTAGCCAAATTCTGAGGTTTGCAAAGGATTCTGGGTAACAGAACCTGGTCCGAGCCCCGCAAGTCACCCCTCCTTGGATTCCCCTAGGTCTCTAGTTTTCAGAAATGCACAGGTTTGGTAGTTTTCCCAAGGTGCCGGCTGAGCTAGAGGCCAAAATCTACAGGTATGCACTTCGCAAAAAACACCTCTGTTTTCTTCCAAAGTTTTGGATGTGTCCACGGTGCGCTTTGGGGCGTTTCCTGTCGCGGGCGCTAGGCCTACCCACACAAGTGAGGTATCATTTTTATCGGGAGACTTGGGGGAACGCTGGGTGGAAGGAAATTTGTGGCTCCTCTCAGATTCCAGAACTTTCTGCCACAGAAATGTGAGGAACATGTGTTTTTTTAGCCAAATTTTGAGGTTTGCAAAGGATTCTGGGTAAAAGAACCTGGTCCGAGCCCCGCAAGTCACCCCTCCTTGGATTCCCCTAGGTCTCTAGTTTTCAGAAATGCACAGGTTTGGTAGGTTTCCCTAGGTGCCGGCTGAGCTAGAGGCCAAAATCTACAGGTAGGCACTTCGCAAAAAACACCTCTGTTTTCTTCCAAAAATTTGGATGTGTCCATGTTGCGCTTTGGGGCATTTCCTCTCGCGGGCGCTAGGCCTACCCACACAAGTGAGGTATCATTTTTATCGGGAGACTTGGGGGAACGCTGGGTGGAAGGAAAGTTGTGGCTCCTCTCAGATTCCAGAACTTTCTGCCACAGAAATGTGGGAACATGTGTTTTTTTAGCCAAATTTCGAGGTTTGCAAATTATTCTGGGTAACAGAACCTGGTCCGAGCCCCGCAAGTCACCCCATCTTGGATTCCCCTAGGTCTCTAGTTTTCAGAAATGCACAGGTTTGGTAGGTTTCCCTAGGTGCCGGCTGAGCTAGGGGCCAAAATCCACAGGTAGGAACTTCGCAAAAAACACCTCTGTTTTCTTACAAAATTTTGGATGTGTCCACGTTGCGCTTTGGGGTGTTTCCTGTCGCGGGCGCTAGGCCTACCCACACAAGTGAGGTATCATTTTTATCAGGAGACTTGGGGGAACGCTGGGTGGAAGGAAATTTGTGGCTCCTCTCAGATTCCAGAACTTTCTGCCACAGAAATGTGAGGAACATGTGTTTTTTTAGCCAAATTCTGAGGTTTGCAAAGGATTCTGGGTAACAGAACCTGGTCCGAGCCCCGCAAGTCACCCCTCCTTGGATTCCCCTAGGTCTCTAGTTTTCAGAAATGCACAGGTTTGGTAGGTTTCCCAAGGTGCCGGCTGAGCTAGAGGCCAAAATCTACAGGTATGCACTTCGCAAAAAACACCTCTGTTTTCTTCCAAAGTTTTGGATGTGTCCACGGTGCGCTTTGGGGCGTTTCCTGTCGCGGGCGCTAGGCCTACCCACACAAGTGAGGTATCATTTTTATCGGGAGACTTGGGGGAACGCTGGGTGGAAGGAAATTTGTGGCTCCTCTCAGATTCCAGAACTTTCTGCCACAGAAATGTGAGGAACATGTGTTTTTTTAGCCAAATTTTGAGGTTTGCAAAGGATTCTGGGTAAAAGAACCTGGTCCGAGCCCCGCAAGTCACCCCTCCTTGGATTCCCCTAGGTCTCTAGTTTTCAGAAATGCACAGGTTTGGTAGGTTTCCCTAGGTGCCGGCTGAGCTAGAGGCCAAAATCTACCGGTAGGCACTTCGCAAAAAACACCTCTGTTTTCTTCCAAAAATTTGGATGTGTCCACGTTGCGCTTTGGGGCATTTCCTCTCGCGGGCGCTAGGCCTACCCACACAAGTGAGGTATCATTTTTATCGGGAGACTTGGGGGAACGCTGGGTGGAAGGAAAGTTGTGGCTCCTCTCAGATTCCAGAACTTTCTGCCACAGAAATGTGGGGAACATGTGTTTTTTTAGCCAAATTTCGAGGTTTGCAAAGGATTCTGGGTAACAGAACCTGGTCCGAGCCCCGCAAGTCACCCCATCCTGGATTCCCCTAGGTCTCTAGTTTTCAGAAATGCACAGGTTTGGTAGGTTTCCCTAGGTGCCGGCTGAGCTAGAGGCCAAAATCTACAGGTAGGCACTTCGCAAAAAACACCTCTGTTTTCTTCCAAAAATTTGGATGTCTCTCCGTTGCGCTTTGGGGCGTTTCCTGTCGCGGGCGCTAGGCCTACCCACACAAGTGAGGTATCATTTTTATCGGGCGACTTGGGGGAATGCTGGGTGGAAGGAAATTTGTGGCTCCTCTCAGATTCCAGAACTTTCTGCCACAGAAATGTGAGGACCATGTGTTTCTTTAGCCAAATTCTGAGGTTTGCAAACGATTATGGGTAACAGAACCTGGTCCGAGCCCCGCAAGTCACCCCATCTTGGAATCCCCCAAGTCTCTAGTATTCAGAAATGCACAGGTTTGGTAGGTTTCCCTAGGTGCCGGCTGAGCGAGAGGCCAAAATCTACAGGTAGGCACTTCGCAAAAAACACCTCTGTTTTCTTCCAAAGTTTTGGATGTGTCCACGGTGCGCTTTGGGGCGTTTCCTGTCGCGGGCGCTAGGCCTACCCACACAAGTGAGGTATCATTTTTATCGGGAGACTTGGGGGAACGCTGGGTGGAAGGAAATTTGTGGCTCCTCTCAGATTCCAGAACTTTCTGCCACAGAAATGTGAGGAACATGTGTTTTTTTAGCCAAATTTTGAGGTTTGCAAAGGATTCTGGGTAAAAGAACCTGGTCCGAGCCCCGCAAGTCACCCCTCCTTGGATTCCCCTAGGTCTCTAGTTTTCAGAAATGCACAGGTTTGGTAGGTTTCCCTAGGTGCCGGCTGAGCTAGAGGCCAAAATCTACAGGTAGGCACTTCGCAAAAAACACCTCTGTTTTCTTCCAAAAATTTGGATGTGTCCATGTTGCGCTTTGGGGCATTTCCTCTCGCGGGCGCTAGGCCTACCCACACAAGTGAGGTATCATTTTTATCGGGAGACTTGGGGGAACGCTGGGTGGAAGGAAAGTTGTGGCTCCTCTCAGATTCCAGAACTTTCTGCCACAGAAATGTGGGAACATGTGTTTTTTTAGCCAAATTTCGAGGTTTGCAAATTATTCTGGGTAACAGAACCTGGTCCGAGCCCCGCAAGTCACCCCATCTTGGATTCCCCTAGGTCTCTAGTTTTCAGAAATGCACAGGTTTGGTAGGTTTCCCTAGGTGCCGGCTGAGCTAGGGGCCAAAATCCACAGGTAGGAACTTCGCAAAAAACACCTCTGTTTTCTTACAAAATTTTGGATGTGTCCACGTTGCGCTTTGGGGTGTTTCCTGTCGCGGGCGCTAGGCCTACCCACACAAGTGAGGTATCATTTTTATCAGGAGACTTGGGGGAACGCTGGGTGGAAGGAAATTTGTGGCTCCTCTCAGATTCCAGAACTTTCTGCCACAGAAATGTGAGGAACATGTGTTTTTTTAGCCAAATTCTGAGGTTTGCAAAGGATTCTGGGTAACAGAACCTGGTCCGAGCCCCGCAAGTCACCCCTCCTTGGATTCCCCTAGGTCTCTAGTTTTCAGAAATGCACAGGTTTGGTAGGTTTCCCAAGGTGCCGGCTGAGCTAGAGGCCAAAATCTACAGGTATGCACTTCGCAAAAAACACCTCTGTTTTCTTCCAAAGTTTTGGATGTGTCCACGGTGCGCTTTGGGGCGTTTCCTGTCGCGGGCGCTAGGCCTACCCACACAAGTGAGGTATCATTTTTATCGGGAGACTTGGGGGAACGCTGGGTGGAAGGAAATTTGTGGCTCCTCTCAGATTCCAGAACTTTCTGCCACAGAAATGTGAGGAACATGTGTTTTTTTAGCCAAATTTTGAGGTTTGCAAAGGATTCTGGGTAAAAGAACCTGGTCCGAGCCCCGCAAGTCACCCCTCCTTGGATTCCCCTAGGTCTCTAGTTTTCAGAAATGCACAGGTTTGGTAGGTTTCCCTAGGTGCCGGCTGAGCTAGAGGCCAAAATCTACCGGTAGGCACTTCGCAAAAAACACCTCTGTTTTCTTCCAAAAATTTGGATGTGTCCACGTTGCGCTTTGGGGCATTTCCTCTCGCGGGCGCTAGGCCTACCCACACAAGTGAGGTATCATTTTTATCGGGAGACTTGGGGGAACGCTGGGTGGAAGGAAAGTTGTGGCTCCTCTCAGATTCCAGAACTTTCTGCCACAGAAATGTGGGGAACATGTGTTTTTTTAGCCAAATTTCGAGGTTTGCAAAGGATTCTGGGTAACAGAACCTGGTCCGAGCCCCGCAAGTCACCCCATCCTGGATTCCCCTAGGTCTCTAGTTTTCAGAAATGCACAGGTTTGGTAGGTTTCCCTAGGTGCCGGCTGAGCTAGAGGCCAAAATCTACAGGTAGGCACTTCGCAAAAAACACCTCTGTTTTCTTCCAAAAATTTGGATGTCTCTCCGTTGCGCTTTGGGGCGTTTCCTGTCGCGGGCGCTAGGCCTACCCACACAAGTGAGGTATCATTTTTATCGGGCGACTTGGGGGAATGCTGGGTGGAAGGAAATTTGTGGCTCCTCTCAGATTCCAGAACTTTCTGCCACAGAAATGTGAGGACCATGTGTTTCTTTAGCCAAATTCTGAGGTTTGCAAACGATTATGGGTAACAGAACCTGGTCCGAGCCCCGCAAGTCACCCCATCTTGGAATCCCCCAAGTCTCTAGTATTCAGAAATGCACAGGTTTGGTAGGTTTCCCTAGGTGCCGGCTGAGCGAGAGGCCAAAATCTACAGGTAGGCACTTCGCAAAAAACACCTCTGTTTTCTTCCAAAATTTTGGATGTGTCCACGTTGCGCTTTGGGGTGTTTCCTGTCGCGGGCGCTAGGCCTACCCACACAAGTGAGGTATCATTTTTATCGGGAGACTTGGGGGAACGCTGGGTGGAAGGAAATTTGTGGCTCCTCTCAGATTCCAGAACTTTCTGCCACAGAAATGTGAGGACCATGTGTTTTTTTAGCCAAAGTCTGAGGTTTGCAAAGGATTCTGGGTAACAGAACCTGGTCCGAGCCCCGCAAGTCACCCCATCTTGGATTCCCCTAGGTCTCTAGTTTTCAGAAATGCACAGGTTTGGTAGGTTTCCCTAGGTGCCGGCTGAGCTAAAGGCCAAAATCCACAGGTAGGAACTTCGCAAAAAACACCTCTGTTTTCTTCCAAAATTTTGGATGTGTCCACGGTGCGCTTTGGGGTGTTTCCTGTCGCGGGCGATAGGCCTACCCACACAAGTGAGGTATCATTTTTATCAGGAGACTTGGGGGAACGCTGGGTGGAAGGAAATTTGTGGCTCCTCTCAGATTCCAGAACTTTCTGCCACAGAAATGCGAGGAACATGTGTTTTTTTAGCCAAATTCTGAGGTTTGCAAAGGATTCTGGGTAACAGAACCTGGTCCGAGCGCAGCAAGTCACCCCTCCTTGGATTCCCCTAGGTCTTTATTTTTCAGAAATGCACAGGTTTTGTAGGTTTCCCTAGGTGCCGGCTGAGCTAGAGGCCTAAATCTACAGGTATGCACTTCGCAAAAAACACCTCTGTTTTCTTCCAAAAATTTGGATGTGTCCACGTTGCCCTTTGGGGCGTTTATTGTCGCGGGCGCTAGGCGTACCCACACAAGTGAGGTATAATTTTCATCGGGAGACTTGGGGGAACGCTGGGTGGAAGGAAATTTGTGGCTCCTCTCAGATTCCAGAACTTTCTGCCACAGAAATGTGAGGACCATGTGTTTTTTTAGCCCAATTCTGAGGTTTGCAAACGATTATGGGTAACAGAACCTGGTCCGAGCCCCGCAAGTCACCCCATCTTGGATTCCCCTAAGTCTCTAGTATTCAGAAATGCACAGGTTTGGTAGGTTTCCCTAGGTGCCGGCTGAGCTAGAGGCCAAAATCTACAGGTAGGCACTTCGCAAAAAACACCTCTGTTTTCTTCCAAAATTTTGGATGTGTCCACGTTGCGCTTTGGGGTGTTTCCTGTCGCGGGCACTAGGCCTACCCACACAAGTGAGGTATCATTTTTATCAGGAGACTTGGGGGAACGCTGGGTGGAAGGAAATTTGTGGCTCCTCTCAGATTCCAGAACTTTCTGCCACAGAAATATGAGGAACATGTGTTTTCTTAACCAAATTTTGAGGTTTGCAAAGGATTCTGGGTAACAGAACCTGGCCCGAGCCCGGCAAGTCACCCCTCCTTGGATTCCCCTAGGTCTCTAGTTTTCAGAAATGCACAGGTTTGGTAGGTTTTCCCAGGTGCCGGCTGAGCTAGAGGCCAAAATCTACAGGTAGGCACTTCACAAAAAACACCTCTGTTTTCTTCCAAAGTTTTGGATGTGTCCACGGTGCGCTTTGCGGCGTTTCCTGTCGCGGGCGCTAGGCCTACCCACACAAGTGAGGTATCATTTTTATCGGGAGACTTGGGGGAACGCTGGGTGGAAGGAAATTTGTGGCTCCTCTCAGATTCCAGAACTTTCTGCCACAGAAATGTGAGGGCCATGTGTTTTTTTAGCCAAATTCTGAGGTTTGCAAAGGATTCTGGGTAACAGAACCTGGTCCGAGCCCCGCAAGTCACCCCATCTTGGATTCCCCTAGGTCTCTAGTTTTCAGAAATGCACAGGTTTGGTAGGTTTCCCTAGGTGCCGGCTGAGCTAGAGGCCAAAATCTACAGGTAGGCACTTAGCAAAAAACACCTCTGTTTTCTTCTAAAAATTTGGATGTGTCCACGTTGAGCTTTGGGGCATTTCCTGTCGCGGGCGCTAGGCCTACCCACACAAGTGAGGTATCATTTTTATCGGGAGACTTGGGGGAATGCTGGGTGGAAGGAAATTTGTGGCTCCTCTCAGATTACAGAACTTTCTGCCACAGAAATTTGAGGAAAATGTGTTTTTTTAGCCAAATTTCGAGGTTTGCAAAGGATTCTAGGTAACAGAACCTGGTCCGAGCCCCGCAAGTCACCCCATCTTGGATTCCCCTAGGTCTCTAGTTTTCAGAAATGCACAGGTTTGGTAGGTTTCCCTAGGTGCCGGCTGAGCTAGAGGCCAAAATCTACAGGTAAGCACTTCGCAAAAAACACCTCTGTTTTCTTCCAAAATTTTGGATGTGTCCACGTTGCGCTTTGGGGTGTTTCCTGTCGCGGGCGGTAGGCCTACAAACACAAGTGAGGTATCATTTTTATCGGGAGACTTGGGGGAACGTGTGTGGAAGGTAATTTGTGGCTCCTCTCAGATTCCAGAACTTTCTGCCACAGAAATGTGAGGAACATGTGTTTTTTTAGCCAAATTTTGAGGTTTCCAAAGGATTCTGGGTAACAGAACCTGGTCCGAGCCCCGCAAGTCACCCCATCTTGGATTCCCCTAGGTCTCTAGTTTTCAGAAATGCACAGGTTTGGTAGGTTTCCCTAGGTGCCGGCTGAGCTAGAGGCCAAAATCTACAGGTAGGCACTTCGCAAAAAACACCTCTGTTTTATTCCAAAAATTTGGATATGTCCACGTTGCGCTTTGGGGCGTTTCCTGTCGCGGGCGCTATGCCTACCCACACAAGTGAGGTATCATTTTTATCGGGAGACTTGGGGGAATGCTGGGTGGAAGGAAATTTGTGGCTCCTCTCAGATTCCAGTCTTTCTACCACAGAAATGTGAGGAACATGTGTTTTTTTAGCCAAATTTTGAGGTTTGCAAAGGATTCTGGGTAACAGAACCTGGTCCGAGCCCCGCAAGTCACCCCATCCTGGATTCCCCTAGGTCTCTAGTTCTCAGAAATGCACAGGTTTGGTAGGTTTCCCTAGGTGCCGGCTGAGCTAGAGGCCAAAATCTACAGGTAGGCACTTCGCAAAAAACACCTCTGTTTTATTCCAAAAATTTGGATGTGTCCACGTTGCGCTTTGGGGCGTTTCCTGTCGCGGGCGCTAGGCCTACCCACACAAGTGAGGTATCATTTGTATGGGGAGACTTGGGGGAACGCTGGGTGGAAGGTAATTTGTGGCTACTCTCAGATTCCAGAACTTTCTGCCACAGAAATGTGAGGGCCATGTGTTTTTTTAGCCAAATTCTGAGGTTTGCAAAGGATTCTGGGTAACAGAACCTGGTCCGAGCCCCGCAAGTCACCCCATCTTGGATACCCCTAGGTCTCTAGTTTTCAGAAATGCACAGGTTTGGTAGGTTTCCCTAGGTGCCGGCTGAGCTAGAGGCCAAAATCTACAGGTAGGCACTTCGCAAAAAACACCTCTGTTTTCTTCCAAAATTTTGGATGTGTCCACGTTGCGCTTTGGGGTGTTTCCTGTCGCGGGCGCTAGGCCTACCCACACAAGTGAGGTATCATTTTTATCAGGAGACTTGGGGGAACGCTGGGTGGAAGGAAATTTGTGGCTCCTCTCAGATTCCAGAACTTTCTGCCACAGAAATTTGAGAAACATGTGTTTTTTTATCCAAATTTTGAGGTTTGCAAAGCATTCTGGGTAACAGAACCTGTTCCGAGCCCCGCAAGTCACGCCTCCTTGGATTCCCCTCGGTCTCTAGTTTTCAGAAATGCACAGGTTTGGTAGGTTTTCCTAGGTGCCGGCTGAGCTAGAGGCCAAAATCTATAGGTAGGCACTTCGAAAAAAACACCTCTGTTTTCTTCCAAAATTTTGGATGTGTCCACAGTGCGCTTTGGGGCGTTTCCTGTCGTGGGCGCTAGGCCTACCCACACAAGTGATGTATCATTTTTATCGGGAGACTTGGGGGAACGCTGGGTGGAAGGAAATTTGTGGCTCCTCTCAGATTTCAGAACTTTCTGCCACAGAAATGTGAGGAACATGTGTTTTTTTAGCCAAATTTTGAGGTTTGCAAAGGATTCTGGGTAACAGAACCTGGTCCGAGCCCTGCAAGTCACCCCTCCTTGGATTCCCCTAGGTCTCTAGTTTTCAGAAATGCACAGGTTTGGTAGGTTTCCCTAGGTGCCGGCTGAGTTAGAGGACAAAATCTACAGGTAGGCACTTCGCAAAAAACACCTCTGTTTTCTTCCAAAAATTTGGATGTGTCCACGTTGCGCTTTGGGGCGTTTCCTGTCGCGGGCGCTAGGCCTACCCACACAAGTGAGGTATCATTTTTATCGGGAGACTTGTGGGAGCGCTGGGTGGAAGGAAATTTGTGGCTCCTCTCAGATTACAGAACTTTCTGCCACAGAAATGTGAGGAACATGTGTTTTTTTAGCCAAATATTGAGGTTTGCAAAGGATTCTGGGTAACAGAACCTGGTTCGAGCCCTGCAAGTCACCCCTCCTTGGATTCCCCTAGGTCTCTAGTTTTCAGAAATGCACAGGTTTGGTAGGTTTCCCTAGGTGCCGGCTGAGTTAGAGGACAAAATCTACAGGTAGGCACTTCGCAAAAAACACCTCTGTTTTCTTCCAAAATTTTGGATGTGTACACAGTGCGCTTTGGGGTGTTTCCTGTCGCGGGCGCTAGGCCTACCCACACAAGTGAGGTATCATTTTTATCGGGAGACTTGGGGGAACGCTGGGTGGAAGGAAATTTGTGGCTCCTCTCAGATTCCAGAACTTTCTGCCACAGAAATGTGAGAAACATGTGTTTTTTTATCCAAATTTTGAGGTTTGCAAAGCATTCTGGGTAACAGAACCTGGTCCGAGCCCCGCAAGTCACGCTTCCTTGGATTCCCCTCGGTCTCTAGTTTTCAGAAATTCACAGGTTTGGTAGGTTTTCCTTGGTGCCGGCTGAGCTAGAGGCCAAAATCCACAGGTAGGAACTTCGCAAAAAACACCTCTGTTTTCTTACAAAATTTTGGATGTGTCCACGTTGCGCTTTGGGGTGTTTCCTGTCGCGGGCGCTAGGCCTACCCACACAAGTGAGGTATCATTTTTATCAGGAGACTTGGGGGAACGCTGGGTGGAAGGAAATTTGTGGCTCCTCTCAGATTCCAGAACTTTCTGCCACAGAAATGTGAGGAACATGTGTTTTTTTAGCCAAATTCTGAGGTTTGCAAAGGATTCTGGGTAACAGAACCTGGTCCGAGCCCCGCAAGTCACCCCTCCTTGGATTCCCCTAGGTCTCTAGTTTTCAGAAATGCACAGGTTTGGTAGGTTTCCCAAGGTGCCGGCTGAGCTAGAGGCCAAAATCTACAGGTATGCACTTCGCAAAAAACACCTCTGTTTTCTTCCAAAGTTTTGGATGTGTCCACGGTGCGCTTTGGGGCGTTTCCTGTCGCGGGCGCTAGGCCTACCCACACAAGTGAGGTATCATTTTTATCGGGAGACTTGGGGGAACGCTGGGTGGAAGGAAATTTGTGGCTCCTCTCAGATTCCAGAACTTTCTGCCACAGAAATGTGAGGAACATGTGTTTTTTTAGCCAAATTTTGAGGTTTGCAAAGGATTCTGGGTAAAAGAACCTGGTCCGAGCCCCGCAAGTCACCCCTCCTTGGATTCCCCTAGGTCTCTAGTTTTCAGAAATGCACAGGTTTGGTAGGTTTCCCTAGGTGCCGGCTGAGCTAGAGGCCAAAATCTACCGGTAGGCACTTCGCAAAAAACACCTCTGTTTTCTTCCAAAAATTTGGATGTGTCCACGTTGCGCTTTGGGGCATTTCCTCTCGCGGGCGCTAGGCCTACCCACACAAGTGAGGTATCATTTTTATCGGGAGACTTGGGGGAACGCTGGGTGGAAGGAAAGTTGTGGCTCCTCTCAGATTCCAGAACTTTCTGCCACAGAAATGTGGGGAACATGTGTTTTTTTAGCCAAATTTCGAGGTTTGCAAAGGATTCTGGGTAACAGAACCTGGTCCGAGCCCCGCAAGTCACCCCATCCTGGATTCCCCTAGGTCTCTAGTTTTCAGAAATGCACAGGTTTGGTAGGTTTCCCTAGGTGCCGGCTGAGCTAGAGGCCAAAATCTACAGGTAGGCACTTCGCAAAAAACACCTCTGTTTTCTTCCAAAAATTTGGATGTCTCTCCGTTGCGCTTTGGGGCGTTTCCTGTCGCGGGCGCTAGGCCTACCCACACAAGTGAGGTATCATTTTTATCGGGCGACTTGGGGGAATGCTGGGTGGAAGGAAATTTGTGGCTCCTCTCAGATTCCAGAACTTTCTGCCACAGAAATGTGAGGACCATGTGTTTCTTTAGCCAAATTCTGAGGTTTGCAAACGATTATGGGTAACAGAACCTGGTCCGAGCCCCGCAAGTCACCCCATCTTGGAATCCCCCAAGTCTCTAGTATTCAGAAATGCACAGGTTTGGTAGGTTTCCCTAGGTGCCGGCTGAGCGAGAGGCCAAAATCTACAGGTAGGCACTTCGCAAAAAACACCTCTGTTTTCTTCCAAAGTTTTGGATGTGTCCACGGTGCGCTTTGGGGCGTTTCCTGTCGCGGGCGCTAGGCCTACCCACACAAGTGAGGTATCATTTTTATCGGGAGACTTGGGGGAACGCTGGGTGGAAGGAAATTTGTGGCTCCTCTCAGATTCCAGAACTTTCTGCCACAGAAATGTGAGGAACATGTGTTTTTTTAGCCAAATTTTGAGGTTTGCAAAGGATTCTGGGTAAAAGAACCTGGTCCGAGCCCCGCAAGTCACCCCTCCTTGGATTCCCCTAGGTCTCTAGTTTTCAGAAATGCACAGGTTTGGTAGGTTTCCCTAGGTGCCGGCTGAGCTAGAGGCCAAAATCTACAGGTAGGCACTTCGCAAAAAACACCTCTGTTTTCTTCCAAAAATTTGGATGTGTCCATGTTGCGCTTTGGGGCATTTCCTCTCGCGGGCGCTAGGCCTACCCACACAAGTGAGGTATCATTTTTATCGGGAGACTTGGGGGAACGCTGGGTGGAAGGAAAGTTGTGGCTCCTCTCAGATTCCAGAACTTTCTGCCACAGAAATGTGGGAACATGTGTTTTTTTAGCCAAATTTCGAGGTTTGCAAATTATTCTGGGTAACAGAACCTGGTCCGAGCCCCGCAAGTCACCCCATCTTGGATTCCCCTAGGTCTCTAGTTTTCAGAAATGCACAGGTTTGGTAGGTTTCCCTAGGTGCCGGCTGAGCTAGGGGCCAAAATCCACAGGTAGGAACTTCGCAAAAAACACCTCTGTTTTCTTACAAAATTTTGGATGTGTCCACGTTGCGCTTTGGGGTGTTTCCTGTCGCGGGCGCTAGGCCTACCCACACAAGTGAGGTATCATTTTTATCGGGAGACTTGGGGGAACGCTGGGTGGAAGGAAATTTGTGGCTCCTCTCAGATTCCAGAACTTTCTGCCACAGAAATGTGAGGAACATGTGTTTTTTTAGCCAAATTTTGAGGTTTGCAAAGGATTCTGGGTAAAAGAACCTGGTCCGAGCCCCGCAAGTCACCCCTCCTTGGATTCCCCTAGGTCTCTAGTTTTCAGAAATGCACAGGTTTGGTAGGTTTCCCAAGGTGCCGGCTGAGCTAGAGGCCAAAATCTACAGGTATGCACTTCGCAAAAAACACCTCTGTTTTCTTCCAAAGTTTTGGATGTGTCCACGGTGCGCTTTGGGGCGTTTCCTGTCGCGGGCGCTAGGCCTACCCACACAAGTGAGGTATCATTTTTATCGGGAGACTTGGGGGAACGCTGGGTGGAAGGAAATTTGTGGCTCCTCTCAGATTCCAGAACTTTCTGCCACAGAAATGTGAGGAACATGTGTTTTTTTAGCCAAATTTTGAGGTTTGCAAAGGATTCTGGGTAAAAGAACCTGGTCCGAGCCCCGCAAGTCACCCCTCCTTGGATTCCCCTAGGTCTCTAGTTTTCAGAAATGCACAGGTTTGGTAGGTTTCCCTGGTGCCGGCTGAGCTAGAGGCCAAAATCTACCGGTAGGCACTTCGCAAAAAACACCTCTGTTTTCTTCCAAAAATTTGGATGTGTCCACGTTGCGCTTTGGGGCATTTCCTCTCGCGGGCGCTAGGCCTACCCACACAAGTGAGGTATCATTTTTATCGGGAGACTTGGGGGAACGCTGGGTGGAAGGAAAGTTGTGGCTCCTCTCAGATTCCAGAACTTTCTGCCACAGAAATGTGGGGAACATGTGTTTTTTTAGCCAAATTTCGAGGTTTGCAAAGGATTCTGGGTAACAGAACCTGGTCCGAGCCCCGCAAGTCACCCCATCCTGGATTCCCCTAGGTCTCTAGTTTTCAGAAATGCACAGGTTTGGTAGGTTTCCCTAGGTGCCGGCTGAGCTAGAGGCCAAAATCTACAGGTAGGCACTTCGCAAAAAACACCTCTGTTTTCTTCCAAAAATTTGGATGTCTCTCCGTTGCGCTTTGGGGCGTTTCCTGTCGCGGGCGCTAGGCCTACCCACACAAGTGAGGTATCATTTTTATCGGGCGACTTGGGGGAATGCTGGGTGGAAGGAAATTTGTGGCTCCTCTCAGATTCCAGAACTTTCTGCCACAGAAATGTGAGGACCATGTGTTTCTTTAGCCAAATTCTGAGGTTTGCAAACGATTATGGGTAACAGAACCTGGTCCGAGCCCCGCAAGTCACCCCATCTTGGAATCCCCCAAGTCTCTAGTATTCAGAAATGCACAGGTTTGGTAGGTTTCCCTAGGTGCCGGCTGAGCGAGAGGCCAAAATCTACAGGTAGGCACTTCGCAAAAAACACCTCTGTTTTCTTCCAAAATTTTGGATGTGTCCACGTTGCGCTTTGGGGTGTTTCCTGTCGCGGGCGCTAGGCCTACCCACACAAGTGAGGTATCATTTTTATCGGGAGACTTGGGGGAACGCTGGGTGGAAGGAAATTTGTGGCTCCTCTCAGATTCCAGAACTTTCTGCCACAGAAATGTGAGGACCATGTGTTTTTTTAGCCAAAGTCTGAGGTTTGCAAAGGATTCTGGGTAACAGAACCTGGTCCGAGCCCCGCAAGTCACCCCATCTTGGATTCCCCTAGGTCTCTAGTTTTCAGAAATGCACAGGTTTGGTAGGTTTCCCTAGGTGCCGGCTGAGCTAAAGGCCAAAATCCACAGGTAGGAACTTCGCAAAAAACACCTCTGTTTTCTTCCAAAATTTTGGATGTGTCCACGGTGCGCTTTGGGGTGTTTCCTGTCGCGGGCGATAGGCCTACCCACACAAGTGAGGTATCATTTTTATCAGGAGACTTGGGGGAACGCTGGGTGGAAGGAAATTTGTGGCTCCTCTCAGATTCCAGAACTTTCTGCCACAGAAATGCGAGGAACATGTGTTTTTTTAGCCAAATTCTGAGGTTTGCAAAGGATTCTGGGTAACAGAACCTGGTCCGAGCGCAGCAAGTCACCCCTCCTTGGATTCCCCTAGGTCTTTATTTTTCAGAAATGCACAGGTTTTGTAGGTTTCCCTAGGTGCCGGCTGAGCTAGAGGCCTAAATCTACAGGTATGCACTTCGCAAAAAACACCTCTGTTTTCTTCCAAAAATTTGGATGTGTCCACGTTGCCCTTTGGGGCGTTTATTGTCGCGGGCGCTAGGCGTACCCACACAAGTGAGGTATAATTTTCATCGGGAGACTTGGGGGAACGCTGGGTGGAAGGAAATTTGTGGCTCCTCTCAGATTCCAGAACTTTCTGCCACAGAAATGTGAGGACCATGTGTTTTTTTAGCCCAATTCTGAGGTTTGCAAACGATTATGGGTAACAGAACCTGGTCCGAGCCCCGCAAGTCACCCCATCTTGGATTCCCCTAAGTCTCTAGTATTCAGAAATGCACAGGTTTGGTAGGTTTCCCTAGGTGCCGGCTGAGCTAGAGGCCAAAATCTACAGGTAGGCACTTCGCAAAAAACACCTCTGTTTTCTTCCAAAATTTTGGATGTGTCCACGTTGCGCTTTGGGGTGTTTCCTGTCGCGGGCACTAGGCCTACCCACACAAGTGAGGTATCATTTTTATCAGGAGACTTGGGGGAACGCTGGGTGGAAGGAAATTTGTGGCTCCTCTCAGATTCCAGAACTTTCTGCCACAGAAATATGAGGAACATGTGTTTTCTTAACCAAATTTTGAGGTTTGCAAAGGATTCTGGGTAACAGAACCTGGCCCGAGCCCGGCAAGTCACCCCTCCTTGGATTCCCCTAGGTCTCTAGTTTTCAGAAATGCACAGGTTTGGTAGGTTTTCCCAGGTGCCGGCTGAGCTAGAGGCCAAAATCTACAGGTAGGCACTTCACAAAAAACACCTCTGTTTTCTTCCAAAGTTTTGGATGTGTCCACGGTGCGCTTTGCGGCGTTTCCTGTCGCGGGCGCTAGGCCTACCCACACAAGTGAGGTATCATTTTTATCGGGAGACTTGGGGGAACGCTGGGTGGAAGGAAATTTGTGGCTCCTCTCAGATTCCAGAACTTTCTGCCACAGAAATGTGAGGGCCATGTGTTTTTTTAGCCAAATTCTGAGGTTTGCAAAGGATTCTGGGTAACAGAACCTGGTCCGAGCCCCGCAAGTCACCCCATCTTGGATTCCCCTAGGTCTCTAGTTTTCAGAAATGCACAGGTTTGGTAGGTTTCCCTAGGTGCCGGCTGAGCTAGAGGCCAAAATCTACAGGTAGGCACTTAGCAAAAAACACCTCTGTTTTCTTCTAAAAATTTGGATGTGTCCACGTTGAGCTTTGGGGCATTTCCTGTCGCGGGCGCTAGGCCTACCCACACAAGTGAGGTATCATTTTTATCGGGAGACTTGGGGGAATGCTGGGTGGAAGGAAATTTGTGGCTCCTCTCAGATTACAGAACTTTCTGCCACAGAAATTTGAGGAAAATGTGTTTTTTTAGCCAAATTTCGAGGTTTGCAAAGGATTCTAGGTAACAGAACCTGGTCCGAGCCCCGCAAGTCACCCCATCTTGGATTCCCCTAGGTCTCTAGTTTTCAGAAATGCACAGGTTTGGTAGGTTTCCCTAGGTGCCGGCTGAGCTAGAGGCCAAAATCTACAGGTAAGCACTTCGCAAAAAACACCTCTGTTTTCTTCCAAAATTTTGGATGTGTCCACGTTGCGCTTTGGGGTGTTTCCTGTCGCGGGCGGTAGGCCTACAAACACAAGTGAGGTATCATTTTTATCGGGAGACTTGGGGGAACGTGTGTGGAAGGTAATTTGTGGCTCCTCTCAGATTCCAGAACTTTCTGCCACAGAAATGTGAGGAACATGTGTTTTTTTAGCCAAATTTTGAGGTTTCCAAAGGATTCTGGGTAACAGAACCTGGTCCGAGCCCCGCAAGTCACCCCATCTTGGATTCCCCTAGGTCTCTAGTTTTCAGAAATGCACAGGTTTGGTAGGTTTCCCTAGGTGCCGGCTGAGCTAGAGGCCAAAATCTACAGGTAGGCACTTCGCAAAAAACACCTCTGTTTTATTCCAAAAATTTGGATATGTCCACGTTGCGCTTTGGGGCGTTTCCTGTCGCGGGCGCTATGCCTACCCACACAAGTGAGGTATCATTTTTATCGGGAGACTTGGGGGAATGCTGGGTGGAAGGAAATTTGTGGCTCCTCTCAGATTCCAGTCTTTCTACCACAGAAATGTGAGGAACATGTGTTTTTTTAGCCAAATTTTGAGGTTTGCAAAGGATTCTGGGTAACAGAACCTGGTCCGAGCCCCGCAAGTCACCCCATCCTGGATTCCCCTAGGTCTCTAGTTCTCAGAAATGCACAGGTTTGGTAGGTTTCCCTAGGTGCCGGCTGAGCTAGAGGCCAAAATCTACAGGTAGGCACTTCGCAAAAAACACCTCTGTTTTATTCCAAAAATTTGGATGTGTCCACGTTGCGCTTTGGGGCGTTTCCTGTCGCGGGCGCTAGGCCTACCCACACAAGTGAGGTATCATTTGTATGGGGAGACTTGGGGGAACGCTGGGTGGAAGGTAATTTGTGGCTACTCTCAGATTCCAGAACTTTCTGCCACAGAAATGCGAGGAACATGTGTTTTTTTAGCCAAATTCTGAGGTTTGCAAAGGATTCTGGGTAACAGAACCTGGTCCGAGCGCAGCAAGTCACCCCTCCTTGGATTCCCCTAGGTCTTTATTTTTCAGAAATGCACAGGTTTTGTAGGTTTCCCTAGGTGCCGGCTGAGCTAGAGGCCTAAATCTACAGGTATGCACTTCGCAAAAAACACCTCTGTTTTCTTCCAAAAATTTGGATGTGTCCACGTTGCCCTTTGGGGCGTTTATTGTCGCGGGCGCTAGGCGTACCCACACAAGTGAGGTATAATTTTCATCGGGAGACTTGGGGGAACGCTGGGTGGAAGGAAATTTGTGGCTCCTCTCAGATTCCAGAACTTTCTGCCACAGAAATGTGAGGACCATGTGTTTTTTTAGCCCAATTCTGAGGTTTGCAAACGATTATGGGTAACAGAACCTGGTCCGAGCCCCGCAAGTCACCCCATCTTGGATTCCCCTAAGTCTCTAGTATTCAGAAATGCACAGGTTTGGTAGGTTTCCCTAGGTGCCGGCTGAGCTAGAGGCCAAAATCTACAGGTAGGCACTTCGCAAAAAACACCTCTGTTTTCTTCCAAAATTTTGGATGTGTCCACGTTGCGCTTTGGGGTGTTTCCTGTCGCGGGCACTAGGCCTACCCACACAAGTGAGGTATCATTTTTATCAGGAGACTTGGGGGAACGCTGGGTGGAAGGAAATTTGTGGCTCCTCTCAGATTCCAGAACTTTCTGCCACAGAAATATGAGGAACATGTGTTTTCTTAACCAAATTTTGAGGTTTGCAAAGGATTCTGGGTAACAGAACCTGGCCCGAGCCCGGCAAGTCACCCCTCCTTGGATTCCCCTAGGTCTCTAGTTTTCAGAAATGCACAGGTTTGGTAGGTTTTCCCAGGTGCCGGCTGAGCTAGAGGCCAAAATCTACAGGTAGGCACTTCACAAAAAACACCTCTGTTTTCTTCCAAAGTTTTGGATGTGTCCACGGTGCGCTTTGCGGCGTTTCCTGTCGCGGGCGCTAGGCCTACCCACACAAGTGAGGTATCATTTTTATCGGGAGACTTGGGGGAACGCTGGGTGGAAGGAAATTTGTGGCTCCTCTCAGATTCCAGAACTTTCTGCCACAGAAATGTGAGGGCCATGTGTTTTTTTAGCCAAATTCTGAGGTTTGCAAAGGATTCTGGGTAACAGAACCTGGTCCGAGCCCCGCAAGTCACCCCATCTTGGATTCCCCTAGGTCTCTAGTTTTCAGAAATGCACAGGTTTGGTAGGTTTCCCTAGGTGCCGGCTGAGCTAGAGGCCAAAATCTACAGGTAGGCACTTAGCAAAAAACACCTCTGTTTTCTTCTAAAAATTTGGATGTGTCCACGTTGAGCTTTGGGGCATTTCCTGTCGCGGGCGCTAGGCCTACCCACACAAGTGAGGTATCATTTTTATCGGGAGACTTGGGGGAATGCTGGGTGGAAGGAAATTTGTGGCTCCTCTCAGATTACAGAACTTTCTGCCACAGAAATTTGAGGAAAATGTGTTTTTTTAGCCAAATTTCGAGGTTTGCAAAGGATTCTAGGTAACAGAACCTGGTCCGAGCCCCGCAAGTCACCCCATCTTGGATTCCCCTAGGTCTCTAGTTTTCAGAAATGCACAGGTTTGGTAGGTTTCCCTAGGTGCCGGCTGAGCTAGAGGCCAAAATCTACAGGTAAGCACTTCGCAAAAAACACCTCTGTTTTCTTCCAAAATTTTGGATGTGTCCACGTTGCGCTTTGGGGTGTTTCCTGTCGCGGGCGGTAGGCCTACAAACACAAGTGAGGTATCATTTTTATCGGGAGACTTGGGGGAACGTGTGTGGAAGGTAATTTGTGGCTCCTCTCAGATTCCAGAACTTTCTGCCACAGAAATGTGAGGAACATGTGTTTTTTTAGCCAAATTTTGAGGTTTCCAAAGGATTCTGGGTAACAGAACCTGGTCCGAGCCCCGCAAGTCACCCCATCTTGGATTCCCCTAGGTCTCTAGTTTTCAGAAATGCACAGGTTTGGTAGGTTTCCCTAGGTGCCGGCTGAGCTAGAGGCCAAAATCTACAGGTAGGCACTTCGCAAAAAACACCTCTGTTTTATTCCAAAAATTTGGATATGTCCACGTTGCGCTTTGGGGCGTTTCCTGTCGCGGGCGCTATGCCTACCCACACAAGTGAGGTATCATTTTTATCGGGAGACTTGGGGGAATGCTGGGTGGAAGGAAATTTGTGGCTCCTCTCAGATTCCAGTCTTTCTACCACAGAAATGTGAGGAACATGTGTTTTTTTAGCCAAATTTTGAGGTTTGCAAAGGATTCTGGGTAACAGAACCTGGTCCGAGCCCCGCAAGTCACCCCATCCTGGATTCCCCTAGGTCTCTAGTTCTCAGAAATGCACAGGTTTGGTAGGTTTCCCTAGGTGCCGGCTGAGCTAGAGGCCAAAATCTACAGGTAGGCACTTCGCAAAAAACACCTCTGTTTTATTCCAAAAATTTGGATGTGTCCACGTTGCGCTTTGGGGCGTTTCCTGTCGCGGGCGCTAGGCCTACCCACACAAGTGAGGTATCATTTGTATGGGGAGACTTGGGGGAACGCTGGGTGGAAGGTAATTTGTGGCTACTCTCAGATTCCAGAACTTTCTGCCACAGAAATGTGAGGGCCATGTGTTTTTTTAGCCAAATTCTGAGGTTTGCAAAGGATTCTGGGTAACAGAACCTGGTCCGAGCCCCGCAAGTCACCCCATCTTGGATACCCCTAGGTCTCTAGTTTTCAGAAATGCACAGGTTTGGTAGGTTTCCCTAGGTGCCGGCTGAGCTAGAGGCCAAAATCTACAGGTAGGCACTTCGCAAAAAACACCTCTGTTTTCTTCCAAAATTTTGGATGTGTCCACGTTGCGCTTTGGGGTGTTTCCTGTCGCGGGCGCTAGGCCTACCCACACAAGTGAGGTATCATTTTTATCAGGAGACTTGGGGGAACGCTGGGTGGAAGGAAATTTGTGGCTCCTCTCAGATTCCAGAACTTTCTGCCACAGAAATTTGAGAAACATGTGTTTTTTTATCCAAATTTTGAGGTTTGCAAAGCATTCTGGGTAACAGAACCTGTTCCGAGCCCCGCAAGTCACGCCTCCTTGGATTCCCCTCGGTCTCTAGTTTTCAGAAATGCACAGGTTTGGTAGGTTTTCCTAGGTGCCGGCTGAGCTAGAGGCCAAAATCTATAGGTAGGCACTTCGAAAAAAACACCTCTGTTTTCTTCCAAAATTTTGGATGTGTCCACAGTGCGCTTTGGGGCGTTTCCTGTCGTGGGCGCTAGGCCTACCCACACAAGTGATGTATCATTTTTATCGGGAGACTTGGGGGAACGCTGGGTGGAAGGAAATTTGTGGCTCCTCTCAGATTTCAGAACTTTCTGCCACAGAAATGTGAGGAACATGTGTTTTTTTAGCCAAATTTTGAGGTTTGCAAAGGATTCTGGGTAACAGAACCTGGTCCGAGCCCTGCAAGTCACCCCTCCTTGGATTCCCCTAGGTCTCTAGTTTTCAGAAATGCACAGGTTTGGTAGGTTTCCCTAGGTGCCGGCTGAGTTAGAGGACAAAATCTACAGGTAGGCACTTCGCAAAAAACACCTCTGTTTTCTTCCAAAAATTTGGATGTGTCCACGTTGCGCTTTGGGGCGTTTCCTGTCGCGGGCGCTAGGCCTACCCACACAAGTGAGGTATCATTTTTATCGGGAGACTTGTGGGAGCGCTGGGTGGAAGGAAATTTGTGGCTCCTCTCAGATTACAGAACTTTCTGCCACAGAAATGTGAGGAACATGTGTTTTTTTAGCCAAATATTGAGGTTTGCAAAGGATTCTGGGTAACAGAACCTGGTTCGAGCCCTGCAAGTCACCCCTCCTTGGATTCCCCTAGGTCTCTAGTTTTCAGAAATGCACAGGTTTGGTAGGTTTCCCTAGGTGCCGGCTGAGTTAGAGGACAAAATCTACAGGTAGGCACTTCGCAAAAAACACCTCTGTTTTCTTCCAAAATTTTGGATGTGTACACAGTGCGCTTTGGGGTGTTTCCTGTCGCGGGCGCTAGGCCTACCCACACAAGTGAGGTATCATTTTTATCGGGAGACTTGGGGGAACGCTGGGTGGAAGGAAATTTGTGGCTCCTCTCAGATTCCAGAACTTTCTGCCACAGAAATGTGAGAAACATGTGTTTTTTTATCCAAATTTTGAGGTTTGCAAAGCATTCTGGGTAACAGAACCTGGTCCGAGCCCCGCAAGTCACGCTTCCTTGGATTCCCCTCGGTCTCTAGTTTTCAGAAATTCACAGGTTTGGTAGGTTTTCCTTGGTGCCGGCTGAGCTAGAGGCCAAAATCTACAGGTAGGCACTTCGCAAAAAACACCTCTGTTTTCTTCCAAAATTTTGGATGTGTCCACAGTGCCCTTTGGGGCGTTTCCTGTCGTGGGCACTAGGCCTACCCACACAAGTGAGGTATCATTTTTATCGGGAGACTTGGGGGAACGCTGGGTGGAAGGAAATTTGTGGCTCCTCTCAGATTCCAGAACTTTCTGCCACAGAATTGTGAGGAACATGTGTTTTTTTAGCCAAATTTTGAGGTTTGCAAAGGATTCTGGGTAACAGAACCTGGTCCGAGCCCCGCAAGTCACCCCATCTTGGATTCCCCTAGGTCTCTAGTTTTCAGAAATGCACAGGTTTGGTAGGTTTCCCTAGGTGCCGGCTGAGCTAGAGGTCAAAATCTACAGGTAGGCACTTCTCAAAAAACACCTCTGTTTTCTTCCAAAATTTTGGATGTGTCCACGTTGCGCTTTGGGGTGTTTCCTGTCGCGGGCGCTAGGCCTACCCACACAAGTGAGGTATCATTTTTATCAGGAGACTTGGGGGAACGCTGGGTGGAAGGAAATTTGTGGCTCCTCTCAGATTCCAGAACTTTCTGCCACAGAAATGTGAGAAACATGTGTTTTTTTATCCAAATTTTGAGGTTTGCAAAGCATTCTGGGTAACAGAACCTGGTCCGAGCCCCGCAAGTCACGCTTCCTTGGATTCCCCTCGGTCTCTAGTTTTCAGAAATTCACAGGTTTGGTAGGTTTTCCTTGTTGCCGGCTGAGCTAGAGGCCAAAATCTATAGGTAGGCACTTCGCAAAAAACACCTCTGTTTTCTTCCAAAATTTTGGATGTGTCCACAGTGCGCTTTGGGGCGTTTCCTGTCGTGGGCGCTAGGCCTACCCACACAAGTGATGTATCATTTTTATCGGGAGACTTGGGGGAATGCTGGGTGGAAGGAAATTTGTGGCTCCTCTCAGATTCCAGAACTTTCTGCCACAGAAATGTGAGGAACATGTGTTTTTTTAGCCAAATTTTGAGGTTTGCAAAGGATTCTGGGTAACAGAACCTGGTCCGAGCCCTGCAAGTCACCCCTCCTTGGATTCCCCTAGGTCTCTAGTTTTCAGAAATGCACAGGTTTGGTAGGTTTCCCTAGGTGCCGGCTGAGCTAGAGGCCAAAATCTACAGGTAGGCACTTCGCAAAAAACACCTCTGTTTTGTTCCAAAAATTTGGATGTGTCCACGTTGCGCTTTGGGGCGTTTCCTGTCGCGGGCGCTAGGCCTACCCACACAAGTGAGGTATCATTTTTATATGGAGACTTGGGGGAACGCTGGGTGGAAGGAAATTTGTGGCTCCTCTCAGATTCCAGAACTTTCTGCCACAGAAATGTGAGGGCCATGTGTTTTTTTAGCCAAATTCAGAGGTTTGCAAAGGATTCTGGGTAACAGAACCTGGTCCGAGCCCCGCAAGTCACCCCATCTTGGATTCCCCTAGGTCTCTAGTTTTCAGAAATGCACAGGTTTGGTAGGTTTCCCTAGGTGCCGGCTGAGCTAGAAGCCAAAATCTACAGGTAGGCACTTCGCAAAAAACACCTCTGTTTTCTTCCAAAATTTTGGATGTGTCCACAGTGCGCTTTGGGGCGTTTCCTGTCGTGGGCACTAGGCCTACCCACACAAGTGAGGTATCATTTTTATCGGGAGACTTGGGGGAACGCTGGGTGGAAGGAAATTTGTGGCTCCTCTCAGATTCCAGAACTTTCTGCCACAGAAATGTGAGGGCCATGTGTTTTTTTTGCCAAATTCTGAGGTTTGCAAAGGATTCTGGGTAACAGAACCTGGTCCGAGCCCCACAAGTCACCCCATCTTGGATTCCCCTAGGTCTCTAGTTTTCAGAAATGCACAGGTTTGGTAGGTTTCCCTAGGTGCCGGCTGAGCTAGAGGTCAAAATCTACAGGTAGGCACTTCTCAAAAAACACCTCTGTTTTCTTCCAAAATTTTGGATGTGTCCACGTTGCGCTTTGGGGTGTTTCCTGTCGCGGGCGCTAGGCCTACCCACACAAGTGAGGTATCATTTTTATCAGGAGACTTGGGGGAACGCCGGGTGGAAGGAAATTTGTGGCTCCTCTCAGATTCCAGAACTTTCTGCCACAGAAATGTGAGAAACATGTGTTTGTTTATCCAAATTTTGAGGTTTGCAAAGCATTCTGGGTAACAGAACCTGGTCCGAGCCCCGCAAGTCACGCCTCCTTGGATTCCCCTCGGTCTCTAGTTTTCAGAAATTCACAGGTTTGGTAGGTTTTCCTAGGTGCCGGCTGAGCTAGAGGCCAAAATCTATAGGTAGGCACTTCGCAAAAAACACCTCTGTTTTCTTCCAAAATTTTGGATGTGTCCACAGTGCGCTTTGGGGCGTTTCCTGTCGTGGGCGCTAGGCCTACCCACACAAGTGATGTATCATTTTTATCGGGAGACTTGGGGGAATGCTGGGTGGAAGGAAATTTGTGGCTCCTCTCAGATTTCAGAACTTTCTGCCACAGAAATGTGAGGAACATGTGTTTTTTTAGCCAAATTTTGAGGTTTGCAAAGGATTCTGGGTAACAGAACCTGGTCCGAGCCCTGCAAGTCACCCCTCCTTGGATTCCCCTAGGTCTCTAGTTTTCAGAAATGCACAGGTTTGGCAGGTTTCCCTAGGTGCCGGCTGAGTTAGAGGACAAAATCTACAGGTAGGCACTTCGCAAAAAACACCTCTGTTTTGTTCCAAAAATTTGGATGTGTCCACGTTGCGCTTTGGGGCGTTTCCTGTCGCGGGCGCTAGGCCTACCCACACAAGTGAGGTATCATTTTTATATGGAGACTTGGGGGAACGCTGGGTGGAAGGAAATTTGTGGCTCCTCTCAGATTCCAGAACTTTCTGCCACAGAAATGTGAGGGCCATGTGTTTTTTTAGCCAAATTTTGAGGTTTGCAAAGGATTCTGGATAACAGAACCTGGTCCGAGCCCCGCAAGTCACCCCATCTTGGATTCCCCTAGGTCTCTAGTTTTCAGAAATGCACAGGTTTGGTAGATTTCCCTAGGTGCCAGCTGAGCTAGAAGCCAAAATCTACAGGTAGGCACTTCGCAAAAAACACCTCTGTTTTCTTCCAAAATTTTGGATGAGTCCACAGTGCGCTTTGGGGCGTTTCCTGTCGTGGGCACTAGGCCTACCCACACAAGTGAGGTATCATTTTTATCGGGAGACTTGGGGGAACGCTGGGTGGAAGGAAATTTGTGGCTCCTCTCAGATTCCAGAACTTTCTGCCACAGAAATGTGAGGGCCATGTGTTTTTTTAGCCAAATTCTGAGGTTTGCAAAGGATTCTGGGTAACAGAACCTGGTCCGAGCCCCGCAAGTCACCCCATCTTGGATTCCCCTAGGTCTCTAGTTTTCAGAAATGCACAGGTTTGGTAGGTTTCCCTAGGTGCCGGCTGAGCTAGAGGCCAAAATCTACAGGTAGGCACTTCGCAAAAAACACCTCTGTTTTCTTCCAAAAATTTGGATGTGTCCACGTTGCGCTTTGGGGCGTTTCCTGTCGCGGGCGCTAGGCCTACCCACACAAGTGAGGTATCATTTTTATCGGGAGACTTTTGGGAACGCTGGGTGGAAGGAAATTTGTGGCTCCTCTCAGATTACAGAACTTTCTGCAACAGAAATGTGAGGACCATGTGTTTTTTTAGCCAAATTTTGAGCTTTGCAAAGGATTCTGGGTAACAGAACCTGGTCCGAGCCCCGCAAGTCACCCCATCTTGGATTCCCCTAGGTCTCTAGTTTTCAGAAATGCACAGGTTTGGTAGGTTTCCCTAGGTGCCGGCTGAGCTAGAGGCCAAAATCTACAGGTAGGCACTTCGCAAAAAACACCTCTGTTTTCTTCCAGAATTTTGGATGTGTCCACGTTGCACTTTGGGGTGTTTCCTGTCGCGGGCGCTAGGCCTACCCACACAAGTGAGGTATCATTTTTATCAGGAAACTTGGGGGAACGCTGGGTGGAAGGAAATTTGTGGCTCCTCTCAGATTCCAGAACTTTCTGCCACAGAAATGTGAGGAACATGTGTTTTTTTAGCCAAATTTTGAGGTTTGCAAAGCATTCTGAGTAACAGAACCTGGTCCGAGCCCCGCAAGTCACCCCTCCTTGGATTCCCCTCGGTCTCTAGTTTTCAGAAATGTACAGGTTTGGTAGGTTTTCCTAGGTGCCGGCTGAGCTAGAGGCCAAAATCTACAGGTAGGCACTTCGCAAAAAACACCTCTGTTTTCTTCCAAAATTTTGGATGTGTCCACAGTGCGCTTTGGGGCGTTTCCTGTCGTGGGCGCTAGGCCTACCCACACAAGTGATGTATCATTTTTATCGGGAGACTTGGGGGAACGCTGGGAGGAAGGAAATTTGTGGCTCCTCTCAGATTCCAGAACTTTCTGCCACAGAAATGTGAGGAACATGTTTTTTTTTAGCCAAATTGTGAGGTTTGCAAAGGATTCTGGGTAACAGAACCTGGTCCGAGCCCTGCAAATCACCCCTCCTTGGATTCCCCTAGGTCTCTAGTTTTCAGAAATGCACAGGTTTGGTAGGTTTCCCTAGGTGCCGGCTGAGTTAGAGGACAAAATCTACAGGTAGGCACTTCGCAAAAAACACCTCTGTTTTCTTCCAAAAATTTGGATGTCTCCACGTTGCGCTTTGGGGCGTTTCCTGTCGCGGGCGCTAGGCCTACCCACACAAGTGAGGTATCATTTTTATCGGGAGACTTGGGGGAACGCTGGTTGGAAGAAAATTTGTGGCTCCTCTCAGATTCCAGAACTTTCTGCAACAGAAATGTGCGGACCATGTGTTTTTTTAGCCAAATTTTGAGGTTTGCAAAGGATTCCTGGTAACAGAACCTGGTCCGAGCCCCGCAAGTCACCCCATCTTGGATTCCCCTAGGTCTCTAGTTTTCAGAAATGCACAGGTTTGGTAGGTTTACCAAGGTGCCGGCTGAGCTAGAGGCCAAAATCTACAGGTAGGCACTTCGCAAAAAACACCTCTGTTTTCTTCCAAAATTTTGGATGTGTCCACGTTGCGCTTTGGGGTGTTTCCTGTCGCGGGCGATAGGCCTACCCACACAAGTGAGGTACCATTTTTATCGGGAGACTTGGGGGAACGCTGGGTGGAAGGAAATTTGTGGCTCCTCTCAGCTTCCAGAACTTTCTGCCACAGAAATGTGAGGAACATGTGTTTTTTTAGCCAAATTTTGAGGTTTGCAAAGGATTCTGGGTAACAGAACCTGGTCCGAGACCCACAAGTCACCCCTCCTTGCATTCCCCTAGGTCTCTAGTTTTCAGAAATGAACAGGTTTGGTAGGTTTCTCTAGGTGCCGGCTGAGCTAGAGGCCAAAACCTACAGGTAAGCACTTCGCAAAAAACACCTCTGTTTTCTTCCAAAATTTTGGATATGTCCACGTTGCGCTTTGGGGCGTTTCCTGACGCGGGCGCTAGGCCTACCCACACAAGTGAGGTATCATTTTTATCGGGAGACTTGGGGGAACGCTTGGTGGAAGGAAATTTGTGGCTCCTCTCAGATTCCAGAACTTTCTGCCACAGAAATGTGAGGAACATGTGTTTTTTTAGCCAGATTTTGAGGTTTGCAAAGGATTCTGGGTAACAGAACCTGATCCGAGCCCCGCAAGTCACCCCATCTTGGATTCCCCTAGGTCTCTAGTTTTCAGAAATGCACAGGTTTGGTAGGTTTCCATAGGTGCCGGCTGAGCTAGAGGCCAAAATCTACAGGTAGGCACTTCGCAAAAAACACCTCTGTTTTCTTCCAAAATTTTGGATGTGTCCACAGTGCGCTTTGGGGCGTTTCCTGTCGTGGGCACTAGGCCTACCCACACAAGTGAGGTATCATTTTTATCGGGAGACTTGTGGGAACGCTGGGTGGAAGGAAATTTGTGGCTCCTCTCAGATTCCAGAACTTTCTGCCACAGAAATGTGAGGAACATGTGTTTTTTTAGCCAAATATTGAGGTTTGCAAAGGATTCTGGGTAACAGAACCTGGTCCGAGCCCCGCAAGTCACCCCATCTTGGATTCCCCTAGGTCTCTAGTTTTCAGAAATGCACAGGTTTGGTAGGTTTCCCTAGGTGCCGGCTGAGCTAGAGGCCAAAATCTACAGGTAGGCACTTCGCAAAAAACACCTCTGTTTTCTTCCAAAAATTTGGATGTGTCCACGTTGCGCTTTTGGGCGTTTCCTGTCGCGGGCGCTAGGCCTACCCACACAAGTGAGGTATCATTTTTATCGGGAGACTTTTGGGAACGCTGGGTGGAAGGAAATTTGTGGCTCCTCTCATATTACAGAACTTTCTGCAACAGAAATGTGAGGACCATGTGTTTTTTTAGCCAAATTTTGAGCTTTGCAAAGGATTCTGGGTAACAGAACCTGGTCCGAGCCCCGCAAGTCACCCCATCTTGGATTCCCCTAGGTCTCTAGTTTTCAGAAATGCACAGGTTTGGTAGGTTTCCCTAGGTGCCGGCTGAGCTAGAGGCCAAAATCTACAGGTAGGCACTTCGCAAAAAACACCTCTGTTTTCTTCCAGAATTTTGGATGTGTCCACGTTGCACTTTGGGGTGTTTCCTGTCGCGGGCGCTAGGCCTACCCACACAAGTGAGGTATCATTTTTATCAGGAAACTTGGGGGAACGCTGGGTGGAAGGAAATTTGTGGCTCCTCTCAGATTCCAGAACTTTCTGCCACAGAAATGTGAGGAACATGTGTTTTTTTAGCCAAATTTTGAGGTTTGCAAAGCATTCTGGGTAACAGAACCTGGTCCGAGCCCCGCAAGTCACCCCTCCTTGGATTCCCCTCGGTCTCTAGTTTTCAGAAATGTACAGGTTTGGTAGGTTTTCCTAGGTGCCGGCTGAGCTAGAGGCCAAAATCTACAGGTAGGCACTTCGCAAAAAACACCTCTGTTTTCTTCCAAAATTTTGGATGTGTCCACAGTGCGCTTTGGGGCGTTTCCTGTCGTGGGCGCTAGGCCTACCCACACAAGTGATGTATCATTTTTATCGGGAGACTTGGGGGAACGCTGGGAGGAAGGAAATTTGTGGCTCCTCTCAGATTCCAGAACTTTCTGCCACAGAAATGTGAGGAACATGTTTTTTTTTAGCCAAATTGTGAGGTTTGCAAAGGATTCTGGGTAACAGAACCTGGTCCGAGCCCTGCAAATCACCCCTCCTTGGATTCCCCTAGGTCTCTAGTTTTCAGAAATGCACAGGTTTGGTAGGTTTCCCTAGGTGCCGGCTGAGTTAGAGGACAAAATCTACAGGTAGGCACTTCGCAAAAAACACCTCTGTTTTCTTCCAAAAATTTGGATGTGTCCACGTTGCGCTTTGGGGCGTTTCCTGTCGCGGGCGCTAGGCCTACCCACACAAGTGAGGTATCATTTTTATCGGGAGACTTGGGGGAACGCTGGTTGGAAGAAAATTTGTGGCTCCTCTCAGATTCCAGAACTTTCTGCAACAGAAATGTGAGGACCATGTGTTTTTTTAGCCAAATTTTGAGGTTTGCAAAGGATTCTGGGTAACAGAACCTGGTCCGAGACCCACAAGTCACCCCTCCTTGCATTCCCCTAGGTCTCTAGTTTTCAGAAATGAACAGGTTTGGTAGGTTTCTCTAGGTGCCGGCTGAGCTAGAGGCCAAAACCTACAGGTAAGCACTTCGCAAAAAACACCTCTGTTTTCTTCCAAAATTTTGGATATGTCCACGTTGCGCTTTGGGGCGTTTCCTGACGCGGGCGCTAGGCCTACCCACACAAGTGAGGTATCATTTTTATCGGGAGACTTGGGGGAACGCTTGGTGGAAGGAAATTTGTGGCTCCTCTCAGATTCCAGAACTTTCTGCCACAGAAATGTGAGGAACATGTGTTTTTTTAGCCAGATTTTGAGGTTTGCAAAGGATTCTGGGTAACAGAACCTGATCCGAGCCCCGCAAGTCACCCCATCTTGGATTCCCCTAGGTCTCTAGTTTTCAGAAATGCACAGGTTTGGTAGGTTTCCATAGGTGCCGGCTGAGCTAGAGGCCAAAATCTACAGGTAGGCACTTCGCAAAAAACACCTCTGTTTTCTTCCAAAATTTTGGATGTGTCCACAGTGCGCTTTGGGGCGTTTCCTGTCGTGGGCACTAGGCCTACCCACACAAGTGAGGTATCATTTTTATCGGGAGACTTGTGGGAACGCTGGGTGGAAGGAAATTTGTGGCTCCTCTCAGATTCCAGAACTTTCTGCCACAGAAATGTGAGGAACATGTGTTTTTTTAGCCAAATATTGAGGTTTGCAAAGGATTCTGGGTAACAGAACCTGGTTCGAGCCCTGCAAGTCACCCCTCCTTGGATTCCCCTAGGTCTCTAGTTTTTAGAAATGCACAGGTTTGGTAGGTTTCCCTAGGTGCCGGCTGAGTTAGAGGACAAAATCTACAGGTAGGCACTTCGCAAAAAACACCTCTGTTTTCTTCCAAAATTTTGGATGTGTCCACGGTGCGCTTTGGGGTGTTTCCTGTCGCGGGCGCTAGGCCTACCCACACAAGTGAGGTATCATTTTTATCGGGAGACTTGGGGGAACGCCTGGTGGAAGGAAATTTGTGGCTCCTCTCAGATTCCAGAACTTTCTGCCACAGAATTGTGAGGAACATGTGTTTTTTTAGCCAAATTTTGAGGTTTGCAAAGGATTCTGGGTAACAGAACCTGGTCCGAGCCCCGCAAGTCACCCCATCTTGGATTCCCCTAGGTCTCTAGTTTTCAGAAATGCACAGGTTTGGTAGGTTTCCCTAGGTGCCGGCTGAGCTAGAGGTCAAAATCTACAGGTAGGCACTTCGCAAAAAACAGCTCTGTTTTCTTCCAAAAATTTGGATGTGTCCACGTTGCGCTTTGGGGCGTTTCCTGTCACTGGCGCTAGGCCTACCCACACAAGTGAGGTATCATTTTTATATGGAGACTTGGGGGAACGCTGGGTGGAAGGAAATTTGTGGCTCCTCTCAGATTCCAGAACTTTCTGCCACAGAAATGTGAGGGCCATGTGTTTTTTTAGCCAAATTCTGAGGTTTGCAAAGGATTCTGGGTAACAGAACCTGGTCCGAGCCCCGCAAGTCACCCCATCTTGGATTCCCCTAGGTCTCTAGTTTTCAGAAATGCACAGGTTTGGTAGGTTTCCCTAGGTGCCGGCTGAGCTAGAGGCCAAAATCTACAGGTAGGCACTTCGCAAAAAACACCTCTGTTTTCTTCCAAAATTTTGGATGTGTCCACAGTGCGCTTTGGGGCGTTTCCTGTCGTGGGCACTAGGCCTACCCACACAAGTGAGGTATCATTTTTATCGGGAGACTTGGGGGAACGCTGGGTGGAAGGAAATTTGTGGCTTCTCTCAGATTCCAGAACTTTCTGCCACAGAAATGTGAGGGCCATGTGTTTTTTTAGCCAAATTCTGAGGTTTGCAAAGGATTCTGGGTAACAGAACCTGGTCCGAGCCCCGCAAGTCACCCCATCTTGGATTCCCCTAGGTCTCTAGTTTTCAGAAATGCACAGGTTTGGTAGGTTTCCCTAGGTGCCGGCTGAGCTAGAGGCCAAAATCTACAGGTAGGCACTTCGCAAAAAACACCTCTGTTTTCTTCCAAAATTTTGGATGTGTCCACAGTGCGCTTTGGGGCATTTCCTGTCGTGGGCACTAGGCCTACCCACACAAGTGAGGTATAATTTTTATCGGGAGACTTGGGGGAACGCTGGGTGGAAGGAAATTTGTGGCTCCTCTCAGATTCCAGAACTTTCTGCCACAGAAATGTGAGGAACATGTGTTTTTTTAGCCAAATTTTGAGGTTTGCAAAGGATTCTGGGTAACAGAACCTGGTCCGAGCCCTGCAAGTCACCCCTCCTTGGATTCCCCTAGGTCTCTAGTTTTCAGAAATGCACAGGTTTGGTAGGTTTCCCTAGGTGCCGGCTGAGTTAGAGGACAAAATCTACAGGTAGGCACTTCGCAAAAAACACCTCTGTTTTCTTCCAAAAATTTGGATGTGTCCACGTTGCGCTTTGGGGCGTTTCCTGTCGCGGGCGCTAGGCCTACCCACACAAGTGAGGTATCATTTTTATCGGGAGACTTTTGGGAACGCTGGGTGGAAGGAAATTTGTGGCTCCTCTCAGATTACAGAACTTTCTGCAACAGAAATGTGAGGACCATGTGTTTTTTTAGCCAAATTTTGAGCTTTGCAAAGGATTCTGGGTAACAGAACCTGGTCCGAGCCCCGCAAGTCACCCCATCTTGGATTCCCCTAGGTCTCTAGTTTTCAGAAATGCACAGGTTTGGTAGGTTTCCCTAGGTGCCGGCTGAGCTAGAGGCCAAAATCTACAGGTAGGCACTTCGCAAAAAACACCTCTGTTTTCTTCCAGAATTTTGGATGTGTCCACGTTGCACTTTGGGGTGTTTCCTGTCGCGGGCGCTAGGCCTACCCACACAAGTGAGGTATCATTTTTATCAGGAAACTTGGGGGAACGCTGGGTGGAAGGAAATTTGTGGCTCCTCTCAGATTCCAGAACTTTCTGCCACAGAAATGTGAGGAACATGTGTTTTTTTAGCCAAATTTTGAGGTTTGCAAAGCATTCTGGGTAACAGAACCTGGTCCGAGCCCCGCAAGTCACCCCTCCTTGGATTCCCCTCGGTCTCTAGTTTTCAGAAATGTACAGGTTTGGTAGGTTTTCCTAGGTGCCGGCTGAGCTAGAGGCCAAAATCTACAGGTAGGCACTTCGCAAAAAACACCTCTGTTTTCTTCCAAAATTTTGGATGTGTCCACAGTGCGCTTTGGGGCGTTTCCTGTCGTGGGCGCTAGGCCTACCCACACAAGTGATGTATCATTTTTATCGGGAGACTTGGGGGAACGCTGGGAGGAAGGAAATTTGTGGCTCCTCTCAGATTCCAGAACTTTCTGCCACAGAAATGTGAGGAACATGTTTTTTTTTAGCCAAATTGTGAGGTTTGCAAAGGATTCTGGGTAACAGAACCTGGTCCGAGCCCTGCAAATCACCCCTCCTTGGATTCCCCTAGGTCTCTAGTTTTCAGAAATGCACAGGTTTGGTAGGTTTCCCTAGGTGCCGGCTGAGTTAGAGGACAAAATCTACAGGTAGGCACTTCGCAAAAAACACCTCTGTTTTCTTCCAAAAATTTGGATGTGTCCACGTTGTGCTTTGGGGCGTTTCCTGTCGCGGGCGCTAGGCCTACCCACACAAGTGAGGTATCATTTTTATCGGGAGACTTGGGGGAACGCTGGTTGGAAGAAAATTTGTGGCTCCTCTCAGATTCCAGAACTTTCTGCAACAGAAATGTGAGGACCATGTGTTTTTTTAGCCAAATTTTGAGGTTTGCAAAGGATTCTGGGTAACAGAACCTGGTCCGAGCCCCGCAAGTCACCCCATCTTGGATTCCCCTAGGTCTCTAGTTTTCAGAAATGCACAGGTATGTTAGGTTTCCCAAGGTGCCGGCTGAGCTAGAGGCCAAAATCTACAGGTAGGCACTTCGCAAAAAACACCTCTGTTTTCTTCCAAAATTTTGGATGTGTCCACGTTGCGCTTTGGGGTGTTTCCTGTCGCGGGCGCTAGGCCTACCCACACAAGTGAGGTACCATTTTTATCGGGAGACTTGGGGGAACGCTGGGTGGAAGGAAATTTGTGGCTCCTCTCAGCTTCCAGAACTTTCTGCCACAGAAATGTGAGGAACATGTGTTTTTTTAGCCAAATTTTGAGGTTTGCAAAGGATTCTGGGTAACAGAACCTGGTCCGAGCCCCACAAGTCACCCCTCCTTGCATTCCCCTAGGTCTCTAGTTTTCAGAAATGAACAGGTTTGGTAGGTTTCTCTAGGTGCCGGCTGAGCTAGAGGCCAAAACCTACAGGTAAGCACTTCGCAAAAAACACCTCTGTTTTCTTCCAAAATTTTGGATATGTCCACGTTGCGCTTTGGGGCGTTTCCTGACGCGGGCGCTAGGCCTACCCACACAAGTGAGGTATCATTTTTATCGGGAGACTTGGGGGAACGCTTGGTGGAAGGAAATTTGTGGCTCCTCTCAGATTCCAGAACTTTCTGCCACAGAAATGTGAGGAACATGTGTTTTTTTAGCCAGATTTTGAGGTTTGCAAAGGATTCTGGGTAACAGAACCTGGTCCGAGCCCCGCAAGTCACCCCATCTTGGATTCCCCTAGGTCTCTAGTTTTCAGAAATGCACAGGTTTGGTAGATTTCCCTAGGTGCCGGCTGAGCTAGAGGCCAAAATCTGTAGGTAGGCACTTTCAAAAAAATGGGATGTGTCCACGTTGCGTTTTGGGGCGTTTCCTGTCGCGGGCGCTAGGCCTACCCACACAAGTGAGCTATCATTTTTATCGGGAGACTTGGGACAACATAGATTAGCAAAACAAGTGCTATTGCCCCTTGTCTTTCTCTACATTTTTTCCTTCCAAATATAGGAGAGTGTGTAAAAAAGACATCTATTTGAGAAATTCCCTGTAATTTACATGCTAGTATGGTCACCCCGGATTTCAGAGATGTGCAAATAACCACTGCTCCTCAACACCTTATCTTGTGCCCTTTTTGGAAATGCAAAGGTTTTCTTGATAGCAATTTTTTACTCTTTATATTTCAGCAAATGAATTGCTGTATACCCGGTATAGAATGAAAACGCACTGCAGGGTGCAGCTCATTTATTGGCTCTGGGTTCCTCGGGTTCTTAATGAACCTACAAGCCCTATATATCCCCGCAACCAGAGGAGTCCAGCAGATGTAACGGTATATTCCTTTCGATATTCTGACATTGCAGGGAAAAGTTACAGAGTAAAACGTAGAGAAAAATTGATGGTTTTTTCACCTCAATTTCAATATTTTTCTTTTTCAGCTGTTATTTTCTGTAGGAAACCCTTGTAGGATCTACACAAATGACCCCTTGCTAAATTCAGAATTCTGTCTACTTTTCAGAAATGTTTAGGTTTCTGGGATCCAGCATTGGTTTCATGCCCATTCCTGTCACTGACTGGAAGGAGGCTGAAAGCACAAAAAATTGCAAAAATGGGGTATGCCCCAGTAAAATGCCAAAATTGTGTTGAAAAATTGGGTTTTCTGATTCAAATCTGCCTGTTCCTGAAAGCTGGGAAGCTGCTGAGTTTAGCACTGCAAACCCTTTGTTGATGCCATTTTCAGGGGGAAATCCACAAGACTTCTTCGGCAGCCACTTTTTCCAATTTGTTTGAAAAAAATGAAATTTTTACTGTATTTTGGCCAATTTCTTGGCCTCCTTCAGCAGAACCCACAAAGTCTGGGTACCTCTAGAATCCCTAGGATGTTGGAAAAAAAGGACGCAAATTTGGCTTGGTTAGCCTATATGGACAAAAAGTTATGAGGGCCTAAGCGCAAACTGCCCCAAATAGGCAAAAAAAGGCCTGGCACAGGAGGGGGAAAAGGCCTGGCAGCGAAGGGGTTAAATGTCTTTGACTAAGGTGAAATGCATTGTTGTGATAGATATTGATGACATTATTGACGTATTGATTGACATGTTGATTAGTTATCTTGTCCTAAGGTGTCTTCAATCAGGGTCAAAAGATTGATTGTCCTAAAACGAGTCCCAATGTGTAATATTTAGTCATAAAGGGACGCGTTAACACATGCATTGCACCACTTTGAAAATTTGGTGCAGTGATTTTGGCCCCATTCGACCATATTAGCATTAACCAAAATGACTCTAAGGAGGCCCCAGGAGACACTAGGTGCTCCTAAATCAGCCCCACAGTGTCCTCCTGTTTTATACCTGGACAGGAATGCATGAGTCAGTGGTAAAGGCATGTGAAAGTAATGTTATTACTTTATATATTTAAAAGAAAGTTTGTGAAATACTTATTTAACTAACTTAAAAGATGGATACTAGTGTTTAGGGAATCTACATTTTTGGTCATGGATTTGTTGCTTTGTGCAGTTCAAAGTGCAAAATGACACTTATGCACTTCCTTTTTTAATACTTTTAGCATCATTACTGATCTGGCCATGTGCCCTGACATTTGTGGGCACACTCTCTCAAGACTCATTTGGCTGGGGATGTAATGCAGTCATATCCTTATTGCATACCATAACCAATCATCTATTGGTTGAGGAGGTACTTGAAAAACCTTAGGGTATCGCAGTCCCTTGACTGGTTAATTTTTATTAACCTTGAAAGAAACTGGATTATTGAATGAGAGGATGGAAACCCCACTCAAGCAACAACCACAAACCTTATAAGGGTGAACCACAGAAAAGCCAATAAATTAGCCTGTGCCTCATGCTCTGGTAGTTTGGTGCAGAAACAGTAAGGCTTTATTTAAAATCAATGTCCAAGGTTTTTATGCAGCACGCAAACAGTAATAAAGTGAAAATGCAACATAAGGAAAGTCCAAATCTAATTTAGAGAAAAAGAGTAGCTTTTAATAAATGAAATGATACCATAATGATAAAATTATAATCAGTAGAACCTGTGATATTCAGTTTTAGATGTTTATTTGAAAATAGCCCCTAAAATCACATAGCGCTACTCACAGTAATCTAGTCGCACTACACCAGCTGAAAGTTTCAAGTTCAGGCCCCCCAGATGGTGCACAAGTAAGATACAGGGACCAGGTTACTCACAGTTGAAAGTTACTGTAAAAGTTCAGCATTAAGAGTTCAGTTTGGGGTGAAGGAGGCAATGAGAGGAGGTTGATCATTCTAGGCTGTCTTCACTGTTGCATAAAGAGACAGTCAAGTGTCATGGATGGTTGTGGATGTTATGGATGTTGGCCATTACAGGCAGCAGAGCCGTGGCACAAGCAGGCCGGTTCACATTCACAAAGAGTCCAAAGAACAGGATTTTCACCTCTTTTTTTAGGGGAGTACACTATGATACCAAGCCAAGGGCCCAGGTCCTGGGAGACAGGGGTCAGGGACTCTCTTCAGCAGAGGCCAGCAGGCCTTAGGCATGTCTAGTTGCAATTCAGCTGGGCAATTGCAGAGAGGCCTCTGAAGCGTGTTGTGTCCATGTAGCTCACAAAAGAGGTCAGCCAACTGACCCTTGGAGTCACTCTGGTGAGCCCTAGGAGGAGGTAAGCAGGATGCAGGTGGAAATACAGGAGCAGGATGATGATGATGAGGAGGATGACATGAAGCAGGAGGAGGGAGAGGGGGATAACTTTGCTATAGCTCCAGAGCTGAAAAGAGAGTAAAACCTTTTGGCAGTGGCCCCAGATCCAGAGGTGATAGGGAGACCCACACATGTGAGTTCTCCAACTGGGTCCAGTGCTTGAAGCAGGGTAACCTCTCAACCCTTTCTCATGAGGAACTGGCGTACTGGAAAGCTGAAAGGGAGTTCCAGCTGCAGCTGCTCCCCTGGAACTGGCGGTAAAAGCAACAAGGACTGAGGCTGAGGCAGAGAGAGCCTTAGCCCTGGAGGACAGAAAGCTAGCTCTAAAGGAAAATACACTTTTGTGGGCTTCAATGCAGAGCTCACAGAGTCCAATAGTAATGGAAGATGGCAGTAACACAGTGTTCAATGGAGAGAGAAGGGCCCACATACCCAAGGTTCTGTCTAACTTTGGGTAGGTGGTTATGGACCATATCCAGTAACTCTAGAGATGCATAGGTACCCTAAGAATGATTGGTGAGCCAGCCTCTAGAGGCACATACCCAAGGAGGGAAGAGATTTCTTCTGGCCCTAGGTAAGTGTGATAAAAGAAGTACCCTCTCAAGAATGAAGCCCTTGTCAGGAAGTATGGTCTCATCTGTGAGAAATATTGGTTTAAGTTCAGCGACAGCCAGAAAATGTCTTACCAGTCTTCAGTGTATTTCAGGGATTACTTTTGTAAGGCACTGGATGGCTAGATGAAGGCAGTAATATAAGTAAAGTGAGTATTTACAACGAGCTGTAGAAGCTTATCCCAAGAAAGCACATGATTAGTTGTTGTTTTCCATAGCTATAGCAAAACATAATAAATAAAAAGCTGACTGCTCTCAGGCAGCTTGCCAAAGAAGCAGACCTCTGGCTCAGCACCAGTGTCTACAAGAAGGTACCTGGGATTGAGGCTGAGGAGGATGGTTTATGTCCCCCCCCAAGTATAGAGTGGGGGAGGTCCACAGTATACTGACATTTCCTACAAAAGTGTGGGGAGGAAGGGGTACCAGGTCCCTTTTAAGAATAGGGGGAGTTCTATTGGGCATTCTACTCCCAATCCTGGTACTATGATTGCTCACAGTTGGAGCACTATCAAGGAGGCCTGGTCTGTATCAGGAGACCAACAACTAGTGAGAAGTCCACAAGTGTGCCCAGTGTCCTTTGGGAGAAGTAGTCCACAGGAGCAGAGGGCAGAACAGGCCGTGGTGCCCCTTAGGTGAGAGGTGGACTCCAAGGGGAAACTTGTGATCTTTGAGGGTGGGAGTCACCGCTTTCATCAGGTCACAATTAATGGGATACCTGTCATAGCCCTAAGGGATAGTCATGCCCATCAGACAATGATGGTGGAATGACTGGTTTCCCACAGCAGTAAACTGGACAGGTCTGAACTTTAAATCAGTCCAATGGGTGGAACATTTTCCACCCTATCACTCTGGTGTCCCTGGAATGGCACAGTGAAGTGACCCAGATGAAGTCATAGATAGTCTTGTGATGCTCATTGATTGCATTCTGAGAAATGTGTTACAACTGGTATTGGAAGAGCTTGGAGGTGTGGTCACCGAAGATGCACTGAAAGCTCAGCCATCTGGTGGGTACTACTCCCACATGGAGGGTACTGAGATGCAGATGGAGGGGAGGAGATGAAGACTCTCCACATTTGGAGGACCAGTGGATCACAGGTTACCAGCTCTGAGAACAGAGCATCCCAAGACTGACCTGTGAGGTGTGGTCTGTGCTCTCACAAGGGCAGAGAACAAGATACATGTACCAGAAAGATCCCTGCATGACACAGACAGAGTGCGTCACCCTTGAGGGAAGTGGTGGTTCTTCAGTGGATACCCAACTCCTAGCTTGCCAGGCACACATTCAGCCTCAAGGTACAGGCCTTGGGCTTAGTGGCCAGTCTCAGGATACCATCCCTGGGCAAGTGGGAAGGAGAGAGAAAATAGGGTGACTAACACCCTGGGCTCTTGTCCCCCACTCTGAGAAACCTTAGAGGTCTGTGAAACCTCAGGAGCTACTAGGGAACTCCTTGCCAGCAGCAAAGCTGAAAGTGAGGTCTTTCCAAGGTCCAAGCGTGGGGCCTCCACCAGGCAGTGCATGGCCCAGGGCCTTGCTTTTGACCCTAACAGCTGTCTATGGCCTCTGCTGGTACTCGTCTTTATGTGTAGAGTTTTTCTTGGGTTTGTAACTGAGGTCTGACCAAAGGGTTGGAATGGGTGACTTTACCTTGTTAGTCATGGTGGTTTTGTCTGTTGGGATATATCTGTGAGTAAGTTAAGGCCAGGAACTCCATAGATGAGAAGAGGGTTCCCCATGGGCTAGTGTAATGACCACAGTGGGTAATGGGCATAGAAATGACAAGTGTCACTGCAGAAAAATGGCCATTGCCCACTTTATATTGCTAAGTATCAAGGTTCATCGAGGGATTGATTATTCTAACCTAGATTTTGGCTTGCAGGGGATCATGTTGGACCTGGCCTTTTTTACAAAGTCACCCCCAGATTTTTGCCTTCTGTTGCTGAAACTATTTCTGCTGGCATTAGGCCTCTGTACACTTCCCTTTGCTGCTAACCACTGGTAAAGTGTTTGTGATCTCTCCCTAAAACATGGTATAATTGACATCCACCTGATTGGTATATTTACTCTACTTGTAAGTCTCTACTAAATGGTACTACATGTACCCAGGACCTGAGAATTAAATGCTACTAATGGGCTGCATAACTCATTGTGTCACCCAATAGAGTAGTCTTTTTAAAATATCTTAGGCCTGCCACTGCACCTGTAGTGTAGTTTTAAAGGGCCAGATCCAACAACTCTTATCCTCAACTAGTGTACCTCCCCACTGATAATTTTCATTTCTATGTTAAGAGCAATGGATGTGTACTGATGTGGAAAGGCTTTCTAGCTAGTTTGTTGGTTAGCTTGGTCAAAAATCATCTTTCTTAAATATTACCTTGTCTTAGCCTTGATATTACTCACATGTTTGTCATATATTCCTTAGTTGGATTAAAGCAAGACCATAAAGGATTTATTATTAAAACTTTTGGTTCACTCTATCATCAGTGAACCTGGGTGGTTTGACAGGGCCTGTTCTGTACCCAGTAGACAACTACATCGAGCCCTGGCTAAGAAATCTAGAACAAAAGTGCAACTTTTTTCTTCCAGAAACCATTATAAAGTGATGCTGAAAAATAGGAAATCTGAACTAAAAAGGATGAAGTGAAGACTTTGCTGAGGGAATCCAAGACTAAGGATTTAAAGACATTTTGATATGCAGTCAATACAAGGAGAAAGTCCAGTGATCAAATTGTTTCCCTGGGTTTTCACATAATGTAGGAGGCTGGCCTGGCTTGTAGTGGGTACCAGAGATACGTACACCTTGTGCCAGGTCCAGTTATCCCTTATTAGTGTAGGAGAGGTGTTTCTATCAGCTTAGACTGCAAAGCAGCTTAGGCTGAACTAGGAGACATGCAAAGCTCCTACTATACAACTTATATCATATGCACAATATCATAAGAAAACCCAATACACAGGGTTACTAAAAATAAAGGTACTTTATATTTATGACAATATGCCAAAAGTATCTCAGTGAGTACCCTCAGTAAGAAGGTAATTTATATACACAAGTTATATGTACACAACCCAAAATTAGGTAAGTAATAGCAAGAAAAGTAATGCAAACAGTGTAGAATCACAATAGGTTGCAATAGGAGCACATAGGTATAGGGGCAACACAAACCATATACTCCAAAAGTGGAATGCGAACCACGAATGGACCCCAGACCTATGTGAGCTTGTAGTGGGTCGCTGGGACTATAAGAAAACAGTGAGGGTTAGAAAAATACCCCACCCCAAGACCCTGAAAAGTAGGAGTAAAGTGCACCTACTACCCCCAGAGAGCATAGAAGTCGTGATGGGGGATTCTGCAGGAAGAACACACACCAGCAGTGCACTGACAACGGATTTCCGGACCTGAGTACCTGTAAGACAGTGTCGAGAGGGGGCCTTTGGAAGACGGATGTCTTATGTCGCGATGAAGCTCGCAGAAATACCACAAACAAGCCTTGCTAGCTGCAAGGGTTGCAGTAGAGGTTTTTGTGTGCTGCAGGGGCCCAGGAGGGACCAGGATGTCACCACTTGGAGGAGGAGACAGAGGAGGTGCTCAGCAACTCAGAGAGCCCTCACAGAAGCAGACAGCACAAGTAGAAGTACCCCAACAGGCACTTGGAAGTAAAGTGAACCGGAGTCCACACAAAGTCACAGAAGGGAGTCCCACGACGCCGGAGGACAACTCAGAAGGTTGTGCACTACAGGACGGAGTGCTGGGGACCCAGGCTTGGCTGTGCATGATGGAAATCCTGGAAGAGTGCACAGGAGCCGAAGCAGCTGCAAATCACGAGGTACACAGCTTTGCAGTCTAGCATGGGGAGGCAAGGACTTCCACCAAACTTGGACTGAAGAGTCACTGGACTGTGGGAGTCACTTGGACAGGGTTGCTGTATTCCAGGGACCACGCTCGTCAGGATGAGAGGGGACCCAGAGGACCAGTGATGCAGTCTTTTGGTGCTTCATTAGCAGGGGGAAGATTCCATCGACCCACTGGAGATTTCTTCGGAGCTTCTGGTGCAGGGTGAAGACAGGCTACCCCCAGAGCATGCACCTCCTGGAAACAGTCGAGAAAGCCGGCAGGATTAGGCGCTACAATGTTGCTGGTAGTCGTCTTGCTACTTTGTTGCGGTTTTGCAGGCGTCCTGGAGCAGTCTGAAATGCCAGCTGAAATTGCAAGGAAGCTGCCACTGGTTAAAAGAAGCTTGGAGTTCTGCAAGAAAGAAGAGGGCTAGGGACTTCTCCTTTGGAAGATAGATGACCCACAGCGCGATGAAGCTTGCAGAGGTCTTCCCACACCGAAAGACCACAAACAAGCATTGCTATCTGCAAGGGTTGCAGTAGAGGTTTTTAGGTGCTGCAGGGGCCCAGGAGGGACCAGGATGTCACCACTTGGTGGAGGAGACAGAGGGGGCGCTCATCAACCCAAAGAGCCCTCACAGAAGCAGGCAGCATCCGCAGATGTACCCTAACAGGCACTTGGAAGTTAAGTGAACCAGAGTCCATGCGGAGTCACAAAAGGGTCCCAGTGACACATAGACTAAAACAACATATATACAGTGAAATATGGGGGTAACATGCCAGGCAAGATGGTACTTTCCTACACATAACTGCAGAACAATAGGTCAACTATTTTTCTATGTTTACTGTTTAAAGTCAACTTCTGTTTAGCAAAGTGCTTTACCCCAGCAATGTCTCTCATCTTTGACTATGTGAAATTAAGATAACCATAGTTCAAAATCCATCTGGTAAAGCACCTTGACCAGGTGATGTACTGGTTGACCTTTTAACTCAAACTGTGATCTTTGGGTGCATACCCCTTGGTGCCCTTATATACCCAGCAGTAATCACTGCAGAGTATGTAAGGGTGCCGAGGGGTATGCACTGCAGTGATTTCTATGTAAAAGCAGCAAGTTGTGTTTGCTGTGCCAAATGCCCTCTGCACCCTACCACGGAATTCCACAGAATCTCATGGAATTTTAATTTAATTCTGCAGAATTCTGAGGAATCAAGCTTCGTCAATTCCACCCGCCTCTACTTTTAATATTATTTATGTATTTCATGATTTGCTGCTTTTATGATTATATATTTATAATCAAATAAAGTATTTTGATTGGTTATTCAATTGATTGGCTGTTTGAGTGATACACTGTTTTAAAGTCAATTGTTAAGTGTTACATGGATTTCAGAACCACAGAGCCTAAACAGCAGAGTTACAGCTTTAGCACACATATTACACAACTCACACTGTTAGACATAAATTGCTTTGAGTCCACAATTGGGTGGTTAGTAGTGCATTAATACCACACAATAAAAAAAAAAAAAGCTTTGTCAATACAGGTGATGAAATGATTCAACTGAAGTAATCAACTAATAGCCATCTCAATAAGTCTTATGTATTGTGAATGCATTAGTTTTGTAATCATTTTACTTTTTTGTTTCTCAATGGTGAGAATATGTATCCATATGGTTAAAACCACTCTGTAATTTCTACATTCACAATTGTGATTTTCCCCTCTTTTCCCAAATAATTCCTTACTTTTTGCTTCTTCTTTTTCGTCAATCAACCCTCAGGCGTTTGTGCTTATTCTGAAAGAAATGTCACTAAGATTGTCCCTGCAGTGTAATCAATTTGTGTTTATTATTGTTCATTGAATGGCTTGCTCTGGTAGATCATGCCTTCGGTCTCTTCCATGGGGATTTGCTGACCACATTTGAGAAGCCAACTTGGGCTGATTTATTGATATTTTCTTGCATTAAACTGGGAGAAAGAAGCCCATCCATTTTACCATACATACAGTATCCACCAGGGGCACATAAATCATAACTCCTTCTGTGACTAATGATTGCATCCATCCTTGAGTATTGCTGAGGCATAACCTGTATGGATTTTGCAATAATAATAACACAACACAGTTGTTCTTGGTGAGACCCAGAGGGAGACAGAAGTGAAAAAAGAAGATATTAGTAGAAAGATTGTTTGGTTTCTTTTTAATCTCCTTCTCGTTTCTTGCTACAATTCCACCTTATTTCTACTAACTACTAACATGCTCCCCAATTTGCACAGCTTAGATTTTGAAAGAAAATTGGGGGCATATTTAAGAGCCCCTACTGCCACCAGAACGTTGCTTTTGGTGACAATCCGGTGGGGCAATGCCCTGTGCCGTATTTACAAGGTGGCGTAAAGCCACTTTTTGTGACTTATCGCCATCTTGTAAACAGTGGCATCACGCCACCTCTTAAATATAGCCCCTTCACACGAAGCACTTTGTGTGGAAGGGGCGTGCAATGGGTGTTGCTGTGGGTGTGCCATTGCATTTTGACGCTGCATCAGATTTACGAGTTGTCATAAACCTGAGGTAGCACCAAAATCCAATGCCACCCCAGGGGTAACGTTAGCTTGGCGCAACAAGGAGAAATGCTTTCATTTCACCTTATTTTCTGCTTTTTCTATGTGTGCTGCAGCACACATTGAAAGAGCAAATCGCCATTTAAGATTGTTTTTGTGCAAGGAGGTTTTTCTTCCGGCACAAAAAAAAATCTCCCCCTCAATGGAGACATCCTTGCACTATGGTGCAAGGGTGGCTGTGTTGGCGCATGGCAGCTAATTTAGTGCCACCAGATGGGGAAACATAGGGGTGCACTTTATTCTTTTAAATACGGCGCATCCTGCGTTTTGAAAATGACGAAGTGTAACTCTACCAAATTTGGTGCAGTGCCACTCACCGTCATTTTCTGTTGAATCTGGCCCTAAGTTTCTATGAATATTTCATACTCCTTGACAGATGTGGCACTTCGAAACTCCGAGGTCTGAATCACGTTATTGACCCTGTTTAAATATTTTACAATATATATTGAGCAAAATGTTTGCAAAAAGATGGCAAAGTGTATATTTTTTAAATACATCATTGTGTATCCTCGTCAGTATATCCATTATAGAAGAAAATATGTAAAGTTTCTTATACAACTGCAATTTATCTTTCTCAGACTTGTGAAAGCTCTTTGAAGCTTATTACATATGAAGCGAAGAGTTGATTTGTGTAGTACAGTGTTGTTTAAACAGACGTAGCAGGAAAATGGCTGAATTGATTTAGATTCAATTTTACATAAATATCGATTATGGGCTGTAAAGGGTCCTGTTGGCAGTAGCTGTAAATAGGTTCATTATTTTTAAAGTTACATGGAGTTATTCACAAAGGTAAACATACCATTTGTATAAGTCTACAATCGTTTGGTTTGGTTTTGGTTTTTACAAGTAGTATATTTACGACTGTTAAGTTCCCACACCTAAAAAGTAGGATACCCTGCACTCTTAAAAATACTACTAGTGAAATGCCTTTGAAAATAGTAAACAATTGTAAACTTACCCGAGTCTAAGTTTACCATTGTGAATCAGGCCCATGAGGCAAACAATCATATTTATATATAACTGTACTTCGCAATGACAAAACACTATGGGCCTGATTTAGAGTTTGGTGGACGAGTTACTCTGTCATAAACATTACTATTTCTCTTGGATAATATGGAATCATAATACGATGGACGGGCTATCCATCATGTCTGTGACGGAGTAACCTCATCCACCAATCTCTAAATCAGGCCCTATATGACTGGGTAATGAAAGCCCTGGCAAAATTAAAAGGGAGTCATATTGCTTAGACCACAGTGCGCCCTGGGTTTTAAATGGAAATACAGGGCCTGATGTAGGAAAATGGCGCTGAACCCAGTGCAGCGGCACTTTTCTTGCGCTCCTTAGTGCTCCATATCTGTGCCACATCTAAGATACATCGCACTGTGGCGGTAATTAGGGGAACTAGCCTCAATATTTATGACACTACTTCGGAGCTTTGCAGGATTAGCGCCACATATTTTGATGCTAATCATACAAAGCCCAATGATGCCCATTGAAAACAATGGTGTGACTTGTTTTGGTCTGAGCAGGCGTTAAGAGTGCCGAAAAAATTATGCAAAGAAATCTCTTAGATTTCTCTGTAACATTTCTTTGGCCTCCCTTACGGGGGAATGCCCCAGTCGCATACATTAAGCGTGGCCCAGGCATAATACAGCGCAAAGTGTTACACAGAGGCACAATGCATGCATTGCGCCACTTTGTAAATTTGGTGCAGTGATTTGGCCCTGTTGGACCACATTAGCATTAAACAAATGACTTTAAGGTGGCCCAAGGAGACACTAGGGGCTCTTAAATCAGCCCCACAGTGTCCTACTGGACTGGAATGGATGAGTCAATGGTAAAGGTAGGTAAAAGTAGTTTTATTACTTTATACATTTAAAAGAAAGTTTGTGTGGTACTTATTTAACTATTTTAATAGATGGATACTAGTGTTTAGGTAATCTAAATTATTGGCCATGGATCTGTTGCTTTGTGCAGATTAAAGTGCAAAATTACACTTATGCTCTTTTTTGGGGGATCATTTAAGCATCATTACTGATCCGGTCATGTGGCCTGACATTTGTGGGCATACTCTCTCAAGACTTATTTGGTCGGGATGTAATGCAGTCATATCCTTATCGCATACCATAACCAATAATATATTGGTTGGGGAAGTACTTGAAAAACTTTAGAATATCGCAATACCTTGACTGTTTCATTTTTATTAACCTTGAAAAAAATTGGATTATTGGATGAGAGGATGGAAACCCCATTCAAGCAACAACCACAGACCTTGTAAGGGTGAACCACCGAAAAGCCAATAAATTAGCCTGTGCCTCACCCTTCTGGTAGTTTGGTGCAGAAGCAGTCAGGCTTTATTTGAAATCAATGTCTAAAGTTTTTATGCAGCACACAAACAGTAACAAAATGAAAATGCAACATAGAGAAAATCCAAAACTAATTTAGAGAAAAGGAGTAACTTTTAATAAATAAAATGATACCATAATGGTAAAATTACAATCAGTAGAACCTGTGATATTCAGTTTTAGATGTTTAATTGAAAACAGCCACTAAAAACACATAGCGATACTCACAGTAATCTGATCACTCTACACCAGGTGAAAGTTTCAAGTTCAGGCCCACCACGATAGGTCACAAGTATGATACAGGGACCAGGTTACTCGCAGTTGAAAGTTACTGTCAAAGTTCAGCATTAGGAGTTCAGTTTGGGGTGAAGGAGGCAATGAGAGGAGGTTGATCAACATGGGCTGTATTCGCTGTAGCATAATGAGACAGTCAAGTGTCATGGATGGTTGTGGCTCTAGCTTTGCTTTGGCAATCATGGTGGATAGATAATACTATAGCCAAAGTGCAGGTCTCACCTTGCTATTCGCTGCAGTCTGTTTTTGTCAGCCATTACAGGCAGCAGAGCCGTGGCACAAGCAGACTGGTTCACATTCACCAGGAGTCCAAAGTTCAGGATTGTCACCTTTTTTTTAGGGGAGTAAACTATGATACCAAGTCAAGGTCCTAGGACCTGGGAGACAGGAGTCAGGGATTCTCTTCAGCAGAGGCCAGTAGGCCTCAGGCAGGTCTAGTTGCAGTTCATCTGGGCAATTGCAGAGAGACCTCTGAAGCCTGTTGTGTCCATGTAGCTCACATAGGAGGTCAGCCAACTGACCCTTGGAGTCACTCTGGTGAGCCCTAGGAGGAGGTCTGCAGGATGCAGGTGGAAATACAGGAGCAGGATGATGATGATGAGGAGGATGACATGAAGGAGGAGGAGGGAGAGGGGGATAACTTTGCTATAGCTCCAGAGCTGAAAAGAGAGTAGAACCTTTTGGCAGTGGCCCCAGATCCAGAGGTGATAGGGAGACCCACTCATGTGAGTTCTCCAACTGGGTCCAGTGCTTGAATCAGGGTAGCCTCTCACCCCTTTCTCATGAGGAACTGGAGTACTGGAAAGCTGAAAGCGAGTTCCAGCTGCAGTTTCTCCCCTGGAACTGGCTGCAAAAGCAACAAAGACTGAGGCTGAGGCGGGGAGAGCCCTAGCCCTGAAGGAGAGAAAGCTAGCTCTAAAGGAAAATAAAAGTTTGTGGACTTCAATGCAGAGCTCACAGAGTCCACAAGTAATTCAAGATGGCAGTAACACAATGTCCAATGGAGAGAGAAGGGCCCACGTACCCAAGGTTCTGTCTAACGTTGGATAGGTGGTTTTGGACCATATCCAGTAACCTAAGAAAGATTGGTGAACCAGCCTCTAGAGGCACATACCCAAGGAAGGAAGAGATTTCTGTTGGCCCTAGGTAAGGATGATAGAAGAAGTACCCTCTCAAGAAAGAAGCCCTTGTCAGGAAGAATGGTCTCATCTGTGAGAGATATTGGTTTACGTTCAGCGACAGCCATAAAATGTCTTACCAGTCTTCAGTGTATGTCAGGGATTATTTTTGTAAGGCCCTGGACGGCTGGGGGAAGGGCAGTAATATAAGTAAAGTGAGTATTTACAATGAGCTGTACAAGCTTATCTCAAGAGAGCAAATGATTAGTTGTTGTTTTCCAGAGCTATGGCAAAACCTAATAAATAAAAAGCTGAGTGATCTCAGGCAGCTTGCCAAAGAAGCAGACCTCTGGCTCAGCACCATTGTCTACAAGAAGGTACCTGGGAATGATGCTGAGGAGGATGGTTTATGTTCCCCCAGTATAGAGTGTGGGAGGTCCACAGTACACTAACATTTCCTACAAAAGTGTGGGGATGAAGGGTTACCAGGTCCCTTTTAAGAAAAGGTGGGAGTTCTATTGGGCATCATATTCCCAATCCTGGTGCTCTGATTGCTCACAACTGCAGCACTAACAAGGAGGCCTGGTCTGTATCGGGAGACCAACAACTAGTGAGAAGTCCACAAGCGTGCCCAGTGTCCTTTGGGAGAAGTAGTCCACAGGAGCAGAGGGCAGAACATGCCCTGGTGCCCCTCAGGTGAGAGGTGGACTCCAAGGGGAAACTTGTGATCCTTGAGGGTGGGAGTCACCGCTTTCATCAGGTCACAATTAATGGGATACCTGTCACAGCCCTAAGGGATAGCCATGCCCATCAGAAAATGATGGTGGAAAGGCTGGTTCCCCACAACAGTACACTGGAAAGGTCTGAACTTTAAATCAGTCCAATGGGTGGAACATTTTCCACCCTATCACTCTGGTGTCCCTGGAATGGCACAGTGAAGTGACCCAGAGGAAGTCATAGATAGTCTTGTAATGCTCATTGATTGCATTCTGAGAAATGAGTTACCACCGGTATTGGAAGAGCTGGGAGGAGTGGTCACCGAAGATGCACTGAAAGCTCAGGTATCTGGTGGGTACTACTCCCACATGGAGGGTATTGAGATGCAGATGGAGGGGAGGAGATGAAGACACTCCACAGTTGGATGACCAGTGTATCACAGGTTACCAGCTCTGGGAACAGAGCATCCTAAGACTGACCTGTGAGGTGTGGTCTGTGCTCTCACAAGGGCAGAGAACAAGAGACATTTACCAGAAAGATCCCTGCATGACACAGACAGAGTGCATCACCCTTGAGGGAAGTGGTGGTTTTTCAGTGGAGATCCAACTCCCGACTTGTCAGGCACATATTCAGCCTCAAGGTACAGGCCTTTGCTTAGTAGCCAGTCTCAGGATACCATCCCTGGGCCAGTGGGAAGGAGAGACGAAATAGGGTGACTAACACCCTGGGTTCTTGTCCCCCACTCTGAGAAACCTTAAAGGTCTGTGAAACCTCAGGAGCTACTAGGGAACTCCTTGCCATCCCCAAAGCTGAAAGTGAGGTCTTCACAAGGTCCAAGTGTGGAGCCTCCACCAGTCAGTGAATGGCCCAGGGCCTTGGTTTTCACCCTCAAAGCTCTCTATGGCCTCTGCTGGTACTTGTCTTTATGGGTAGAGCTTTTCTTGGGTTTGTGACTGAGGTCTGACAAAAGGGGTGGAATGGGTGACATTACCTTGTTAGCCATGGTGGTTCTGTCTGTTGGGATATATCTGTGAGCAAGGTAAGGCCGGGAACTCTATATATGAGAAGAGGGTTCCCCATGGGCTAGTGTAATGACCACAGAGGGTAATGGGCATAGAACTAACAAGCGCCACTGCAGAAGAATGGCCATTGCCCACTTTTTATTGCCTAAGCATCAAGGTTCATCAAGGGAGTGATTATTCTAATCTAGATTTCTGCTTGCAGGGGATCATGTTGGACCTGGCCTTTTTTACAAAGTCACCTCCAGATTTTTGCCTTCTGTTGCTGAAACTATTTCTGCTGGCATTAGGCCTCTGTACACTTCCTTTTGCTGATACCAGTGGTAAAGTGTTTTTGATCTCTCCCTAAGACATGGTATAATTGACATCCACCTGATTGGTACATTTAATAAACTTGTAAGTCTCTACTAAATGGTACTACATGTACCCAGGACCTGACAATTAAATGCTACTAATGGGCTGCATAACTCATTGTGTCACCCAATAGAGTAGACTTTTTAAAATATCTTAGACCTGCCACTGCACCTGTAGTGCAGTTTTAAAGGACCAGATCCAACAACTCTTATCCTTAACTAGTGTTCCTCCCCACTGAAAATGTCCATTTATATGTTAAGAGTAATGGATGTGTACTGATGTGAAAAAGGTTTCTATCTCATTTGTTGGTTAGCTTGTTCAAGAATCATCTTTCTTAAATCTTAGCTTGTCTTAACCTTGATACTACTCACATGTTTGTCATAGATTCCTTAGTTGGATTAAGCAATGCCGTTAAGGATTTATTGTTAAAGCCTTCAGTTCACTCTATCATCAGTAAACCTAGGTGGTTTGACAGGGCCTGTTCTGTAGACAGTAGACAACTACATCAAGCCCTGACTAAGAAATAGAGAAAAAAAAAACTTTTTTCTTTCAGAAACCATTATAAAGTGATGTTGAAAAACAGGAAATCCGAACAGAAAAAGATGAAGTGAAGACTTTGCTGAGGGCATCCAAGACTAAGGATTTAAAGACATTTTGATATGCAGTCAATACTAGTAGAAAGTCCAGTGATCAAATTGTTTTCCTGTGTTTTCACGTAACTGCAGAACAACGGGTCAACTATTGTTCAATACTTACTGTTTAAAGTCAACTTCTGTTGAGCAAAGAACTTTACCCCAGCAATGTCTCTCATCTCTTGTCTCGATCAGGTTTTTTTGACCATGTGAAATTAAGATAACCATACTTCAAAATCCATCTGGTAAAGCACCTGGACCAGGTGATCTACTGGTTGACCTTTTTAACTCAAACTGTGATCTTTGGGTGCGTACTCCTTGGTGCCCTTATATACCCAGCAGTAATCACTGCAGAGTATGTAAGGGCAGTGAGGGGGTTTGCATTGCAGAGTGATATGCAGTGTTTTCTAAAGTTTAGATACCACTACATATCACCTGCCCGTGGCGCCCCTACACACCCTGCAGTTATTACTGCAGAATATGTAAGGGTGCCAAGGGGTATGCACTGCAGTGATTTCTACGTAAGAGCAGCAAGTTGTGTTTGCTGTGCCAAATGCCCTCTCCACCTCACCATGGAATTCCACGGAATCTCATGGAATTTTAATTTAATTCCGCAGAATTCTGAGGAATCAAGCTTCGTCAATTCCACCGCCTCTACTTTTAATAATATTTATGTATTTCGTGATTTGCTACTTTTATGATTATATATTTGTAATCAAATTCAATTGGTTATTCAATTGATTGGCTGTTTGAGTGATACACTGTTTTAAAGTCAATTGTTAAGTGTTACATGGATCTCAGAATTACAGAGCCTAAACAGCAGAGTTAAAGAAATTGTAAAGGCTCAGATAACAGAGCTACCCAACATCTTACAGAGCCCTTACAGCTTTAGCAAGCATATTATACAACTCACAGTGTTAGTCATAAAGTGCTATGAGTCCACAATTCGGTGGCTAGTAGTACATTAATACCGCAAAATAAAAAAATACAAAATAAAAGCTCTGTCAATGCAGATGATAAAATGATTCAACTGAATTCATCAACTAATAGCCATCTCAACAAGTGCCCAGGGGCACCAAGAAAACAACACCAACAATAAGGCTTATGTATTGTGAATGCATTCGTTTTGTAACCATTTTACTTTTTTGTTACTCAATGGTGAGAATTTGTATCCATATGGTTAAACCCACTCTGGTATTTCCACATTCACGATTTTTCCCTTTGTTCCCCAATCATTCCTTACTTTTTGCTTCTTCTTTTTCGTCAATCAACCCTCAGGCGTTTGTGCTTACTCTAAAAATAATTTCACTAAGATTGTCCTTGTAGTCCAATCAATTGGTGTTACAGGAGACTCTCAGCTGCACTTGAATGACTCTATTACATACCTTCCTCTTTTCTAACTTTATCATCATGAAATTTAAAGCAAGATTCTAACAACATTTCCAGATAGTGGCCCGATCCTTGACTCAATATTATTATTTTTTATGCATTGATAGAGCAGAAAATATCTAGGGCAGTCCAAAAGAGGTACAGTTAAGGTCAAATATGTGCAAAATGACCTGCCAAAATAATCAAGGGTGTCCAAGATTTGCATAGGTTGCTTTCTTATATTTATGCAAAACTTCGTCTAAATTACATGAAATGTGAAACCGTCATTTCGTGCTTTATTTCAGTTCAAAATGCACCCTTCCATCAATTTTTTATTTTGAGGATGCATATAAATACATTTCAGCCCTCAAAGTAGGGTACACAGTATTTAAAGGTGACCCAAGTAGAAATTACATTTTACCATGTGTCTACATTGACAAGACCCAAAAAGCTATCTTAAGTGTGGCAGGCCCTTGATGTCCAATGAAGAAAACAAGAGTGCATATTGTAATATGGAAACTGCTATCTCAGGTTTGGGACTGGCTAGAAGAATATTCTATTGCTATTTTGAGTCTTTATTAAAAAATCCACTTAGCCTGACAATAGCTGGGAAGGATTGATTCTGAGAACATTTACTCCATTGGGCTGGGAGGGGCCAGGTGTCATCCCTACTCACTAGCTAGTGCCAACATAACTTGTGACACAACAAGGCAACATCCTCTGAAATGTCTCTGGACCTGTTAGAGATCTGTGTGGAAATTTGAAGGGTTGGACCTGCTCATACATGTACCAAAGACAATGAAGAGGACTCCAAGAATCAGTTGGATGACCTCCTGTGTGGCTTTAGGCATGCAACAAGCTTCAAGAGGCCTTTTTCCTAAAATGCCCACCAGCTCCATTGCAGTGGGACCAGAACTGGACCTTGTTGGTGGACTCTGCTGTGTGAGTCCTAACCCTGGGGTCCTAGAACCTTTGGCTGTATCTAACTGGATATCTACGATCTCTGAAAAGCTGTCAGACTTGGAAAAGTTCTAAGTATCAATCACCGTAAGACCGGGACCAACTACCCACGCTGTCCAGCCAAGGCACAATATTGCTGGGATGAATAAACAGGTTTCTCCCACCTGTACTTCTCTGTAGCAGCTAATTTCTTCCAGCAAACCCTGAGAGAGAAAGTATATGGCTTAATGATACTCATCATCATATACAGCCTGCAGTCTTGTCCTGATGGAAGATTCTGAGCTCCAAAAAATAAATCTCTGAATCTCATTGGATTTAGTTATTTTGGTTTCATTTTGTTTATTAATTTTTTCTCTATTATTATCATTTGGAGTGTGATTTTTAATATGTTATGTTTTTGTCTTTTTAACTGTGTTGGAACTGCTAAACGCTTTACACATTTTCTCTTAGTTAATCCTGTCTGTAAAATGGGCAGTGCTCTGGTTTAGCTTTTTGAAACCATTGTCTTGATCTAACAGAATGGTAACTTTATTACTTGATGTACACCACCATTCACCAAACTTAATAATGTGTTACAGGTACAACACATGATAATACATAGTTTGCATTTTTATTGGTTGTACTGTTGCAGTTCCTTTGCCCCTCTTCTGATACTATTTAACTGCCTGTCAGGTTCTGCCCACCTAGACCAGTTAAAGGCCCTAAGTCCCTGAATACCTAAGCTGGTAAGCAGAATGGGACATACCATCAGTCAAAGAGATGTGGGAATCTGAGACAGCAAGGTAAAAGGAACAAGAAAAATAAACACCGGTCTGGCACCCATTCTTCTTCACATTGATTACAATGAGAGGTGGAGGGAAGAGAAAAGGATAAAGGAGAACCTCTAGGAGGTTTTGATACTACAGTATTTGAATATGTTTTTTTTCTTTATTCACAAAATGGTATTAATATCTTGATTAGAGTTGGAAAGTGGATTATTGGTAAGGGCAGGTAAGTACCTACACTTAGCAATAGGACACTAATCCCCACTAGGTCCAGTCACGTCTCAATAAATATAATCGCAGCTCAACCCTTGGTAGCTTGGCAACGAGCAGTTATGGTTAACTTAGGAGACAGCTGTGTAAAGCATTTTAAAGTCACAAAACAGTAAATGAGTAAAACACAAAACATAATAAAATCCAATTATATTTTCATCTTTAACATGACACTTAAATGATTAAAATGCAATAAGGGGAACCGGAGAATAGAATTTTGAAAGATTAAGGGCCATATGTATGAAAACATGGCCTTGCGAATCGCAAATAGCGATTTTTAAGAAATCACTATTTCCGAGTCGCAATTGGCCATGTAACAAAATTGCGATTCGGAATTAGCGATTTCTTAAAAATCGCTATTTGTGGTTTGCGATGCCCATTTACCGAATCGCAATTTGCATTTTCGCAAATTGCGAATTTTTACCGATTTGGTAAAAAATCGCAAAATGCGAGAAATTTCGAGAAAGCACACCTGGAGGAGCCTGATGACATCACAAGCAGGAAGTGAGTCATCCCAGGCAGTTTCAGGTGCCACACCCAAACCAGCATCCAGAGAGAGAGCAGCCTAGCCACACAGAGTAGCACTCTGAAGGAGGCAGCACACCTGAGCAAGGATGGACACCCCAGCCCAAGGAAAGGAGAAGGGAGAGAGAAAGAGGAAGCTCAAATTCATTGAGCAAGAGCTTGAGGTGCTGACGGAGGAGGTGGTCAGGAGCCATGACGGCCTTTTTTGCAAAAGCTCACTCCAGGTGCCAGAAAGTGAGAAAAGAAGACTCTGGGCAGATATCAAATCCAAAATCTGCGCAATTGGAGTGGCACAGCGCTCGGTCGACGAGATAAAAAAGAGGTGGTATGACCTGCGGTCCCGTGCGAAGGAGAGGGTGGCAAGAAGACTGCAGGAGGCCAGGGGCACAGGAGGCGGTCCACCAACAGAGGCACCATCCACCCCATTAGAGGACCTAGTGGAGTCAACACTCCTCCCTGAAGCTGTGACAGGGGTCACAGAGATAGACACCTCCGGCACACCAAGTACCAGCCAAGGTAAGTGCAATATTGAATTGTAACCCCATATGTGTATGCCCAAAAGCCCCTTAGGAATTAGCAAGTAATGTTAAACATTGTGAGAAGTAGTCCAGTCCACATCATAGAAGCAGCACAACAATGCACTATGGGAGTGGCAGTCCACAACCCATAGCTGAAAGTAGCACATACAATGTATTTAAGTAGAGCGACACCCAGAGGAACACAACACCCACAACACAGTGAAGAGAAGTACCTGTACCTTTATTACCATTGTGTGACCGTAATTGTAACAAACATAACTGACATGCTGCATATTGTCGTTGCAGGTGGGCCAGGCCCAGCAGCCACAGCATCAGCAAGCATAGGCGAGACTGACACCCATCCAGCCTCTGATTCCAACACTAGTGGGTCTCTAACCATTGCACCTGTCCGACGCAGGCCCAGGGCACTGCCACTGCCAGAGCTCAGCCAAGACTCAGATGAGCAGCAGGAAGGGCCAATTTCCCCAACACCAACAGGCAGGCGCAGCCAGATGCAGGAGTCCAGTTGTCAGCAGACCACAGCACCCCACAGGATGGCGACAAATTCAGGTGCACAGCAGCATGAGGCAGGTGAGGGTCCCTCCTTCTTTGGTGGCCTGGAAGCTGCTATGTTGCAGCAGGAGCGCCTACAAAATAAAAAGATCCTTGGATTACAAAAGAACTTGCGGCAACATCACACCAACATGGTGGGCCTGCTTCGCCAGCTTGAGTCCCTCAATTCTAACATAGAACTGCTGCATGAGGGACAGGTGCAGGCATCACAGGACACCAGAGAGCTAACAGGTGCTGTGCGTGAACTATGCCAGGAGCTGCGCCATGAGAGGGTGAGCCACCGCAGACAGGACCGCATATTTATGAACATGTTTGGAGGCTTCTGTCATTCTGTGAACAGGGTGGCAAATGCAACATCACTGATTGCACGTCATGCAGTGGCTGCACAAGTGGAGGCAGCACATAGCAGCAGGGATGTTGCTAACGGACTGGTACAGATCACCAATGTGATCGATAACATAATGGGACAGAGGTCAACCTAGTGAGCTTGCACTGGGGGACACAGACGACAGTTCCAGCCTCAGCAGTGTAGCTGTACCAGCATTGGACACCAGACGGCGCAGTGCCAGGCACAGCACTGCCACTGAGGCGGACAGTAGTGGTGCCAGTGAGGTAACTGGGCACCCGAGTGGTGTGCGTGGCCGCAAAAATCGACTGTATCTGCCAGTGGAGTTAAGTTTTCACTATGACGTAATAGTGCATTACTCAGGTCCTTCATTGTTTCTAGTTTTTCACTTTTTTTTTTTTTTGCAACTCGTCAAAGGAAAATTACCTGACTTAAGATAATAAATTAATAAATTTATTTCACTACAGGTACAATTGGCAGTGGATTTGTGTCATTCATACTTGCATCTGAAATGGGAGTGTGTGATGTCAGCACGCCTTTGCCTTCCCTCTGCTGCACTGGTCCTGTCTGCTGGCTGTAGGGGTGGTATGGGATCATCATCCTCATCAGATTCAGTATCACATATTTCTACAGGTATGCCCCTGGTGGTAGCTATATTGTGCAAGATTACACAAGTAGCCACCATTCTACATGTGGTGTCTGGACTGTACTGTAGTGCCCCTCGACCTTTGTGTAGGCACCGGAAGCGACTCTTCAGCAGTCCAAATGTGCGCTCCACCACGTTGCGGGTTGCCCTGTGTGCTGCATTGTATCTCCGTTCAGCAGGTGTTGCAGGATTGAGGCAGGGCGTCATCATGTAGGTGCACACTGCGTAGGCACTGTCTCCTGGAAGGGACAAAGGGTATGAGGAGTAAGTGAGCCATCTGACATCAGCACGCCATCAATGTGCCATTGTATAGAAGGACAATACCTAGTAAATATCCTTCTCCAAACTCCCCAGCTAGCAGTCTTGTGTGTATGCCGCTGTGGCGAAAGATGTACGAATCATGTGTGCTCCCTGGGTACCTGGCCACGAGATCAGTTATGATGTAGGAAGCATTGCATATCACCTGTATATTAATTGAATGTTGGTATTTCCGGTTGCGGTACACATACTCTGTGGCTGATGGTGGACAGGTTGCCACATGTGTCCATCTATGGCACCTAGGACGTGGAGGAACTGTGCTATCTGGTAAAATTCAATTTTTGTATGCTGTATTTCCTGTGTGGTGTGGGGGAATCTGATGTACTGGTGTAGTTTGCTCAGCATGGCGTTGATAAATGCATTGAAAAATCTGGAGAGGGTACTCTGTGAGACCCCTCCAGCTGCTGCTATGACCCCTTGATAGCTCCCTGAGGCGAGTAGGTGGAGGGAGCATAATACCTTCACCTGGGGGGTATGCTGTGAGTCCTTAGTGTTCTGCGCTGCAGTATGGGTTGTAGCTCAGCTATCAGATCAAATATCATGGCTGCGTTCAACCTATACCTCTCATATATTTCCTCCTCTGTCAGGTTAAAAAGTGTAATGTACACTCTGAAAATGCTCTCCTGTCTCCTCCTCCCTCTCCTCAAACCTGCCAAGATCCTCATCCTCCTCGCCATGACGTAGAGTGCAGCCATTGTGGAAAAGAGTCAGAGGCATTCTGGGCCTCTTTATATAGGTTGCACCTGATTACCACCTGGTTTCACTTAGTGGTATTTTGCAAGTGCAAAATGGCATTCTGCGAAAAATCGCAATTTGAGATTTTTTGATGCATCTCTTTGCGACTTGGATCTTGCGACTCGTAATTTGCACCTCACAATTTCCTACTGGAAATACCGAATCGCAAAATGCGACTCGCAAAACCAGGTTGCAAAAAAAAATCACTATTTTTGCGATTTCTTATTTTTGGTCTGCGAATGCCTTTCATGCATCGCAGACCACGTTTTTGCACTCACAAACAGCGGAATTTTGAGATTCGCACCGTTTGCGAATGCAAAAAAGTTTCATACATCTGCCCCTAAATGTCTTTTAGTGCATAGAAACTAAAAGCTCCAATCTGGACATCTGGTCTCACTCAAACGGGGCAAAGTAAATGTTTGAGGATGACGAGATGGAGCCCTGCTCAGCTACAGTGAGCTCAAGGCCTTGGTCAAAGTTTCACCTTCGGACTTAGGGGCAGATTTAAGGAAAGCGGCAGTGCAATCTGTGCAGTGCCACTTTCCTTGCACCCCTTAGTGCCCCCCTACCGGTGCATATTTAAAATATATGACACACCATGGCGCAGGGTGGGGGGCAATAGCATCATTTCTTTTACGCTATAGATGTACTCTACAAGAGTAATGCCAAAATGTTGGTGCTACTCCAGCACAGTACATAGGGGCCCATTATACATAATGGCAACCCCCCTTTTAATGCCTGCTCTAAACAGGCATTAAAAGTGCCGAAAAAAATGGTTCATGGAAATCACTTAAATTTCCTTATGCGATTTTTTCACCCCCCCCAATGGGGTAATGTCCCCCTTGCATATATTATGATTGGCACATGCATTAGATATGACAAACAAATGACAGTGGCTGTGCAAAAAAGGTTCACACTTCCTTGAAATAACAGCTAAGTTGCTATAGTTATACTGCTATATCACGTGGGTGCCAAGCAATATCACACCCAGCCACTTAAGGTGCAAAATCCAGGTTGAGAAACAACCCAATCTAATAACATCAAGTATCACGGCACACCACTGAAAAGTCTATAAGTCAGTCCTTTGTGTAGTAGACAAGAATCGTATCTCAACGCAGTAAACTTCATCAAGAAAAATATTTTTAATAATTGGTTAAATTGTACATCTCCGGTGTAGACCATAAGTATTCCATGTGCGCAAGACATCCTTCAAATGAAAATACAGCCGGCACATGTTTTGTCAAAAATACTTTTTCAAGGTCGAAATACCACGAAAGCGCCTCATCAGAATGATATAAAGATGGATGAAAATGTCCTCCAAATGTCTTATAATGTCAGCAATACATCAACTTCAAAGCATCAAGAATATAATAATGAAACGACACTGATAAGCCGTCATCATCCTGTGCAACACCCGTCTATGCGAGAAATGCTCTGCTGAGCGGGATGCCTCAGTCAATGTTTTACGTTTCGACTTAGAAACTTTTTTGGATATTTTTCTCTCCGATGTCAGATGACAAAGCACAGCGAGCTGATTTCGAGTCAACGGGTTACCAATTAAATTATCTGGTAAAATCCTTGAAGTCTAGGGTTCCGGAGCTTTTCAATGGGACACACCTTCAAGTCAGGCTGGGTTGTGGTCGACATAAGCTGGCTTTACTCACAACATCAGGTATGTCCACTTATGGAGGTTTTCTCCAAAAGTTCTCCAACTTCTCCAAATGTCTGGATCTTCTTCTAGAAGATCTTTGACGGTCCTTTAGAAGTCCACAACTCACCCCAAGGTTCCAGAAGCTGTGAGCTGCTCCTTAAGGGTTAGGACTCCAACTCCCGTAATGCACCTGACTCAAAACTAAAAATGCACACTTTTCACTGGTTAGCCAGTCAGTGTCTTCAGGGCTTGATCTAGGGGACTCTGGTCAGCTATTTTCAACATGCAGCAACAGGGACCCCCTTCTTGATGCAGTAGAAGACAGGCAAAGTAATTTTAGATGTGAAGCCCAAGTGTGCAGCTTGTGCAGTCCTTCAGAGTGCAGTGTCCAGGTGCAGGTCAGGTGTCCAGCAGGGCAGTCCTTCTTCTTCTTTGTCTTGTTCCTTGTAGGGACCTGAGGTGTAATGCAGCTCTGCCAGTTTTATCCTTGCTCCTGGGGTGGAAAGCAGGGGGGTGTTCTGTCCAATTGTGTGCAGGCCACCCCCCTTTTTGGTGACCACTTCCTGGGGAATGTAGCAAAAATCAATCCTAGGGAGCAACATTCTCCAAAAATCCAAGATGGCAAAAAATTAAATCTCAGAGATTAAGCCCCTCATTCTGACCCTGGCGGTCCTAGACCGCCAGGGCCGCGGGCAACGGAAGCACCGCCAACAGGCTGGAGGTGCTTCATTGCCCATTCTGACCGCGGTGGTAAAGCCGCGGTCAGAAAAGGGGATCCGGCGGTTTCCTGCCGGAATACCCCTGGCAGGGCTGAACCTCCATGGCGGCGCTGCAAGCAGCGCCGCCATGGGGATTCCGACCCCCTTCCCGCCCCCCTGTTTCTGGCGGTTTTTACCGTCAGGAACAGGATGGCGGGAACGGGTGTCGTGGGGCCCCTGGGAGCCCCTGCACTGCCCATGTCACTGGCATGGGCAGTGCAGGTGCCCCCTCACAGGGCCCCAGCATGATTTTCACTGTCTGCATAGCAGACAGTGAAAATCGCAACGGGTACAACTGCACCCGTCGCACCCCTGCAACACCACCGGCTCCATTCGGAGCCGGCCTCTGTGTTGCAGGGCCTTTCCCGCTGGGCCGGCGGGCGCTCCTTTGGCGGGCGCCCTCCGGCCCAGCGGGAAAGCCAGAATGGCCTCCGCTGTCTTTTGACCGCGGAGCGGCCAAATGGCGGTGACCGCATGGCGGGCGGCTACCGCCGCCCGCCGCGGTCAGAATGACCGCCTAAGTCTGGCTGAGCCAACTGATGTGGCACACCTTTCCAGCCCTCTCCCAGTCTAAGCAGGGGCCACCTGGTCGTCTGGTTTTGCAGGGAGTGGGGTAATGTCCTTCCCTTCTTTGACGTACAGTTTGGCTGCTCTCCCCCATCCGGTCTCACCATCTCCTGAGCCAGGTCTCCTCTCCAGGCACTTCCTTTGTGTTCAGCCCAAGCCACTTTACACCTCACCAGAGGCTGGCCAATCAGAGAAGGGCACTACAGATCTGAAACTGGTAACAATGTTATCCTATGGAGTCCATCCACTACAATGGGGGGAAAACAAATTTAGCTATTTTTCCCTCAACAGGGCTTATTAAACATCTTTTGTCAACATCGGTGACTATGTCACCATCTATATCATGACCACTGTTCTTTTAATTTTCATAATCATTTAGTAAATGTGGTTACTGTATAGGATATTCACCTAGTGGTCCATTTCTATCACTGCATCATCACAACTTTTCTGTTTATTGTTTACTTGGTTTGTGTGCTTCTGTTTCACCATCATTTCTACATTGAGATGCTTTATTAAGGTGCAGTGTCTTTACAAAAGTTCGCAACTCTAGCTGAACCTTTACATCTTTATTGCAATTGTGATGTTCATATTCCACAGTGCCCTGACTCAAAACCATACTATTGATTTTGAACTAAGTCTTGGCTGTTCTACCCTATCTACCTGTAGAGTCTTGAGGCTTGTGAGGCCAACTCTCCCTTAACTAAATAGTGTCCTGGTTAGTGCAGAAGACCAGCAATCTTACCTTTAATATTGCTTGGCTTTCCTGGTGACTGTGAGGTTTCTGGAAAACAAAACTGACACTGGACTGGCCTCTTAGTATTTTCTTAAAATGAAATTTTGTAAAGACACGTCGCCTAAATAAAGCATCTCAATGTTTATAGTATACATAAAGTAGAAATGATGGGGAAACAGAAGCACACAAACCAAGTAAATTAAAAACAATAAAGTTGTGAGGTTGCAGTGATAGAACTTGTTAGCGCTGACAGCCTTAGGGTGGTCACCCTGACCTTTTTGCCTGTCTCCCTCCACTTTTTGACACTGTTTTTGCTGGCTTTAGGACTATGCGCACTTTTCTACGGCTAACCATAGTTAAAGCGCATATGCTCTCTGCCTTAAAACATGGTGACATTGGCTTATACCCAATTGGCATATTTATTTATACACTGCATGTACCCAGGGCCTGTAAATTAAAAGCTACTATTGGACCTGCAGCACTGATTGTACCACCCACATAAGTAGCCCCTTAGCCATGTCTCAGGCCTGCCATTGCAAGGCCTGTGTGTGTGCAGTTTCACTGCCACTTTGACTTGGCATTTAAAAGAACTTGCCAAGCCTTAAACTCCCATTTTTCTATTTATAAATCACCCCTAAGGTAGGGCCCAAGGTACCACAAAGGAGCAGGGTGCTGCGTAGGTTAAAGGCAAGACATATGCCTGTGTGCTTTATACGTCCTGGTAGTAGAAAACTCCTAAATTCGATTTCCACTGCTGTGAGGCCTGCTCCTTTCATAGGCTAACATTAAGGCGACCATCATAAACTGTTTGAGACATTGCCTTCTAAGTTAAGCCTGATTGCTCAGTGCCAAGCTACCAGAGGGTGGTCACAGGATAATGTGGATAGTGTGTGACTTACCCTGACTAGGATTGTGATCCCTATTTGGACAAGGGTGTATACCTCTGCCAACTAGAGACCCCATTTCTAACAGAAATGGACCCCTAAGTGAATATCCTATACAGTAATCACAATTACTAACTGATTGTGAATATTGAAAGAATAGTGGTCATGATATAGATGGTGACATAGTCACCGATGTTGACAAAAGTATGCTGTTGGTGATCATTATCCGATCTTGAAAACTGTGCAGTAAAATAGAAGAAAGAAATACTCCCACAAAAACCGGGTTACTCATTTATCAGGCTAGGGAAGTATTAAAAGTGGCTCACATAAAACACAGTTGTAAAAATAGTCAGAGTACAGGAAAGTTGCAAAGAATAATGACACATCCAGGTTTAGGGTTGGTGCTAGTCAGTCCCAATGAATCTGATTATCTGTTGACCTAGAATCTGACCCAAGGAAGGTAAACGTTTTGTAAGGGTTCACAATGGGTCCACTCAGGCCCTACTTTTCTGGTTAGCATGGTTAGTACTATATGAGTGTAGCAAAGGTTTGGTTAAGGGGTCAAAAAACAATGAAAGTTGCTGCAAGAAGATAGTGTGTTCACCAGTGACTGCATTAAACAAAGTATTCCTGGGGTGCAACAGGCATATGTTCTCTGAACACATGAACAGTACATTGACCATAACAGGGAGCACTGTCACACTGTCATAGATAAGAGTGTGCAGTGGAGTAGAGGAGAACAATGTGCCCTATGTGTAATATGGCCCTAGTCAATCACTACTCACTCCATCCACACCTTAAGATAGGGGCCTTTTGAGGATGTTGCTACTGGTATTTGATAAAAAAAAGTATTTCCATATTTTAATTCCTTAGCCTGACAGAGCATTCCAGGCAGGCAGTTTGACAGTACTAGTGTGGCAGGTTACCAAATCTTAAACAGAGACTCCAAAATTGTTCCTAGCAAAGAGGAAAGGGGCAGCACCCAGTGCTTCAGTGATTAGTACTGTTGCATAAGCGTATGTGTCCTGCTCTCCATAGATGAGTAACGTCCCACTGCCTATCAGACTTTGTGCCAGGTTTGAGAAATGTGGCGCTACAATACATGTAGCACCACACTTCTTGTGACCTTTTGTGCCCCCTTCCCGTCACCATGTGTGCACTGTATTTAAAATCCGGTGCATCATGTCACCACGTAGGGGCAATGACATCAGAATCTGTGACTCTATTGATGCACTGTTCAGGGTCAGCGCTAACATTTTGGCACTATCCCTAAACAGTACATAGGGGCCCATTATAAATAATGGTGTGCCCCCTTTTAACGCCTGCTCTGAGCAGGAGTTAAAAATGCCAGAAAAATGGCGTAAAGAAATCTCTTAGATTTCTTTGCACCATTTTTGCCACCCCCCAACAGGGGATAACCCCTCTTGCATACATTATGCCTGGCGCAGGCATAATATGGCACAAGAGGTTACAAAAGTGGCGCAATGCATGCATTGAGCCACTTTGTAAATATGGTGCGGCTTTTTGGGCCATCTAATGCCACATTAGCGTAAAAAATGATGCTAATGTGTCATTAGATGACACTAGGCCCTCTTAAATATCAGCCTTTGTTTTTTTGAGTTCAAATATAAAACCAATCAGATCAGGTCAGAGTTTCCTTACCTAGAGAGGATTCCAGAAAATACACCTTTTGCCTTTTTCACAAATATACTGATAGGGCTAGTGCATTAGTGTTACTAGCGAATTATACCCCTTAGGTGCCTTTTCTGACATAAAAGCTTATGTGTTCCCATTCAGTCAGGATTGGAAGACAAAAAAGCAAGAAACAAAGTAGTGTCCCTGATATGTGTATAATAGTACTAAAGAAGGGAAACATGATTTTCCCTTGTGGGCTTGGGTAATTATAATAAACAACGATGGTGCCAACCAGTGTTTTTTTTATACACACATTTATTTTGAATAATAATCTATTGATTTGATGACGTTTATTCATAAAAATCGCAATTTAATTGACCAATAAATTCAATGAAAATCATGATTTGTAGCAAAATCTCGAATTAATCCCATACGTAGGTGTATATGCAAGTATAAATTTATTTTGAGAAAATTTCATATACATGAGGTTTTGCAATCATACAGACACTTAGAATGTTGACAATCTTATGACTGTGGTACTTGTAATTCTCTGTAGACATATGCCAAGGTGGACTGTATACAGTCCATCTTGCCAGGGGATTATTATTTTTTTCATTCTAACAAGAGTTATCAGCATAGGACCAAGGGCATTCTTGAGTTCCAAAAAGCAAGTGGACTTTAAGTATATTGGCATATGTCTAATCTTGGTAAGTGGATTACTGGTAATGGCAGGTAAGTACCTACATGTATCAATAGACCACTAACCCCCACTGAATCCAGTTAGGTCTCAATAAATTAATCCCAGCTCAACCCTTGGTTGCTTGGCAACGAGCAGTTAGGCTTAATTTAGGAGACAGGTGTGTGAAGCACAAGACAATAAATAAGTAAAGCACCAAAACTCAATAAAAATCCAACTCCATATTATTATAAAAATAGATTGTATTTTTATCTTTAAACAGGCACTAAAATGACAAAAATCCAATAAGGGGAACAAGAGATTTGATTTTTAAATAATAAATGATTGCTAGTGCATAGAAACTGAGGGGCTGATTTAAGGAAACTGGTGCTGCACCAAGTGCAGCTCCACTTTCCTTTCCCCCCATAGTGCCCCCTTACTGCCACCATGTGTGTGACATATTTAGAATACGGCATACCATGGCGCAGCGCAGGAGGCAATAGCGTACTTTTTTGTGATGCTATTGATGTACTCTGGAAAAGTAGCACCGTAGTGTTGGCGCTACTCCTGCAGAGTACACAGGGACCCAATATAAATCCTGGTATGCCCCCTTTTAACGTCTCCTCTGAGCAGGTTTTTAATGTGCTAAAAAAATGGGACAAGGAAATCTCTTAGATTTCTTTGTGCCATTTTTTCAGCCCTCTTATTGGGAACTCCCCCCTTGCATTCATTATGCGTGGCGCAGGCATAATGTGCTACAAGGGTTTACAAAGTGGTGCAATGCAAGCATGTGGCGCATGGGAAATGGTACCATAATGCCACATTTGCATAAAAATAAATGCGCCAATGTGGCTCAAGGTGGTGCTACGTGCTTATAACTATGCCACTAAAAGCGCCAATCTGAAAATCTGCTTGCACTTGACCGAGGCAAAGTCAAAATTTGAGGCCAACCATGATGGAGCCATGCTTGGCTACATTGAGTGGGAGGCCTCCGTCAAAGCTTTACCTTCAGACATAGGTGCTCATTATGAGAATGGCGGTCCTGGAACTCCCAGACTAGTGGTCGCAGTCGGACCGTCGTCAAAGCAGTGGTCTGGCCTCCACATTATGATCCTGGCGGAGCTGCCACTGTAGGACCACCAGCACCGCCAGGTTGCAGTTAGACGACAGCTTGGCGGTCTTAATCCGCCAGGGCAACGCTACAACTTTCAGGTAGCGTTCTAAAACTCTTTTCCTGAAATAGTTATGTTAAATTCAACAATGGCAAGTTACTGGGTTTACTATAAATATCATTTTGATACCAAACATAAAATATTTAGCTCTTTTGGTGACTTTATTAATTAAAAATAAAGGCCCTCATCACAACATTGGCGGTAAATCCCACGTGCAGAAGACCGCCAAAACACAGCTGCAGCGGTGGAATTCCGCTACAGCTATTACGACCCACAGCCCGGAATCCACCAAAATCCAGACACCCACACAAGTCCGCCACACCAAAGGTCAGTGATAAACTGGCAATAACAAAACCGACACCGTCACGCCAACAGGAATACGTCCCCGCTATCACGACCCACGAATCCATGCAGCGGTCGTTCAACCGTGGTATTCCATTGGAGGTACACACCGCTGCGCTCAAAATACACACACATTTACAAAACACAACCACATTGGACAATTCGATATACACACACCCGATACACATACACACACCACTCCCACACACTCAATACAATATAAAACACACACCCACATCACCCACAAACCCCTACGACAAAAATTGAGAAAGAAGCCCAGAGAGAGACACCATCATCAACAACACTGGCATCCACGGGCACACAACACCATTACTCACACAACATCCACGCACCTCAGACAACACACACAAACACATCCCCTCACACATTACAACCAACACCACCTCACACATCACCAACACCACACCATGGCACCGCAAAGACACCCCAGGTTCCCTGAGGAGGAGCTCAGGGTCATGGTGGAGGAAATCGTCCGGGTAGAGCCACAGCTATTCGGATCACAGGTGCAGCACACCTCCATAGCTAGGAAGATGGAGCTATGGCGCAGAATCGTAGACAGGGTCAACGCAGTGGGACAGCATCCAAGAACACAGGATGACATCAGCAAGAGGTGGAACGACCTACGGGGGAAGGTACATTCCGTGGTCTCAAGACACCAGATTGCAGTTCAGAGGACTGGCGCAGACCCCCACCTCCTCCCCTACAACTAACAACATGGGAGGAGCAGGTCTTGGCTATACTGCATCCTGAGGGCCTCGCAGGAGTAGCAGGAGGAATGGACTTTGGTAAGTCAAATCTTAACTATTAATTCCCCCACCCTACCAGCATGCTATCACATACCCCACTCTCACCCTCACCCCCATCACTCCAACACCTCACAAATGTCCCACTATCACAACCCACACATCCCAACACCAAGCCCTGCATGCAACACCAAAGCATGGACACCCATCACCAAAGCATGTCAACTACAGATACCCACACAGATACCCAAACCAATTATCACACAAGGTCCTACACAAGAATGCAAACACTGGAGTACAGGGTCACCCACCCATTTGCACACAATGGCACACACAGATGCAATAATCATGCCTTTACACCCCTGCAGGACCCCTACCCAACATCATCGGACAGGAGGTTCCAGACATGTCCACTCCCCCCACAGAAGAGGCCCACAATGATGACAGCAGCTCTGTCCAACTGGATCAAGATGACCAGCCCGGCCCATCTGGGACCTCGGGACAGTCTGTTTCCCTGGCAGTGGCACAAGCCACCACAGACCCTCCCCCCTCAGGAAACACCAGCACAGCACCCACCCAGCGGGCCTATCCCTCTGTCCCCAGGACACGTCAAGCAGCAGTGTGTCCACCTCTACAGGGAACCCAGGCTAACCCACCAACCCAAGAAAATAAGGTACCTGGGGGAAGTGGCAGTAGGCACACGGTTCAGGGGACAGAGGCACAGGAAAACAGGGGAACTGGGAGGACTGCTGTGCGACGGGGGAGGACAGGCCCAGGGAACCAACTCTCCACGAGGCCCTCTCCAACATCATGGGAGCGTACCATCATTCCCAGGAGACGATGGCAACAGTACTGCCCAAGTTTCAGGAGACCCAGCGGCTGCAGGAGGAACAGTATCTGGGGATCAGGAAGGAACTTAAGTCCATCAGCACCACCCTGGTCAACATTGTAGGGGTGCTGAAGGACCTTATGAACACCAGGAGGGACACTGTGGCACAACAAGGGGCCCCTGACACTAGCCTGGATGATGAACAGACCACCACTTCCGCCGGCGCTAGTGGACAGGAGGCACCGCCACAGGACCACGACACCAGCACCCCACCCCCTGCCTAAAAAGACCAACCCTGCAAACGATCCTTGAGATCCAGGACAAAGAGAGAAAACAATGCCAAGACCCCCTCCAGGAAATGAGACCCCCCTGAATGTCATCTTCTGTCCCACTTCGTCATCCTGTCCATCCATCAAGTGCCCCAATTCCTATGCCCCTTTGGACAATGCACCTGTGAAACAAATAGACTGGACTCTGCCATGGACAATCCTCCACCTTCATCCCTTCCCATTTTACAACTCCCTCCACTATTTTGCACTGAAATAAACACCCTTGAATCAAAAAACAAGCTGGAGTCAGTCAGTGCTTTCACAAATGAGTATTTGCAATAACTATGGAATATAGCAATGTCGATTGTATTGTCAACATACCGATGTAAACAGCTCTAGTCCGTAAGGTAATATAGCAGAGGTCACACAGTGGGACCCAAATCTGTGAAATGGAAAGGAAAAGTGGCAAATCAAGGTACATAAACTGGATGAAAGTGACGGACATATGATGGGTCTAACAATTGTATGAGAGGTGTGAGGCAGTGACATCTTCTTACCTGTGTCTCACTGGAAGTATTGCTGGATAACGTTGTTTCTGTTATCGATATCCTCTTCTTCTGCCTCCTCTTCTTCAATGTCCACAGGCTCCACAGCTGCCACAGGACCTCCATCAGGTTGTGCAGCATACAGCAGGCCATGATGATCTGGCACACCTTATTTGGTGAGTAGTAGAGACAACCACCTGTCATATGGAGGCACCGGAACCTGGCTTTCAGGAGGCTAAAGGTCCTTTCGATCACTCTCCTAGTTCGCCCATGTGCCTCATTGTAGCGTTCCTCTGCCCTTGTCCTGGGATTTCTTACTGGGGTCAGTAGCCATGACAGGTTTGGGTACCAGAGTCACCTGCAAATGTCGAGGGACAACTGTTAGACACACACTAACCCTTAGGGACAACCCCAGACCCAGACAACTATTCACAAGGTAGAGGGTGCTTGTCCTCACCTATTAGCCACACACAGTGCCTCTGGAGTTTGCCCATCACATAAGGGATGTTGCTATTCCTCAGAATGTAAGCGTCATGCACTGAGCCAGGAAACTTGGCATTCACATGGGAGTTGTACTGGTCGGCCAAACACACCATCTGCACATTCATTGAATGGTAGCTCTTCCGGTTTCTGTACACCTGTTCACTCCTGCGGGGGAGTACCAAGGCCACATGTGTCCCATCAATGGCACCTATGATGTTGGGGATATGTCCCAGGGCATAGAAGTCACCTTTCACTGTAGGCAAATCCTCCACCTGAGGGAAAACGATTTAGCTGCGCATGTGTTTAAGCAGGGCAGACAACACAGTGGACAAAATGTTTGAGAACATAGGCTGGGACATCCCTGATGCAATGGCCACTGTTGTTTGAAAAGACCCATTTGCCAGGAAAGAGAGTACTGACAGGACCTGCACTAGAGGGGGGATTCCTGTGAGATGGCGGATTGCTGACATCAGGTCTGGCTCCAACTGGGCACACAGTTCATGGATTGTTGCACGATCAAGTCTGTAGGTGACTGTTACGTGTCTCTCTTCCATTGTCCACAGGTCAACCAGTGGTCTGTACACTGGAGGATGCCGCCATCTCACCACCTGCCCCAGCGGAGGTGCCCTATGTAGTAAAACAGCAAGCAGAGAGTCAGTCAACACTCAGGTATTACTAAATGTCATTAGCAAACATTTCTAAATCCGCAATGTGCCTGTTACTGTGTCTATGCAAGGCCTAGATAGGTGTGACGCAGTTAATATTAATTCCATGGGCCACTGAAATGGCGGCTGCCTAACCTATAAGGTGGGACAAGGGGATATGAGGTAACTGCGCTGGCATTGTACACGTTCGCGGTAGCCGGTCGAAGACCGCAGGGCAATCCTGCATTGGTTAACATTGGACCCTATGGGTCCCAGGAGCCAATGACGATATATGCCTGAGGTGACGGTACGCAGCGCCGCAGATGTGACCGCCATTTTCTGTCTGTTCACTCACTTGATACCTGACCTTCGACAGGAGAGGACCTACACTGCAAGTGCTGCTGTGACCTCAGTCTGGAAGCGACGATGGCTCATGTGTCTGGGGAAGGGGCCCCTGCCTTCACTTTGGAGGAGTTGGAGAAGTTAGTGGATGGGGTCCTTCCCCAGTACACGCAACTCTATGGTCCTCCAGACAAACAGGTGAGTACACTGTGAGCATGCTGCATGGGCAATGCCTGTTTGGAGTGGTGTGGATGGAAATACATGGGGTGGGACTGAGGCCTGCATGTGCGGACGGTGAGTGTATGTGCGTCAGGGCGAGGGTGGGAACGTGGGCCAATGACTGTGACGATCCGGACGGTTAAAGATTTTCCTTTTCCCCTGTACTATTCCTTTAGGTCAGCGCCCACCAGAAGAAGGATATTTGGTGTGCCATCGCCAAGGACGTCCGGACCCTGGGGGTCCACCATAGACAGAGCACCCACTGCCATAAAAGAAGGGAGGACATTCGCCGCTGGAGCAAGAAGACGGTGGAGGCCCAGCTGGGGATGGCCTCTCAACGTGGGAGGGGTGCCCGTTGCACCATGACCCCCCTGATGTTCCAGATCCTGGCTGTGGCGCATCTGAAGTTGGATGGGCGCTTGAGGGCATCACAGCAGCCACAAGGGGGTGAGTACCGTCACATCCATCTGACTCTGTGCGCGCATTACGAGGTGTCTGGGTGGGGGAGGTGGGCAGTGGGTTACCCTAGTCCAGGGCAAGCTTTGTAGGCAAGGTTCCTTTGTGAAGCAGGCTATGTGGCACCCCAGCCCCACCAGTGGTAAGAGCCATCTACACCTAGTCAGGCTCCTGTGACTTCCATGTGAGCAGCAATCGGGCATAGGCCTTGTACCCCATTGGCATGTGATTAATCTAGGAACTCTAAGTGCATGGCGTAGTGCAGAGGACTGCTGTGTCTGTAGTGTCTGCCAACAGTAGTGGTATTGCATGCACAGAACATGTATTTCTTCTGTCTTTCCTCCACCCTTTTTGTGGTCTCCCTGTTCTTGTGTGCAATAGCATCATCAGGCGGAGGAGCAGTGGCACCGAAGCAGGAGGGAGCTGCATCCCACTTGGCCCGACAACGAAGACAACGGAGTCTGAAGCCACCAGTGGGATGGAGGGTGAGGGGAGCTCCACGGCGGGGACAGGAGGTGACATCATCGACAGCGACTCCTCCTCTGATGGGAGCTCAGGCCTCTCTGTGCCCGACGCATCAACAGGTACAGCCGCCACCCCCCCTACCAGCACTGCCCTCCCAGCAGCCCCTCAGCGTGTGTCCCGTGGCCGCTCACCCAGGAGGGTGGGCATCTCCTTCGTCCCAGGCACCTCAGGCCCTGCCCCAGTCAGCCCTGCTGCCCTCAGTGAGAGGCTATTGACCTCCTGAGATCCCTCACTGTTGGGCAATCTACCATTGTTAATGCCATCCAGGGTGATGAGAGGCATTTGCAACAAACAAATGCATACCTGGAGGGCATTCATTATGGCCAGGCAGCCCAACAGAGAGCATTTCAGGCTCTGGCCTCAGCACTGATGGCAGCCATTGTCCCTGTGTCCAGCCTCCCCCCTCCTGCTTCCTCCACCCAGGCCCAATCACCTGTACCTCAGCCTATCCCAAGCACACCATCAGACCAACATGCACACACCTCATCACAAGGGTAGCTCCGGCAAACATAAGCACCACACTTCCCACAGGCACTCACACAAGCATCATTCCCATGCAGACATACCAACATCCACTGCCTCCACTGTGTCCCCCTCCTCCACGTCGTCCTCCTCCCTCCTTGTCTCGTCTCCATTCACACCTGCATGCACAACATCTTCAGCCACTACCTCCATCACCAGCATGCCCATCACCACACACTGCTCACGTGCACTCACCACCCCACTACCATTCACACAACCCCTGTGTCCTCTACCAGTGTGTCTGTGTCTGTGAGCCTTTCTCCCAAAGTACTCAAATGCAGGCACACACCCACCCAACAGCCATCCACCTCACAACAGCCTCTAGCCCATGCACCTTCACCCAAATTCAGCAATCCTACACCTCCTACAACCCTTACCTCTTCCTCCACTCCCAAACCCACTCCATCTACCCATCCCAGTGTGTGTAAAAAGATGTTCCTGGCTAACATTGACCTCTTCCCTACACCTCCCCCCCCATCCAAACCCTAGGGCCAGGCTTTCCAGGTCCCAACCCAGCACCTCAGCCACCACATCACCAGGCACAGTGGTCCCAGCAACAGCAGGCTTTTGGAGTGCGCCAAGCAGCAGGGCAGCCAGTGTGCCACAGAGCGAGGGCAAGGACATTCCGCCACCTGCGAAAGTAAAAAGGTTGCCCAAATCCATGCCACCAAGGGCTCAGGGAAAACAAAAGGGGATAGTGGCAAGACAGCTGCGCCACCATCCAAGGTGGGAAAGGGCCAGAAAATCAAGGGCAGGTCAGGAGAGGGCATGGTGGCACTGACTATGGGACCAGTGTCACAACTTCTGCCCATGTCTGCGCCAACCGGTACTGCGGAGAAGACACCTGCATCGCCACATGTACCGCCACCAGCACTGCAGTCCCTGAGCCCGCCACCAGCACCGCAGTCACTGAGCCCGCCACCAGCATCGCCGCCACTGAGCCCGCCACCAGCACCGCCACCACACAGTCCGCCATCAGCACCGCCACCACAGAGCCCGCCACCAGAACTGCCGCCACACAGTCCGCCACCAGCACCAATGCCACAGAGGCCACCGCAAGCACTGCTGCCACAGAGTCCGCCGCCAGTACCGATGCAACAGAGGCCGCTGCAAGCACCGCCGCTAGTGACACCGCCGCAAGCACCACCAGCAGCCCTGTGACGTCCTGAGCTAGTGCCACCACCGTAGACATGGCTGCCATCCCCAGTGGTCAGTCGACCAAGCCTGGTGGTCAGTTCCAGGAGCCTGGACAGCTTCCAGGATGCAACACCTTCAGTGGAGAAAGGCATCCACTACCTCTGTCCTTGGCAGGATGAAGCACTCTGGCCACAAAGCCCCCTCCAGAACCAGTGGAGTATCACATCCACTGCCTCAGTCCTTGGCAGGATGAAGCACTCTGGGCACAAAACCCCCTCCAGAACCAGTGGAGAAAGGCATCCACTACCTCTGTCCTTGGCAGGATGAAGCACTGTGGGCACAAAGCCCCCTCCAGAACCAGTGGAGTATCACATCCACTACCTCTGTCCTTGGCAGGATGAAGCACTCTGGGCACAAAGCCCCCTCCAGAACCAGTGGAGTATCACATCCACTACCTCTGTCCTTGGCATGATGAGCACTCTGGGCACAAAGACCCGTCCAGAACCAGTGGAGAAAGGCATCCACTACCTCTGTCCTTGGTAGGATGAAGCACTCTGGGCACAAAGCCCCCTCAAGAACCAGTGGAGAAAGGCATCCACTACCTCTGTCTTTGGAAGGATGAAGCACTCTGGGCACAAAGCCCCCTCCAGAATCAGTGGAGAAAGGCATCCACTACCTCTTTCCTTGGCAGGATGAAGCCCTCTGGGCACAAAGCCCCCTCCAGAACCACTGGAGACTTAAGAGACTGTGGCTTTGCACTCCCCAGGATACAGCAGGGGGCAAACCACCCACTGGAGAAACCTGAGAGACGGTGGCTTTGCACTCCCCAGGATAAAGCAGTGGGCAAACCACCCACTGGAGAGACTTGAGAGACTGTGGCTTTGCACTCCCCAGGATACAGCAGTGGGCAAACAGCCCACTGGAGAGACTTGAGAGACTGTGGCTTTGCACTCCCCAGAATACAGCAGTAGGTACACCACCCACTGGAGAGACTTGAGAGACTGTGGCTTTGCACTCCCCAGGATGCAGCAGTGGGAAAACCACCCATTGGAGAGACTTGAGAGACTGTGGCTTTGCACTCCCCAGGGTAAAGCAGTGGGCAAACCACCCACTGGAGAGACTTGAGAGACTGTGGCTTTGCACTCCCGAGGGTACAGCAGTGGGCAAACCACCCACTGGAGAGACTTGTGAGACTGTGGCTTTGCACTCCCCAGGATAAACCAGTGGGCAAACCACCCACTGGAGAGACTGTGGCTTTGAACTCCCCAGGATACAGCAGCGGGCATGAAGCCCCCTCATGGAGCAGTGGCATCGTGCACTCATCCGGCTGAGGTGCCCCCCCTTTCCTTCCCCCTGAGGTGCCTGTTTCAGTTCAATCTAATGCCTTCAGTGTTCTCTCCGTTTGATGTCTGGTATTGAGTATGCATTTTGGGCCCAGTGGTCCACGGGCAATTATTGGTGCACTTTCCGGACTTGTGTAGTTGGTGTACATAATTGTATATACTGTATTTCAAGTTCTGACTACTGTTTTTTTCATGATTAAAATAGTTCAACTCATTTCCTATTTGCGTTCTTGAAAGGGGGGTGCAAATGTAATGTTGCAGCATGCATTTGTTTGTATGTTGTTGTGGGTGAGAGTGGAGGTGGGGGTGTTTTGTGTTGCGTGTGTGTGTCACTCTCTTTTCCCTCCCTCCTTCCCTGTGTTGTAGGTGCAGTACTCACCGTGGTTGTCGCCGCCGTCTTTGTTGCTCCTGATAGAGGAGCAGTAATACCATTGCAGGGAGTATTTGGACTTCTGGCTCCATGGCGTCCTGGTTCATCGTGGGGTGTGGAGAGGTGAGTGTTTTCCCTTCCAAGTCCTGCTTCCGCCATGTTTTGTTCGCATTGGTTCCGCACCGGAAAAGGTGGCAGATAGGCCTCTCATAATAATGTGGGCGGTACATTGTCTCCCGTCTGTCAGTTGGAGGTGTCCGCCGCGTTGTTTGTTTGTACCGCCGTGGCGGTCAGAGTGTTAAAGTGGCTGTGTCTATGTTGGCGGTTTCCGCCACGGTCGTGATTCCATTTTCTTTTCTGCCGGCCTGTTGGCGGTATTACCACCGCTTTAACACCGACCGCCAGGGTTGTAATGAGGGCCAAAGTCTCCCCATGTAAGCCTATGGAGCCCATTCACTACAATGAGGGAAAAGGAATTTGGCTATTTTACCCTCACCATGGCTTATAAAATATATTTTATAAGGTTCCTACTTATAGTTACACTGTACCAAACCCTTGGGGCACCTAGGACACACTTAAGGGGTAACTTGTATGTTAAAATAAGATAGTTGTATACTTTGGAAGTTCTTTAAATTCCAAAGTCAAATTTGAAGGTAACTTTAATTTAAAAGCAGCCAGCAAGGCAGGCCTACCTTTAAAATTACACCGGGCACCTCAGCAGTACACTTATGGGTGCACTACCTATGCTGAGGTCCCTAAACCTACATATCCTACCATATACTAGGGACTTATAGGTAGAGTGACAAAGCCAATAATAACTAACCTGATTTGCATAATCATTGTAATCAGAGCACAGTCCCTGGGACTGTTAAGCAGTGCCCAGGGCACAATCAAGTCAGGAAAACACCAGTGAATAAGTGAAAAAGGGGGCAAAAAGTTGGGGGGTTGTGGAATCAGCTGAGGTTTCTCACATCAACAGAGAATACGTTTGTGATATAATTTGAATTGTTTGTTGATTGTTTATGTGACATTTAATTTAGTTAGGTCGTGTTTAAGATGATTAACTTATTTTTCTGTGTTGGTTAGTTTTATTTCCTAATAATCAGTCATGCTTTCCATTGTATAGCTTTTCTCTTCGGTCAGATATTGGTCAAGTAGGTAATTATTGTCTGTGATCTGTTCTATTTGTAGCCTCAATTGTTTAGAAATTATTATTGTTTAACCATTTTTCGTATAAATGTCGTTGGTCACATGATTATTTTAAATATTTTTTGGTGAAATGTTGATTTAGTTAGATTATCTTTTTTATTTTTGGCTTTTCATTTGTTAAGTTATTTATTGGAAATGAGTAATCAAATAGTTGATGTTCTAAGGCAGTGAGGCTACATTCCCCAGAATGATGTTAAATTTATTAAAGCATAGGGGCCAGATTCACAAAGGTAAAAGGTAAACCTACAAGATAGGTCTTTTTATGTTTGGAGACTCCTCACATGAGGATTAACCTCATAAATCCCTTTGTGAACAGCAAACAACTGTAAACTTACACACGTGTACCTTTTCCTTTGTGAATTAAGCCTTAGGACTGCTAATATTTTCCATATTATATGTATTCACTTTTTACCTTTATTTAATTGTTGCTTCATAATGTTTGAAAATATATTGTCTTGTGAGGCATTTGATAGAGTAGGACAGACTGAAGACTGTACTGACCTGGATGGAAGACTCACTACTAGTCGTTCTCGGTGACTGTCCAAACTGTGGGACTGTTTCACAAAGGTAAATTTACACTTTTTTGTAAGTTTACGATTGTTTACTTTTCACAAAAGGATATACGAGAAGTATTGTTGTGAGTGCAGAGCCTCTGCATATAAAAAAAGACAGGTCTTCTTATGTGCAGAGACCCGCACTCATAAAGATACTACTCGTAATCCCTCTGTAACTAGCAAATAAACAGAAATTTACACAATCATGCCCTAGGTTTTGAGAAAGAACATAGCAAAACTATATGCACATATCTTTGGAAAAAATTGAAATAAAATGCAAGCACTTTTAGCAATGATTAACAGATTATTCTTAGAGGAAGAAATGAAAAATAAAAGCAGTAAGAAAATGCATGCCATTTTATGAAATAGTCTAACAGAATCTTGCATTTTTTTCTTTAGTTGTGTGAGAAATGTGCTGAGTTCCAAATACATCTCTAACAGTGTATCCTGGGAGCACAGTGCTATTATTTGTTTTATAGTGTCTGTAAAATGTAAGGTTCCTCCTTCAGAATGTCCCTAGGCACAGTGCATTGGCTCTTTTGCTGCAAGCTTAATGTGGGTTTTTAATACTGGATTACACTTAGGTAAAACACTATAACAGACATTACTTGTTTTCCAAGATGCCGATGATAAAGAACAGTGAGTGTTTGTATACATATGAGCCACATTATTAGTAAGGAGAAAACAATATCTCAACATTGCCTAGGCACATTTTTACCAAATACAATTATCAATAACAGTATATATGAATTATGCTGTCATAATAAAAGCATCATAAATATGCAAGAAAAGTGTAATTACCCTACCAATGTTCAAAGCATAAAGAATATTTTCAATAAAACATATATTACATTATCTTACCAAATGAAGAGGCCAAAGGCCATAGGTTATGTAGCTGAGTCTAACTTGGATGCCTGACATCCCCTCAAGACACCATGGTTGGGATATGAAAGGATTCTTTCCAAGCTCAATGAACACGAAACAATGGAATCCTTGTGGAGTCGGCAATTCAGGATTAGGGGCTCCACAAAATATATTAAAAATGGAGTGTAATTTCAGTACTTAGAATTACATAACAGGGATAGTACAGTGGAATACCTGGGCAGGGCCTTTCATCCTTACACATAGAAGGAAGAAGCTTAGTGCCTAAATGTGGCTTCCAGAGAAAAGGAAATTGCAGCATACAGTGGTGTAACAAAGGCTTCTGCAGCCCTTGTGATGAAGGGAGGCCCTAAGCTCTGGCGGCCTCCTCAACACAGCACCTAGCCTGAGTGAGTCTGGAGGGGTGCCCCATCCATGTTCTTTGTGAGGGGTCCTCCAGTTTTGTTATGCCACTAGCAGTACATCAAGTAATGCAGAGGATGTCACCTAGTGTCATGTACATGTTATATATACAAAAAGTCAACAAATCTACTCTGAAAACATATAATTATAGCAAGTAAATATATATTAAGACGTCATTATTTTACCTCTTGTCTGCTATCATCAGTACACTTGTTTTGTGGATCCAGATGCAAAGCTTACATGCAATATGTTAGTCCAGTTTTGGTGATTGAAACTATGAATTGGAGAGAGGACAGTAGCCCATTTTGCAGAGGAGATACATGTTAAGCCCTTTAGAGTGCTTGTAGGATGTGGACTGAGTAGAGAAAGCTGTAACCATGTAAAGCAAGTGTTAGATGTGGCCTTCTCTGCAGGGTCACCCCCAAAACTTTTGCATTACCCTCTGCTTGGATCCTCCACCTGGTAGTGGATCACCCAAGATCTGGCTTTCAACACTGACAGTTGACAGTGCCCTCAGCTGGTTGCTGTCCTGGGGCAGTCTTTGCTTTGGGTTGGTGGCAAACGTCTGATCCAAGGGGTGGAATGAGCCACATCAATTTGCTCACCACGGTGGTACTACCTACCTGCTGGGATGCACCTGTGGGCAAAGTAAGGTTAAGAGTCTTACAGATGAGGTCCACAGGTGAGATGATCTCTCTGTGTGTCAGTCCAGGGGCGCAGGAGAGAGCTGACAGAGGGATCCAAATGGAATCAGAAGGGCGCAGAACTCACAAGTGCCTTTGCAGTAGAGGTCAATTGTCCATGTTTTATCACCTGAACAGAGAAGCTCATCAAGGTATTTATTAGACTATACTGTCTTTAGGATGGAGGGAGAGTCATGATGGATTTGGCCCTCTCAGCAGGGACACCTCCAAACTTTTGCCTACACTCCTCCTGTGTTCTGAATTTGTTTTTTTGGGCTTTTGAACTCTGTGCAATTTACCACTGCTTATCAGTGCTAAAGTAGATGTGCGTTCTCCCTAATACATGGTAAAAGTGGTCGGCAGCTGATTGGCACTTAAAATGAACTTGTAAGTCTTTTGAATGTGGTACTTTATGGTACCCAGGTTCTGTTAATTAAATGCTACTAAAGGGTCTGCAGCATTCATTGTGCCACCACCAAAGTAACACTTTAAAACTTGTCTCAGGTCTGCTACTGCAGCATGCAGTGGAGTATTAACTGCGAGTTTGACACAACAAAATAAACTTTTTGCCAAGCCTACATCGTCCTTTTTAATACAGATAAGTCACCTCTAAGGTATGCCCTAAAAAGACCAAAGGGCATTGGGTGCATTGTGCTTTTAACTTTTACATGCTCCTATGCTGAAAACATCCTGAATTCATTTTTCACTACTGTAAGGTCAATGTTTCCCATGAGATATTATTTGGTTGCCTTATTACATTTAATAAGTGTTGGGCCTGCAAACTCCGAAATGGCTCAGTAAAAAACTGAGTTGATAATTTGCCTTTGCAGAAACCAATGCTTGTTTACAGAGACCAATGCTTGTTTGGGAACACGTGTTGCACATGCCTCCAGTATCCCTGTAACTCAGACTGGGTGTGGCTCCCTATGACTTAGACTGGGTGTGGCTGGATGCAGGGGGTATTTAAACCACACTCACCCTGAGTGAATTGCTTGCTGTAAAGGTCATTGGCTGGAGGGAAGGAATCTCTGCTCCTCTGCGTTTGATCTTAACATTCTATGCTGTCCAGCATCTTGGAGGCAGCTTCTGGAAGCAGAGGAGACAGGGGGAGTTAACCCTTAAAAAGGCGGTGACGCGCTCCACGTGATTTAAGAACATTTATTTCTAAAACTTGATACTTGCTGACTTGAAATTTGATAAGCAAATGTTCCAGGATGCAATGCGCTTAAAAGGGCACATTTTTTGGTTTTAGGGTCATTGGGTTGTTTGCCGATTGTCATGCTACAAACCTTATTGCAATTGCTTGCATTAACCCACATAAGTTAGTTTGGGATTTTTCTTTTGTTGTGTTTTCACCCTATTGCTACATTGATACTTTTCACATTGCCTCTAAGCTAAGCCTGACTCATTTTGTGCCATGCTATAGGAGGATAAAGCACAGGTTACTTTGGTGAATTTTGTGGTTCACCCTAACAAGCAATGTGGCTGTTGCTTGAGCAGAGTTTCCACCCCCTCCATCAATAACACAAATTCTTACAACGACCCTTTTCTCCAAGGAAGGAGCATGGTTTTAAAGTTAAGAAAAAAATAAGAATGTTCCCTTGCGAGTTTCAAATTTAATAGATTGATTAATGCTTGAATGAATTGATGAACGAAACCTGAATGTAACAGAACTGTTAACAATGCAATATGGTGCTTGTAGCAGTGCCTAATTTGTGCTTGTTACTTTCGGTGCAGAGCACCAACACTTATTTTTGAGGCTCTGCACTTATTTTTCTGCCTCAAACATTTACTGCGAGCAAAAGACAGGTGTGGGAAAGACTGAGGAAGAGAAAAAGCGTCTCAATAGAAGAAAGCAGAAAGCTGCAAGAGTGAGCTGAAGGGGCAGGGAGTGGTTATAAATGGATTAAGGAGGCTCGGGATGGCTTCAGGATTACGCTGCCTCAGTATTGCGTTTTCGCACATTTAATTGCAACAGCCGCATGTTTAAGAGGAGGGCTTTGGGCACCGGCATGTTTTTATTTACAAATTAAGCACTGGCTTGTAGATGTTCAAAATTGTATTGACTGTGCTAAACATGAACGAACAATCAGACCTTATGCCAGAGATTTTGCAATGAAAATAACACTATTTTAAAAACTAAGTGAAAAACAAACATTAGAACATCCTATTAGGTGAAAATTAGAGATGGCAGACAAAGCCACCGATTCTCCAGAAGCATGCAGACATGTAGTGCATTAAAAGTCCTAAAGACATACAGGATAGTGATTTCTACCAGAGCGAAAGTGATTTGCACAGTTAACAATGAACCGGTTCTATTTCTTCTTTAGTGTTTAATGTGTAAATGTAGAAACACTATGCAAAATAAACTACTAAGCTTCAGGGATATTTGGGTACATTTCACAGCCTATCATACATTAATGTGTTGTATAGTAATTCAGAAATGATACCAGACTGTAGAACACCAACTAGTAGGAAGTCATCATTTTAATGCAGCAATGATTCTAGGCTGTAAACGTCACCTATTATTTGTAGTTACTGTACCCTTGAAATTCAGTTATGATGCGTTGCATCTTTGTAACCTGGTGGGGATCCTAAAAACGATGTAGATGTCATTTGTTTCGTGCACCCTTGGAATTCAGCAATGGCAGCATTCTGCATACACTATCCAGTAACAGCGCGTTGAAGTTCATGTCTACTCGTCCAGGATGTGTGGCAGAATATAAAATGCAAATATGGTGCAGGTTAAACTGATGTACAATTGGGATTCGTTTTGTTAAGTTGAAGGTTTGGGGCAGGTGTGTATCTTTTTATAAAATGAATGGAGAGGAGAGTGATCTTATGCTTGAAGCTAAATCAGACATGGCATATCTATGTGTTTTATTCCTTGGTGGAAAATGATCATATACCCTAAGCATTGTTCAATGTATAAAAGAAGCAGCAGAGGAAGGACTGAAGGGGCCAGGAAGGGTGAAGCGAAGTCTGTTGATTCCAGAATTACAGAACTATAAAATGTAAGGCAGGTAGTCCCAACTCTGGCAAAGAAAATGTCTCTGGCTTTAGAAGTGCGGATTTTCAGTCAGTAAGGAGGTAGGACACTCGGTGGATAAGTACACATGTACCAACATGCTCTGTGAATAACAACATGTAATAAGTAAGTGATTAGGGGGTTATTACAACTTTGGAGGAGGTGTTAATCCGTCCCAAAAGTGACGGTAAAGTGACAGATATACCACCAGCCGTATTACGAGTCCATTATATATTATGGAACTCGTAATATGGCTGGTGGTATATCCATCACTTTACCGTCACTTTTGGGACGGATTAACACCTCCTCCAAAGTTGTAATAACCCCCTAAGGGCCCAACTTTGGAGGAGGTGTTAATCCATCCCAAAAGTGACGGTAAAGTGACGGCTATACCACCAGCCGTATTACGAGTCCATTATATCCTATGGAACTCGTAATACGGCTGGTGGTATATCCGTCACATTTGGGACGGATTAACACCTCCTCCAAAGTTGTAATCAGGCCCTATGTCATTACTGTTCTGCAGCAACATCTCCATGCACCAGAACATCACCTAGTAATGGCATTAGGTGAATAAACCTTGAAAATCAGCACTGCAGCCAGACAACACCATTCAGTAGGGGCCCCTAGTACTACATTTTTGTAATCCAGTGATAATGTAGGAAGTGACATCATAGATATTTGTTGTAATGCACTCTTGTAATTCGGTAGTGATAGCTGTATTCAGAAAAAATCTAACAACTGCTTGTGGTACTTCATCCATGTTCATTTGGCTATGGGATTGCATTCATTTGGCTGAAGGATTGCCCAGCATGTGCTAGCTAATAATTTAATTGAAAAGAGCAATGGTGGAAGTGTTGAGGAGAGAAGAGGTGTGACAGAGAAGGGCAGAGAGTGCTTATAGCCCATGACTTATTGTGAAAACTCTGACATGACAGAGTAGAATAACGAATACTCCACATCATACAACAATAATGCTCAGAGACATACAAGAATGTCAGACACTGTCAGGACCAAAAGAGCTTTACATAGGACATAGATGCCACATATTAATGGACTATTCCCAATCCCTGTTACGTTATTTCTTTTGTATATTTTCTAGATATCATTTATGCAATAATCAAGCAACCAAGCTTCAGCAATATTTGCAAAGTCAATAAAGCATAAATATGGCGACTAGTAATCCAAAACATTCATCTAGTTACACTTTTGTCACACCTCCATCACTGTAATGCAGCAGTGATTCCAGACTGCAATAGTCATCCTGTAACCACATGTGGTACAGCACCCCTGTAAATTAGCAACTTTGCTATACATAACTTTCCCTAGTTAGGGCCTGTGCTTCAGTATCTTCATAACCTTCTATACTGCAGAATCCCACCTCTTGGCATCCTATTTAACGTACCGTTGTTATTAAGCAAATGTGGGAGTCTGCAAATACCACCTACAAATGGTTTGTGGTAGTTCACCTCTGCTAATCAAGTGACAGTGACAGAAAGAATACTTTAGATGCAAATTGTGTTCAGTGAAAAGTGGTACAGAATAGATTGTGTTTAATTAGCCTAAAAGACTGTGGTAGGAGACTATTTTGTGATATCATATATTTAGATTTCCTCAAGGAAATGCCCTAGTGAGTGCTTAAAGTGTGAAAACATTAACTGTGCATTTTTCTGAGGAGGGGCGTTGACAAGGTCATCCAGAATAGCAGAACTACTGTTCTTAAACTATTACATCAGGCAAAATTAAAAAATAGGCTTCGTTGAAAAATGCAGATTCTCAGACTGAGGTTATGCACTGGATCAGAGGAACAAACATTTTCTGGGAACACAAATTTGTAACTACTATCTCCGTAGTTGAAAAACTCAAAGCAACAAACCTTGTCTACCCTGCCGCATTGTACCTATTTTATGAAGTTAATGCTTTGCCCATTTGTTTTACCGTTTATTTTAATTTCCTAATAGAGCCGATAACAAGGGAGCTAGCTGGGCTGTTCAGGTGTTGCTATGCACCATTGTGTTGCTTTAATCTGTCCTCTCTGTTGTCCTCACGAACTGTGCTTGTGCTTCTGTACAGCACTTTAACTGTTCCGAGACTTGCCCTCCCTTTACAAGAAGAGATACTTAGTGGATGCTGCAGTGTGTCCGCATAGCAGGAGTGCCAGTGGTGCACCAAAGATGTGCCAAAAGCAAGCCCATTGGAGACCGTTCAGGCCAGGACAGTGCGTAGCACTTGGAATCCTGGATTTTCTCCGGAGAGATCATCTCGAAAATGGTCCCCACTTCCAATTACTTGCGTACCCTTACCAACCCTGCTAAGTCAATCGCACACTGCATACACACATTCCCTCTCTTGTATTTAATACCGTTGCATTTGTTCCTCCTTAAATGTGAACACTTCCACGTGCTATTGCGTCCCACCCATGATCATCTTGGAACCTAACTGCTTCAAGATAATCCACATTAATACTTGTTTCCTCTCCAAGAACGAACTTTGTACTTGGGGCTTCCTTTAGTTTCATACACCTGATATTCTTTTTGTCTCAGAAGCCTTGCTTAAACCTTGGTCTAACCCTTACATCCCTTCAGCAATCCCAACAGGTTACTCACCAGCCTGCCTAGACAGACCAGACAACATAGCAGGAGGCCTAGCTAATATATATTGCACAGTAAACATCCTCAACAACAGCGCCAGAACCACAATGTTGTTAGCGAAAGCAGAACCGCGCTTGCTTTAACAACGACTCCCTTTTTCTCTGCCTTAACCACGCATGTGCTAAACAACGCACATGTGGGGTTAACGTAGAGAAAAAGGGAGTCGGGAGAGGACACGGGCAGGTAACTAGGACTGGGGGTAGTTTTGTTTTTGGGGCGGGGGTTGAGGTAATTTTGTTTTCAGGGGTGGGGGGACGGGTAATTTTGTAATTAGGGTGGGTGGGGAGGTGGGTTTTTAGGGACCGGGATGGGGGTCGGGGTAATTTTGTTTATAGGGGCAGTGGTGGGGGTGGGTTTTTAGGGGCAGGGGTTGGGGGATGGGGTAATTTTGTATTGAGGGCGGGTGGGGGTGCTTTAGGGGCTGGGGGTCTCAGTAATTTTGTACTTTGGGCAGGGGGTCAGATTTTATGGTGTGGGTTCGGAGGGGTTGGAGTAATTTTGTATTTAGGGTGGGGGTGGGGGGTAGGGGTAGGACGTGGTCAGGTAAATGGGGCTGGGAGGGGGTTGGGCTAGTTTTTAGGGGTTGGGGGGGTTGGGTTATTTATTTTTTCTTTAAGGGGCGGGGTGGGGGGTCAGGGTACTATGGTTTTTAGGGCAGGGTGGGGGGTTCGGTGTAATTTTGTTTTTCGGGCTGGTTTTAGGGGTGGGGATGGGGGGTCAGGGTAATTTTATTTTTAGGGCCAGGGTAGTTTTATTTTTGAGGCAGGTCGGTTGCTTTTAGGGAGGATAGGGGGTCGGGGTAGGTTTTAGGGCTCAGGGTGGGTGGGCTGTATAGGGGTAGTTTTTAGGAGTGGGTGAGGGGGTGAGAGTAGTTTTATTTTTGGGGCGGGTAGGGGGGTTGGAGTAGTTGTATTTTGTGAGTGGGGGTCAGGGTAGTTTTATTTTTAGGGTGGGTGGGGGGCTCGGGGTAGTTTTATTTTTAGGGCAGGGGTGGGGGATCAGGGTAATTTTCTTTTAGGGCTGGGGTAGTTTTATGTTTGAGACAGGGTCAGTTTTTTAGGGCGTGTGGGAGTTGGGAAGGTTAGGGCTCAGGGTGAGTGGGAGGTAGTGGGGTAGTTTTTAGGGGTGGGTGGGTGGTCGAGGTAGTTTTATTTTTAGGGCAGGTGGGGCTTCGGGATAGTTGTATTTTTAGGGCAGGTGGGGGGATGGCATGCGAAAACCAGGCATGCCATTCAACACATGCCTTTACTAGACATGCCTTTACAACAAAAAATCGCTGTATGCAGGCATGGTAAAGGCATTCATGGAAAGAACGTGTGGTTGGCACATGCGTTGTTCCATCATACATCCCATTGCACGCATATTCCTATAACATCATGGCACCAATCTCTCTCCCCTTGGTGGAGCACATGATTTTCAGTACCCCTCAGGTAATAAGAGGGCTTTAGCCCTAACGTAGCCAGCATATATGTCCCTTTCATTCTTAAAACTACCAATTTTTCCATCATTAGTGAATTTAATTTTCGTCTCCACAAAACAAATGACTGACACTCCTGCTCTCTTATGCGCAGTCCAGACAGTTTAGAAACTCCTGGCCTGGCTCAAAGCACTCTCACGGAATGCAAGAGACTGTTGTTTACATCAATTGTATGCTTGTGCTTTAAAAAAAAAAAAATCAGCGTTGTCAGAAAGTGATGCGAATATGTATTTTGCGCTAAATACAGCTCTATTTCTTGTCAAAATATTACTCTAAATGGAAGATTTATAATTTGTATAATTTCGCTTATTGTCCCTTAAATGTATGTGTTATTACATGAAATTTTCACTACCCTACTCTTCGCCCTTTGCTCACGAATATCGCATGTTTCCCTCATACCTAATTAACTTCCCACCCGTTTCCCTTATACCTCTAACTTGCTCAGACCACTCGGCAGTCTTCTTTATCTGGGAGAGTTAAATCTAACAGCCACCACATTACACACCCCAAATGCATGATTGTTTCCCACCCGTGGAAAAACGTCTCCCCTGAGAATTTCCTTAAGGCACTGATCTTGACATATACAAAGACACAGAGAATTACAATAATTGGATAACAGGGGCTCTGAACAAAATTTCCCACAGAAAACCATGAGTTCGCTATATAAAGCATAATCTGAACATTGAAGGCCTCTGACTCGCTAAAAGGTATTGTATATGCTTAGAATGCATATGGAGATCTTCTTACCTGCCATTGGACCAACTACTTTATAGAAAAGCCATTAAAGAATGGTTATATAACAGAATATTGAGAACAACATCATGACACTGCAATATTGTGTCAAAAATATCGTCTACAGAAAGATCTGCCTTACATTCTTTGTAAGTAAACAACCAACTCTAATATACACAGCATTATATGTAATATACTTAAAATATTAAAACATAAATTATTAAAACTACAATCACATAGTTCAAACAAGTACTGTAAATATATATATACATTTAAAAAAAAGTAAAAACAATAATTAAACATTTTTTTAAATACTTCAAATAAAATATGTTAACAATAACCTAAAACTAAAAACTAATTTATACATTACCAGCACATGTATGGGACATAATTTTCAAATAATATGTAACATACGAGGTAGGTTAATTATGATTTAACTGTGAAATATATATATATATATATACATATATATATATTTATATATATATATATATATATATATATATATTGCCTACTGGCGCTTGCCAGTAGGTAGTTATAGTTAGGACCATGTTTCCATAGAAAAAGTGTTTTTTGACATGGCTATGCCTTTGGCACCATTTGATGAATCTTCACAAAATTTCAGAAGAAAAGTGTGCCTGTGATTCTTCTTGCGCACGGAAAGTGTCAGGGTGATTTGTTAAGTGGGGGCTAATTATCCCAGATATCACAGCATTCATGACAACTTTTATAATGTCAATAAAAATATCAATGAAACATTAGTAGTCATATTATTGAAGAATAAACTTTGCATGGTGGGGCGCTAGTTATAGTTACCGCAGGCCACAAGTTATAGTTACTTGAAATAACTCCAACAGCTGAACTTCACAGGTTTTGTGTGAGTAGATTTAGAAACTAACTCTAACGTCCCTGCAACTGTTGTAGTTTGACTCTTGCTCTAGGCAAGACTGCTGGTTTAAGGATGACAGTACTTATGTTTGTGGGGGACTATGCCAATCCTATAACAAGTCCCACCTGCCATCCCAACCCTCCCGTCTAACAAGCAGCACCTCACCAAAAACCTGAACAGTAAAAGGTGATTTGTGGCAGCCTTTACGCATGGACTCAAGAGTGTGACATCTCAGGGAGTGTTGTGCTTAAACAGAGATTACCCCTTTCTCACATGAACAACATGTCTCAATCAAACACAGGCAATGTAGGAGATGCAGTGAAGTTTTCAATAGGTTTTATTCAACAAAACTGCTATCTACAATACGTTGCATGGGTTGCTATGATTAGGATAATGGACAATGCAAGAAACAGAATTGAGAAGACAAGAGTCATTAATACAAAGACCCCCACCATCTTGCAATAAAAATAAAATTACATGAGATATGAAATATGTCCTGATACCCTAATTTGATGTACCTAATCTCTAACCTAAAAGAGAGCTAGATGTGTTAATCCTAATCTGCCAATGCCATGTCAATGAGAAGAGCCCCCCCAACCCTCGTTACCTTGGAATGAGGTCCCTAGCTCAGACTTCGTAGGGACACGAAGTCCGGGTCAACGTCAAGACGACATGCAGAATGGAGAGCAGCGAAGGCATCTGGTCAGAATCCCTCTGACTATCTTTCTAAGTGAGATACATTTATAAAGAACTGCTCGGACCCCTGATGTAGGTCTGTTCGCAAACAATAGATAACAAGACACGGTTGGGACATCAATTTATGTAAACAATTCCCTCGAAAGAGTGAAGAAGGAAAGTACCTAATCTGACTACTTACAGTGTGTTTATCTTTGTCAGTTGATATTGACGCCTTAGCGTGTGGCACTGATAATAGGAAACTAAAACATTGGCCTAACTGGAAACAATGCAGCCATCTTGGAAACATATAATTAAATAATTGCACTAAAACCGAGCAAGCTAAGTAGGGTAAAAGTCACTAGGTGACGGGGGAACAGGTCCGCAAGCCAGAAGGCGAAGTTAACTCCTGTTTCCCATTAAAACAAGATAGGATTCACTGCACCCTCCCCATTGCCGTAACGAGTATGACGCCATAGGATGACGCCATTGAAGGTGAATGAATCAAAGCTAAAAATGTTCTGGACTAAAAAAGCTAAAATCATAAAAACTAGCTAAAATCGCATCTTAAAAACATGTTAAAAAAACAGTTAAAAGCATACAGAGATATAGGCCCTCAATATGAAACTGGTGGTAAATTCTGTTTACCGCCACAATGACATCCAATAACTTACCGCCGCAGAGGCGGATATCCGTTCACCATATTATGACACACACACACCAGTCTGACAGAATACAGCCACATACACAAATGTGCCAGCCCAAAGGTCAGTGCTAAAGTGGCAGTCCCAAAACCCACACTGTTATGCCAAAAGAACAAAACCCATCAGATTATGATCCTCGAATCACCACAGCAAACATTCAGCGGCAGTAAACCATTGGCGGTACATACCGCCACGCTCACAATGGACACCCACAGACAAAACAACACCACATTGGCCAATTCAAACAACACACACCTGACGCCCATACACACACCACACCCGCATAGCCATAACCATTATAAAACACACACCCACATTACCCACAACCCCTTATGAATACAAATCATAGCCATCAAGCTAACACCAAGACCACTGCAACAACTAGAGCCACACACCACTCACACCCATACACCCCTCACACACTCCACATCACACACCCCACTACATTACCCAACACACCCTCACCAATACACATCACACAACACCCATGGCACCACAAAGGCACCCCGTTTCACGGAGGAGTAGTTAAGGGTCATGGTGGAGGAAATCTTTGGGGTAGAGCCACAGCTATTTGTAGCACAGGTGCAGCAAATATCAAAAGCCAGGAAGATGGAGCTATGGCAGAGAATCGTAGACAGGGTCAACGCCGTGGGACAGCACCCAAGAACAAGGAATGACATCAGGAAGAGGTGGAACGACCCATGGGGGAAGATACGTTCCATAGCAGCAAGACACCAGCTCGCCATACAGAGGACTGGCAGTAGACCCCCACCTCCTCCCCCACAACTCACAGCATGGGAGGAACAAGTATTGATAATACTGCATCCTGAGGGCCTGACCAGAGTCGGAGGAAGACTGATCTTCGGTAAGTCAACTTTCAACAATTATCACCATCCATACCTGCATGCCAACACAAACCCTCACCCTCACTCCCATCACTCCACTCCATCCCACACACTCCACCATCACATCGCACTAATCCCAATGCCAAACCCTGCAAGCTGTATCAATGCATGGAAACCCCCTCACAGCCCTGCATGGACACTCATCACTAAAGCATGCACAGCATAGAGAAACTAATAATCCCACCACACACCAACACACAAGTAAAATCTGGCAGGGCAATTGCAACCATAGAGGGGAAGCCAGGGATGTACAATATGTCATACACATGAAACACAATACATCATTTACATCCCCACAGGTACTCCAGCCAATGTAAATGGAGAGGAGGTGCTATCACTATCCATTCCGCCAACAGAAGAGGCCCACAGTGATGACAGTAAATCTGGTCTTCAGGATCTGGATGATATACCTGGCCCATCAGGGAACACTGGACAGCCGGTCACCAAAACCCAGTCACAGACCACCACAGAGCCACCCCCATCAGGAACAAATATCAGAGCAACCTCCCAGCATCCCCAAACCTCTGTCCCCAGGACCCATCAATCAGCAGTGTGCCCACCTGTACAGGGACCCCATACTACATGTCACACACAAGACAATCAGGAACCTGGGGTCAGTGGCCACACAGTTCAGGGGATAGGGGCACAGGCCACTGGGGACACTGGGAGGACTGCTGTGCGCCAGGGGGAGGACAGGAGAAGGGAACCAACTCTCCAGGAGGTGCTCTCTAAGATCCTGGGAGCTTATCAACATTCCCAAGACACGATGGGCCAGATCCTAGACAATGTGCAGGAGAACAGGCGGCTGCAGGAGGGACAGTATCAGGGGATCAGGGAAGACTTCCAGGCCATCAACAACACCCTGATTTCCATAGCATGGGTGCTGGCAGACATGGTCAACATTATGATGGAGGCAGTGTCACAACCAGCGGGCCCCTGCCACTAGCCAGTCATCTGAACAGCCCACCACTTCCGCTGACGCTAGTGGCCAGGATGCCCCGCCACAGGACCAACAGGCCACCAGCACCCCTCCCCCTGCAGAAGGTGAACCACCCAGCAAATGTTCCCTGTGATCCAGACAGAAGCCAGATACACTTGCCAAGACCCCCACCAGGAAATGAGACTCTCCTGATTGTCCCCCTTGTGTCCCTCTCAGTCACCTTGTCCACCTTGAACTGCCATTGCTCCCCTTCCTATGTCCCCTTGGACAATGCACCTGTGCTACTAACAGACTGGACCAATACCCTGGACTTTCCTGCATCATCACCCCATCCCATTGCACTTACCCCTCTATATATTAGCACTACAATAAACACCCTTTGATAAAAATCAAGTTTGAGTAAGTCATGTATTTCAAATATGCATTGATTGAAACAGCTACAACCTTTGCAAATGAACTGTACATAGAATGATCAAAGAATTAATGACCTGTAGCTAACTGTTGTGGTCACACCAGGAGTGTTTGTCAAGTCACCAAGATCTGCAAAATGAATATCCAGAGGTAACAGAAAGTGGGCAAAGTAGTGGGAAATACCAACATGCCAATGCCACACAGAATACAAACAAAGTCATTGAAATGTAAAGTTGCACTGTCTCACCTGAGTGTCAAAGAAGTACTGACGGATCACAGATGTTCTATTGTCCACATCCTCATCCTCTGCCTCTTCATTCTCACTGTCCACAGGGTCCACTGCTGCCACAAGGGCATCTTCAGTCTCCTCCTCCTGCAGAAAAGGTACATGGCGTCTGAGGGATAAGTTGTGCAACATGCAGCATGCCACTACTATCTGACAGACTTTTGTGAGTGAGTAGCACAGGGATCCACCTGTCAGATGCAGGCACCGGAACCTGGCCTTCAGTAGGCCAAAGGTCCTTTCAATGATCTTTCTGGTTCCCCATGTGACTCATTCTAATGTTCTTCTGCCCTTGTCCTGGCATTCCTCACAGGGGTCAGCAGCCATGATAGGTTTGGGTAACCAGAATCATCTGTAAATATTGAGGGACGAAATATAGCCACACACTATCTATCCTATGTGGCCAACACCATAGGCATACACCAATATATACTGGGTGGGAACTAGGGATCACCAATTAGCCACACCCTGGGCCTCTGTAGTTGGGACATCACATTTGGGATGCTGCTATTCCTCAAAGCATCATGCACCGACCCAGGATACTTAGCATTGACGTGGGAGATGTACTGGTCCACCAAGCACACCATCTGCACATTCATGGAGTGGAAACTCTCATGATTCCTGACCACCTGTTCATTCTGGCCGGGGGGTACAAATGCTATATGTGTACCGTCAATAGCACCAATTATATTGGGGATATGTCCCATTGCATAGAATCTGGCCTTCACAGTGGCCAAATCCTCAACCTGGGTGAATGCAATGTAGCTGCACATATGTTTTATTAGGGCAGACAACACTCTTGTCAGCACTACTGAGAACATTGGCTGTGACATTACTACTGCCAAGCCGACTGTCACTTGGAAAGAATCAGTTGCTAGGCAATGGAGAACTGATAGCACTTGCACAAGAGAGGGGATCCCAGTGGGCTGACAGATATCAGATATCAAGTCAGGCACCAATTGGGCACACAGCTCTGTGATTGTGGCCCAGTCCACTTTATAAGTGAATAGTATGTTTTTTAACGATGTGACTAGTACTTTATCCCATTCACTTAACCCAGGATTACTAAATTCAGGAAAACGTCATAGCCACGAGCCGGTACATCAAACTATCCCCTTACCTACTTTGTTACCCCAAGGAGCTAATATTCCCTTGGCCAATTCGCAGGTTGTTTCTGGTCAAGATAACTTAGTAAAGAATTCTGCTCAGGGAAAAACCATGGAAGTTTTCTCCTCTAGGCTGCATGTTTCGGGACATAATAAATCTGTAAATCATGCAGATTCACTGCACCTACCTCCAGATTGTAATCCGTATGTATTGGTTTTATCAAATGTTCCCTCTCTGGAGAGTTCTAAAATAGAAGACACCCAATCATTAATCAGGAAGGCTGGTCATTGGTTGAATTCTAATTTTAAATCAAATATTCACTATAACGATAAGATTCTTATGGCGCGTAGAGTGAAGAGGGTTGGATATTCTAAGAAAATGAAGGAGGGAGATTATGTTGTTCTAAATTTTGCTTACCCTTCTTCGGTGGACTACTTTTTGGCTAATTCTGACCAATGCTATAGGTCACCCAATAGGATTCAAATACATTGTCTGTGTCATTTTTATGACCCCTCGCTCTCACCACATTGCTCCACTGCTGACTTAAGAAACCCCACCTCTGTCCCAGTAAGGTCCCATTTGCAGGTAAATTTGCCCACTAGTAATCGTTTTTTGGCTCTCAACTACTTAGACGAGAACGATTGACTGATGGCCATGGATATTCCTTGCCCCAATAATATGGTGAGATCAATGGCTGGGAATGGTTATGATGATTTTATCTGGGATGCAGGAAAGTTTGTATTGGATATGTCAACCCCCAAAAATACTGGAGACTTAACACCATGTTCTGGGTTTAGACCACTAACCCTGATTAGTTGGAATATAGCGGGCTTCGGTCCAAAATTGACAACTCGGATTGTACGAGTTTTATTTCTTCTTTCAACATAATTTGTCTATAGGAGACTTGGTCTAAGGACACATTTCTCCTGGATGAATGTACTGTCAGCCAGCTATATCCTCTCCAATGGGGAGAGCACATGGTGACCTTTTAGTTCTTGTATCCTTACATCTCCCTTTATTGAATGTGTCTCTAATTTGGTCTTCTCCTTATTTTATGGTCGTTTTAGTATCTATTAGAGGACAAAAAGGTATTTTGATTTTAAACTTTTATAACAATATCCCTAGGGGCCTTCTTAAGGGATGTCTGGAGGATGTAGCATATTTTATTGATTCAACAAATTATTTGCAGATAAATGATCTAATTGTACTATGGGTTGGCGATTTCAACACTCCTTTGTGCTGTAAGGAACTTTCTGATTTGTGTGCCTTTCCCGATAAGGGCAGAGAGACATCAACCCATTTTACTCATTCTGCTGAATGAGATGATTTAAACTACTTTTTATGCACGTTTGATTTGGTACATGTTATGGAGAAACTGGCTGCTGATGCCTGTAATATACCAACCTTCACAGGGAAACCGAAGGGGAGCATCATTGATTTTATATTTATCAGTTCCTCAGACTATCATCTAATACAAGAATTTAAGATCACGCCTCATTGTGCCAGTGACCATAATCCCCTTAGCATTAAATTGGACTTAAATATTAATCAGATTCCTGAGAACAAAAGCTTGAGAGCTGTTACTGTTTATAACTCAAATTGTGGCTTACGCTTAAAATGGAACAAAATAAAACCAAAATTATTTAATCAGGAAATTATAAGAACTAGGTTTGATTCTATTAATATGTGTCTGTCCCAGCCGCTAGATCATGAACGTATAGTCCATGAATTTGAACTTTTAAGTACTGATATCTCGCAAGCCTTGGTGGCGGATAGGCCCTTAAAGGGCCCGGTTGTTCACAGATAGTTTGATTCTGTGTGCTCTTCTGTTAATAAAAAACGTAAAGAAGCTCTTAAAGTAGTTCCCCCTTCTTGCCAATTAGTTAAATTAGCTAGAACCGAATACAAGGCTGCTCTTGAAAAAAGGAAATCAGAAATTAGGTCCAAGGCTTGGGACAAACTTCTGGTTGCCTCTGAGCTGAAGGACACTTCTAAATTCTGGAAAGTGGTAAATCACCCATATTTTTCAGATAATAACACTAAGACTGATGATTGCCTTATTGCAGAGGATGTATGGGTGACTCATTTTAGGAAAGTATTTTGCCCAGAAAACGACAACAATGAGAACATGTATAAAGAGGATAACTTTACTGCACACCCTGTTCCAGACTCCAATGCTAAGGCCCTAGATATTACTTTTGACCTTCATAAGGTCCTAGGTGCCATTAACCGGTTAAGGCAAGGAAAGGCTCCTGGCCCTGATGGGGTTCCTGTTGATCTTTTTAAATCTGAAATTGATCTTTGGGGCCCATTAGTCACTAATGTGCTGAGAAGTGTTGTAAATAGCAAGTTACCCACTTCAAGGAAATTGGCTACTATCATTCCCATCTTCAAAAAAGGAAACAGACAAGATCCTCTCCGTTACAGACCAATTTCTCTTATTGATTCAACGGCTAAGATTTTGGGAAGTGTGATCTTATCTCGTTTAGAAGATTGGGTGACTGAGGCACAGATTTTATCCCCAATTCATTTTGGTTTTAGATCTGGTTTAGGCACAGTTGATCAAGTTTTAAACTTGAATTTGATACTTAATAAATATGTGATTGCCAAAAAGGAATCTATTCACATGGCATTTATTGATTTAACTAGTGATTTTGATTTGGTCAATAGGTCGAAGTTATGGCAAATTTTGGCAAACTTAGGTTGTGATATGACCCTTTTGGAGCTTATTAAACGCCTACATACAGATTTAATGGTTTCAGTCCAGGTTGGCTCATCTGGTCAGAGAACTTCTCCCATTCCGTCAACAAGGGGCATAAGACAGGGATGTATCCTAGCGCCTTTTCTTTTTCTGATATATATAAATGGGCTATATGATTTACTGGTAAAATACGGCAAGGATGTTCCAAAGATGGGCCAGAGACTGCTCCCAGTTTTATTATATGCTGATGATGCCGTTTTAATTGCTCGTACTGCAAATGGTTTACAGGGTTTATTGGACCTTTTTTATACATTTATGTCGATCTTGATTTGAAAGTAAATTATCCTAAGACTTTTGTTATGACATGTGGCCCACGTAATACAAGGTCCAAACAATTTACCATGGGTGGTCATATTTTAAATAAGGTAAAGAATTTTTGTTATTTAGGTACATATATGAGTTCCCTTTTGTCCTGGAAGACTCACCTTAATTTTAAGTTCCAACAAATGACAAGGAATAATGAAGCGATTTTTCGCTTTACTTGCAAATTAGGTCACAGACCCCTTGTTAGATGAAAACACTTTATAACACCAAGTGCGTTGCAGCAGTCTTATATGGGGCAGGTGTTTGGGGCTATAACAAAGTACCCTCCCTCCAAAGTGCTGAAAATAAATTCCTGCGCAGATTACTGATGGTACCAAAATGCATAGCAAACATCATCTGTCATGAGGAAATTGGTCAATGTTTTTTGGAGGACAGGGTTTCTATTGCCCCATTATTGCTCTGGATTAAATGTTGGCTGAATCCAGCGGCTAAACTTGTTCAATACTGTATTTCTGACTGCTTACATTTGTACAACTCAAATAGGATTCCCTGGCTTGTGTTTTTGTGAAAATCTTTTGAGAAGTTAGGGCTCAGGTATGTGTTTGAAGAATCCCAACTGTCATCTATAAATTCTAGGTCTGTCTTTAAATCAACTTATTTTGCGTATATGTCAGATTTGAGATTTTATAGCTCCCTGAAATTGAAAACTTTTGATCCTTATATTCGGATTTCTACGGCTCCATGTTTGGAACCTTATCTGATTTGGTTTTCATGTTCTAAAATTAGTTCTCTTTTAACCTTTTTTAGATTTAATCTGATTCATTTTAAGGTAGCCTTTCCTAAACACTGTATTTGGCAAAAGGATTTACCACCCTGCCCTTGTGATTAAAAATCAAAGCAGAGTACTTCCCATTTTTTTCTTTTTTGCTCTTTATATGCTACTCACAGAAAGGCCTTTATTATACCCATCTTATGTCATCTAAGACCCATTCATTATAAGGAAGCTATATTACACTTCCAGAGATTGACAGACATTCAAACCTATCATCATGTACTAAATTTTGTTAAAGCTTCTTTAGGAAAAAGATTACTTCGATCTAATCCCTATACGTTTGTGAGAGATTTTTGCATAACATTACCAAGTAGTTGTTAATAGTTTCTGTTTTGAGATAACATCTGCAAATTCTGTATTCTTTGTGATCTCAAAATTGTGTCTAGTACACCTATTCGCCATCTGTCAAGGGGCTTTTGGATTGGTCATTTATATGTTGTTTTTAGATAATGTTTTTATGGTATTTAATTGTGTTTTATACTATTTATTGATTTGTAATATGTGTCTTTGTATGCACTTTTATGGCAACCGCCGAATAAAATTCTTTGACTGACTGAATATTATGTGTCTGTCCTCCAGTGTAGCCGAGTCCACCAGGCGTCTGTGCACGGGGGTATGTCTCCATCTCCTATTCATCCAGAGCGGTAGATATCTAAGGGACAAAAGAGTGAAGAGGCCGTCACAAACTGAACAATGGAGCTGCAACAGCAGTCCGCAAACATGTTATGGGACAGTGTAATTTGTCAAGTATGTGAATATTTATCCTGTGACGCAGCATTGATCCATAGGCCTGTTCCCCCCCTGAAATGGCGTCCACCTGTCCTGTGAGGAGGGACAGGTGGAAGTGAAGTAATGCCGCTAACGTTGTGCGCTGTGGCGGTAGGTGGTCATGAACCGCCATGCAACTCCTCATTGGTTATAATTGGGCCCTATGGGGTACAGTGGCCAATGGTGATTTATGCCAGAGGTGATGGTATGCACCGCCGCAGACGTGACTGCCATTTTCTATCATATTCATCACTTGTTTCCTGACCTTCCATAGGTGAGGACCTACACAGTATGTGCTGCTGTGACCTGTGTGTGGAACCTACCATGGCCTGTGTGACCAGGGAAAGGGCCCCAGCCTCCACTTCTGAGGAGTTGGAGCGACTCGTGGATGGTGTCCTACCCCAGTACGGACTGCTGCATGGGCCTCCAGACCAGCAGGTGAGTACACTGTGGGCCTGATGCATGTGGCATGAATGCATGGAGTTGTGTGTGAAGGCATCGTGTAAGGGGGTGGGTGGATGTCATCTTGGCGGTATACACTTTGTGTGCTGGGCTATGTGTGTGCTAGTGGTGATGGAAATGGGTATGGTGGGCCATTTGTGTTACTGGCTGGACTGTTTGTCTAACTGTGTTCTCCTGTCTGTATTGCCTCTGCAGGTCAGTGCCCATCAGAAGAAGAGTATATGGTGTGCCAACCCCAAGGAGGTGCGGACCCTGGGGGTCTATGGCAGGTGGAGCACCCACTGTTAAAACGGCAGGAGGACCCGAGACTCTGGGCACGGAAGACCTCGGAGGCCCAGCTGGGGATGGCCTCCCAATGAGGAAGGGGTGCCCGTTGGACCCTGACACCCCGATGGCCCGCATACTGGCGGGGGGGCTTGAGGGCATCATGGCAGCCACAAGGTCACAGCTGGAGGGGTGGTATCCGGGTGGTGGCTGTGTGTCAGTGGGTGCCCCTAGGCCAGCCAGACATAGCAGCAGAGGTCCTCTGGTGGCTAAGGGTCTGAAGGGGAAATACTGCTTACCTAGCTTGTTAACATTCACTACTGGTCAGGGCTCCATGGGTCCCAGGCGTGCTGCAGTTGGCGGTGTGTACCCCTCCTCATTCTTTGTTGAGTATCCATTTCACTGGTAGTAGAAATGCATAGTGCTTAGGCCTGTTCCATGTGTGTGAGGGTGCTGTGTATGCCAACAATGGTGTCAGTGCAGTCATTGACCCAGTGTATCCTTTGTCTCTCTCTCCCCTTTCTTGTTTTCTCATCATGTCCTTATGTGCATTAGCATCATCTGGCGGAGGAGCAGAGGCACCAGCGACAGAGGGAGCTGCATCCCAAAGAACCCTGTGCAGAGTCCACCAATGCTGAGGGCACCAGTGGGACGGAGGGTGACGGGAGCACCATGGCGGAGACTGGAGGGGACAACACAGACTCAGATACCTCCTCCAATGAAGCTCTCTGGTGTGGGGGACACCTCTGTGACCACCCCAGCTGCAGGTACAGCTGCCACCCCCCATACCAGCACCACCCTCCCAGAATCCCCTCTGCGAGTTGCCCATGCCCGCTTACCCAGGAGAGTGGGCATCGCCTTTGCCCCAGGCACCTCAGGCTCTGCCCCAGTGAGCGCAGCTGCCCTGAGTGTAGAGGCATATCACCTCCTGAGATCGATCTCTGTAGGGCAGTCAACCTTTGTGAATGCTATCCAGGGGCTGGGAGCCCAGATGCAGCAATCTAATACATTCTTGGAGGGCATTTATGGTGGATTGGTGGCCCAACAGAGATCGATCCAGGCTTTGTCCTCCTCCCTAATGGCAGCCATTGACCCTGTTTCAACCGTCCCCCCTCCAACTTCCACTTCCCAGTCCCATTCTCCTCAACCCCAACTCATCCCAAGCATACAGCCAGACGAGCATGCACACAAGACAACACCCAAGAGTGTCACAGGCAAACACAATCACCCCACTTCATCCCACAGGCACTCACACAAACACCATCCAGTTGCAGTCACAACAACATCCACTATTTCCACTGTCTCCCCCTCCTCCTCCTCCACCTCCCACCCATTTACATCCACACTTATACCTGCATGCACTACATCATCATCCACTGCCAGCATCATCACCACACCAAGCAGAACACACACCTCACTGGCAGACACCTCCACAACATCCATGCACACGACCCCTGTGTCCTCTCCCACCGTGTCTGTCCCCCCCCCTAAAATACACAAATGCAAGCACTAAGACACCCAACAGCCATCCACTGCACAACAGCATACAGCCCATGCACCTGCACCCAAATCCAGCAGACAAACACCTCCAACAACCACTCCCTCATCTTCCACTCCCATTACTCTTCCCTCTTCCCACCCCAATGTCCCTAAAAAGCTTTTCCTTTCCCAGATTGACCTCTTCCCTACCCCTACCCCCATCCTGCACATATGGCCAGGGTAGCAAGGACCCAGCCAAGCACCTCAGCCAAACAGTCCACGGGTCCAGTGTTAGCAGCATCTTTTTGTGGTGGAAAGGATTCCAGGCCACAAATACTGAAGGGGAAGGATCGTGCACCAGCCACAAAGAAGGGGAAGGAGCCTGCACCAGCCACAAAGAAGGGCAAGGAGCCTACACCAGCCACAAAGAAGATGAAGGAGTCTGCAGTAGCCACAAAGAAGGGAAGGGAGCCTGCACCAGCAGCTGTCACTGAGCCCCCACCGCCAGCCATGGTTGTGCAGCCCTCAGAGAGTGCAGGGGCTGAGCAGGAGCCTCCCCAAACCACCATCACAGTGCAGCCATCAGAGGGTTCAGGGGCTGAGCAGGAGCCTCGCACAACCACCACCACAGTGCAGCCATCAGAGGGTGCAGGGGCTGAGCAGGAGCCTCCCACAACCACCACCACCACAGTGCAGCCATCAGAGTGATCAGGGGCTGAGCAGGAGCCTCCCACAACCACCACCACAGTACAGCCGTCACCGCCGGCGGACGCCATATAGTCCAGGCTCCATGGGCTGCTGTGCAGCCTGCCCCCACCAGAACCAGTGGACAAGTCACCCACTTGAGAGAATGTGGCCTTGCACTCCCCAGGACCAAGTACAGGGCATGTTGCCCCCTCCAGGACCAGTGGGGTATTCACTCACTTGAGAGACTGTGGCCTTGCACTCCCCAGGACTAAGCACAGGGCAAGTTGCCCCCTCCAGAACCAGTGGTCTTGTTTCTGCATCCGGCTGAGGTGCCCCCTTCCCCATGAGGCGCCTGCCTATTTGCCAACTGATGCCCCTGCTGTGTTCTCTCTGTATTTCGGCAGAAATCAAGAGGGTCCTTGGAATTTGCCCTCTGGCCATGTGGGCCCTGTGAACTATGGACTGGGCAGTGTCCCGTTTTTGTACATTTGTACATATCTGTTGCATTGCCACATTTACTTATTAATTCTGATGTTGATCTTATTACTATCACTTTAGTCAATTCCTGTTGTCCTTGCATTATTCTGCTAATTATCAGGGACAAATTGATTTTCTTATGCAGCTGGTTGTGTGTATGGTGTGTGTGTGGGGTGTGTGTTGTGCATGTGTGTGTCACTCTTGTTTTCCTCCCACCCTCCCTTGTGTGCTAGGTGTCTGTACTCACCGTCGTCGTCTTTGCAGGCATTGGTGTTCCAGGTGGAGCATGACATAGAAGATCATCGGGAAATCTTGCCATTCTGGTTCCATGTTGGTGTGGTTCTTCCCTTTGTCTCCAAATGGTGAGTCCTTTTACTTTTGTGCTCTGTTTGCGCCAGGCTTTTGGTGGCGGTGGTACCACCCCGGAAAAGGTGGCGGATTGAAGGGTCAAAATGTGGTGAGCGGTATTTTGTCTTCCGCCTGGCTGTAGGCAGCTACCGCCGTGGTGACTGTTGTTTCAGACCTGGCGGTCGGTGTGGTACATTGGCTGTCTTTCTGAGATATCACCGCCATGGTCATAATTTGGCAGTACTTACCGCCAGCCTGTTGGCGGTATTACTGCCACTTTATCACCATCCGCAAGGGTCATAATGAGTGCCATAATGTCGACCATGACAAGAACAGCAGGCCAAAGTAAGGGCAATATATTCAAACTTTTGAATTTGGTAAGGTGAGCCGATCATCAAATCCATTTAACAGAAGTTATGATCTTGAAGAGAATCTTCGAAGCCATTGATAGGAAAGGACCTCAGGAAAGAGGCCACATCATCAGATGTTAGATCGATGACAGGGTAGGGAGGTTGATTCACAGAACAGTAATATGTGGTAGTCTCTTGTGCAGGTCCACCTGGTGGCACTCTCCACAGCGCCGAAAAGAGCCAGATTGTTCATTAAGGGTGACTCATAAGTAGCCTCGCGAATCAGCCTTAGTCTCAAGGGGAACGACCGTGAATGAACCCTCATCGGGGACATCAGCAGTGCTTGGTCCACAGGAGGAACCGGTGTAACAGCAAGGCACACTGTAGGGAAATGTTTGAAGAAGCACCACACGCCGCGAAAGACCGGCTGCACACACCATAGGACTGGTCGGAATGACAATGACCAATCACAATCCAATTCTTCCAGCAACTGAGCATTAAAGACCTGAACCATGCATTCAAGCACAGTTGAGTTGGTGGCAGTGGCTCCATTGCTTCGAGTAGCTGGGAAGACACAACCACTGCAAATCAGAAGTAGTAGCAGTGGTACTCTGCCTATTAATGCCAATATTATAGGAAAGCCGCCAAACATGTGAAAAGAGTGAATGGATGACTGATGGAATAACTCCGAAGACAGTCTGGAAGATGGACACAAATCCAGACCCAACAGCCTTAAAGAAATGGACAATCCCCGCCGGGTTTGTATCTCGGCCGATGATCTGTATATCTGGAGAGCAGACGTCTCTCTAGCCAATGTCAACGTGACTTGTTTTTGGAGCAGTAGCTACTTTAGTCTGCTCAGCCTGTCATAATTTACATTAGCAGTATCAATGTGAGGCCACATTTCTGGTACTTTTATCTCTCATGTTGGGGGAATAAAACTTGTCCACAACAAGTAATGACCTTAGAGACTGAAATTGTGTAGGCAATTTCTGGTTGCATACCACAACAGCTTTGGCCACTCAGCACCCCATAACTTCCATTCAAAAGTACATGAAATGCTGGTCAAATCAAAGGGATAGGAGTACCTTTCAGAAAACAGGCCAAGTTTGCGACCCCTGCATTGCAAAGGTCGTGAAGGGACACCTGCTTGCAGAGCATTGAATGACTAACAGTATTCTTGCATTTGCTTCTGCTGAGAAAGACGTCTGTTTTGCCGTTCAGACATTTGTATTTAAAAGGCAACCCCCACTCTTATTTTATATAGCTATTGCCTAGCTGCTCGTATCTGCCCATGGCAACATGTTTCAGGCATTTCAAAAAATGAAAAGTGGAAATGGGCAGATTAATAATGCCATGTAGAAGTCATACTATTGATAGACTTTCTGCAACTGTGAAAGACAACTTCCCTAACTTTTCCATATGAAGCATGGTGAAACTAGCTTCCCTTTAAGCCATTGTCTGTTGTTCATTGGATAAATTAAAAGCAGCAAAGAGGTCACTACTGTTAATGTATTTCCATGGAACTCGGATGTTTTTCAAAGTCTGTAACGTCCAACCTAACTGAATGACGGAATGCAGCTGACTTTGCCCATTATATAAAAGGGACATATCTGTCTGAATGTCATCTATCGCAGATGACACTGTTTGTTAGGGAATAAATCCTGTTGGACAGAATGTTCATGCTGTTGTCGTCAACAGCGAAAGCATTTTCTAAATTTTCCTTGTCTATCTGTCTTAAACGCGCAGCAGCGTCTATCTGAGAAAGCTTCCATATGGCATAGATAAATCTTTTAGAGCGTGGCTTTCTAGGACCTAACAAGAAGTCCTGCAAGTCTATATCTTCGGAAACAGTGTTGAGATCTTTCTTAACTGCGGCTAACGTGTTAGTCTGTACCCACTGTTGGCACAGTTTACCCACATTCTATGTTGTAACTATTCCTATGTGTGGACCTGAGACAAAGCAAGTGTCTGTCCGGCTAATCTGGAAACCGCACTGCGGAATTCACAAAATGTGCCTGACACCCTTTTGTGTCTATTGGGCAAATCAACCACCCACCAGGACTGGAAAGTGAAGAGTTATAGGTACAAGCCTGAACCTTTGCATCTAGTTCTTCCTCAGTGACATTCAGGAAGGATCGCCAATTATTAAACTTTGCCGGTGTGAGGATACTGGGTGTGTTCATTTCTTTTATTTTCGATCACCCCAGACACACTGTCTGTTGAATGGTATCATTTAAAAGATCATTTGCACAGGAATCAGGCACGCTCAAAATAAAGCTTCCCTACCCTGTATTGCCAATCTTGTGTTCCCCATACACTCTTTATATCAATAGTGTTCCTACAATATTTGTAACCTTCAACTGCAAAACGGGAAACAAAGGAATCTGAATATATCAGTTTTGTATCAGTTAACAAAATTTTCTTAGGTTTCGAAGGAGGAAATTTGAAATAATACGACTTTGGATGTTTTGTGTCATATCCAGAAAAATAAGTACATTTATCTGAATAACGTTTTGGGCTCCCCACAGGTGGTGTTGAACAGTGTTCCCAAAGTGTGTAGTCAATGTCTAGTAGCACGGTGCAGGTAATAATCTTCTCAGTTGTTATATCAGAACATTTCCCCATAATTCTTTGTATTTGTATATACATCATCATTTTCAAATACTGAATAGCCCTTCATTTCAGCTAACATAGAATCAACTGTCTGGACATCCCAATCATCAGGTACAACACCAGGTGTAATTACATCAGTCATAGAAATTTTGAAGACTTAGGGAATTTGAATTACCTCAGCAGGCCCGTATATCTCAAATGGAATGTTATCCCACACAATCCCATCAGGAATAGGTACAGCTGAAATGTTCACAAGGGGCAAGTCTCTTTGGACCTTTTGTGAGGAATGATATAGAGTTAAGACTTCATACACAGGTTCAACAGAGGAGAGTTCAAGAAGGTAATAACCAAAAAGAAAGCAGCCACAAAACCAATCCATTGAAATAATGAAAAAATGTCAAGCAGATTCATAAATAGTTCCATGGGTGAATTAAATCATTTTTTTCAAGCCATAGATAGGAATGTATGTCGGAACGACGCCTGCCGGAACAACGAATGCCTGAACAACGAGGTCGGAACAACTACCTCGTTGTTACCACTAATGCCTTTACAACGAATGCCTTAACAATGATTTTTCGTTGTAAAGGCATTCCTGGTAAAGGCATTAGTCATAGGTATGCATTGTTCTTGCATGCGTCCCCCCTGGCCCCCCACCCCTAAAAATTACTGTGACCCCCCCCACCCCTACCCTAAAACCACACCAACCCCCCACCCGTGCCCCCAAAACTACCCCAACCCCCCAAAATTACTGCAACCCCCTCCCTACCCCCAAAACCTAAAACAACCCCAACCCCCACCCCATCCCTGAAACCTAAAGTACCCAAACCCCCACCCCTAAAACTACTCCGAGCCCCCACCCTGCCCCTAAACCTAAACCCCCCAAACCCTCCACACTGCCCCTAAAATTACCTGACCCCCCAACCCACCCCTAAAACCTAAAACCACCCCAACCCCCACCCCTGAAATAACCCCAACCCCCACCCCATCCCTAAAACCTAAACTACCCCAACCCCCACCCCTAAAACCACCCCAACCCCCCCTAAAACAACCCCCACACCCTCCCGCCCCTAAATCTAAAAATACCCCGAACCCCCCACCCGCCCCTAAAACTAAAACCCCAACCCCCCATCCCTCCCCGCCCCTAAAACTGAAAATACCCTGCCCCTAAAAATAAAACTCCTACTCCCCACCCCCGCCCCTAAAACTGAAAATACCCTGACCCCCCATCCCTACTCCTAAAACTAAAACCCCAACCTCCCACCCCGTCCCACCCCTAAAACGGAAAATACCCCGACCCCCCACCCTCGCCCCTAAAACTAAAACCCCGACCCCTGCCCCACCCCTAAAACTGAAAATACCCCGACCCCCACCGCCCCAAAACTAAAACCCCGACCCCCCCACCCCCACCCCTAAAACTGAAAATACCCCGACCCCCACCCTGACCCTAAAACTAAAACCCCGACCCCCCACCCCGCCCATAAAACTGAAAATATCCCAACCCCCCACCCTGCCCCTAAAACTAAAATCCCAACACCCAACCCCCGCCCCCACCCCCACCCCTAAAACTGAAAATACCCTGACCCCCGCCTCTAACACTAAAACCCCACCCCCACCCCGCCCCTAAAACTGAAAATACCCTGACCCCCCATCCCCGCCCCTAAAATTAAAACCTCGACCCGCCACCCCTGCCCCTAAAACTGAAAATACCCCGACCGCCCACCCCGCCCCTAAAACTAAAACCCCAACCCCCCACCCCTGCCCCACTTTCCATGAGTCGTTGCCTCATCCTTGTCAGCCGACTCCCTTGTTTGTGCCTTAACCACGCATGTGCGTTGTTGAGCACATGTGTGGTTAAGGCACAAAACAACCAAGTTGTGGTTAAGGGAAGCGTAGTTCTGCTTTCATTGGCCACGACTTTGTTGTTTCAGAGTCGGCCTTCAGGGTGTTTCCCCATAGACAGAGCTTCCATGTCTTTGAAACATTTTCAATCGCAGGAGTGGATGAGTTTGAAGAAAAGTCATCAATATCGATGAAGTAACCAGAAGCAGTCTCTGCAAACATAGGAGCAGGTGCATTACCGGTGGATGGGCCCACTTCACATGGAGGCTCATAGTAGACTATGTCGTCAGTTTGTGTTGTGTTAGTGTAAAAAACAGCCAAATCTTGGACAGGTGTTGTCATTGAAGTGGTAATTGGAATCACAAAGAGCTCATTCTTTGCCCTTCCCATGGACGAGGAGGTATTTGTAGCAGCGTTTAACATGCTTGTGTACTAAGAAGTAGTGTTGTTATTTCTGTTTTGATGAGGTATGTCCTGTTGGGTAGTGAGAGGCGACTGGGAACTACCCAAGGGACCTCTAGGTCTACTGTGCAGGATTGGCCACCTGGTGAAGTTTGGCGTCATCAATGGGAATTAATCTCTTTGCTTTGGAACCAGGCAGCGGTGGTAAGATGACAGTTCTGGTACTTTTAACTCCCAGGACTGGAGCAGGTGCTCTGTAGGATGGCCCAATTCCTTCTTCGCAGCGATATTCTCACAAACCAGATCCCTGACTTTAGGAATCCAGCCAGTGGAAGTTGTTGGTAAATCCTCTATTTCTAAGGTGGCATCACTGGTGGATGACTTATCATCACAGAATCGCTGAAGCTCCAGTAAGACAGTGAGATGTTCTTTTATGTCAAAAGGTGTGTTTCCTGCCAGCAAACCAGGGCCATCCAGATCTGGGACATACATAGACATCCCGAAGAGAACCTCATAGGGAGTGCGTCCCCCCAAGGACTGTCTTGGCATATTATTCAGTGCTCTCTGGGCCCCATATAGGTGATGAAGCCAAGTGCGGCAATAACCTAATATTCTAGCTGTTGAGGACTGCTTTAGATCACGGTTCCTCCTCTCCATGACTGAATTTCCCTCGGGATGGTATGGTGAAGAATAATGGTGTTCATCTCATCGCCCCCATGGTGTCCCTGAATGCCTTAGAGGCAAAGGCAGGGCCCTGGTCCAAATAGAATACTGCAATGTACCGATAAAGATCAGCAAGTCTTTTATAACAGTTTGAGCATCAGCCGCCCACTGTAGCCAAACTCACAGGAATCTAGAACAAGAATCTACAGTGACTAAGATGTACTTGTATGCACCTTCAGGTTAAAGCAGTCTGCAATGGTCCAGGTACACACCGTAGTGGCCTATTGGACACTAAGAGGGATGTCTGCAGTGGGCTTTTGATGTTGGAGCCCTTAATTTGCTGGCAAATGCCACAACAAAGAACGTACTGTTTTGTCTGTTTGTATAGACCTGTCCACCAGAAGCGTTTCTGTAAGAGTGTTACTGTGGCCGAAATTCCAGCATGAACAGATGCAACACCCTCATGTGCTGCTTTGATGAGATCTAATCTCAGGTCTTGGTTGGGGATTGCTCGAGCTCCAACCCCAGGAAGTGTTGCGTAGGCAACATTCTGTGCACTGATGTGGTAAGAATATTTTGTAGGGTATGCTTTTGAAGAGACTTTTCTTCAGCCAAAGCTTTCACGACAGTCAAAATGTCATTATCCAATCTCATCAGCCAAAGTATTGCCAAAAACGTGAACTCCTACACGTTGGTGGCCCAATGTATGTACTACATGGACACATGGTAGCATATCCTTGAGATCAGCCACCCTCTCCGAAGAATTCTGTGTTTTATGGTGTTCCTTTTGGAGTCTCTAAACTCGTTCAATCACCAATGGTTAAGATACTCATTGTAGGACTGGGTGTGAGAAAGTAGCCTCTTTCTAGCATGGTTACCCCCACTTTTGGCCTGTTTGTGAGTGTGTGTCAGTGTGTTTTCACTGTGTCACTGGGTTCCTGCTAGCCAGGACCCCAGTGCTCATACATAAAAACCTATATGTCACTGTGTTTTGCCTGTCTCATTGGGATCCTGCTAGCCAGGACCCCAGGGCTCATAGTTTGTGGCTTATGTGTATGCCTGTGTAGTGCCTAACTGTGTCACTGAGGCTCTGCTAACCAGAACCTCAGTGCGTATGCTCTTTCTGCTTTTAAATTTGTCACTGTAGGCCAGTGGCTACATTTACCATTTTCAATTGGCATACTGGACCCACCCTATAAGTCCCTAGTATATGGTACCTAGGTACCCAGGGCATTGGGGTTCCAGGAGATCCATATGGGCTGCAGCATTTCTTTTGCCACCCATAGAGAGCTCAGACAAACCCTTACACAGGACTGCCACTGCAGCCTGCGTGAAATAGTGCACACACTGTTTCACAGCCATTTTCACTGCACTTAAGTAACTTATAAGTCACCTATATGTCTAACCTTCACTTGCTGAAGGTTAGGTGCAAAGTTACTGAGTGTGATGCACTAGCAAAGGTGCCCCCACATAGTTTAGGGCCATTTCCCAGGACTTTGTGAGTGCTGGGACGCCATTACACGTGTGAATTACATATAGGGCAATACCTATATATAGCTTCACATTGGTATCTCTGAATATGGCCATGTAACATGTCTAAGATCATGGAATTGTCCCCCCATTCCAAATCTGGTATTGGGGTGCCAATTCCATGCATCCTGGGGACTCCACCATGGACCCCCAGCACTGCCAAACCAGCTCTCTGAGGCTTGCACTGCAGCTACAGCTGCTGCCACTGCACAGACAGGGTTCTGGCCCCCTGGGGTCTGGGCGGCCCAGTCCCAGGAAGGCAGAACAAAGCATTTCCTCTGAGAGCACGGTTTTAATCCCTCTCCCTTTGGAAATAGGTGTTGCAGGCTGGGGATGGGTAGCCTCCCCCAGCCTCTGGACATGCTTTCAAGGGCACAGATGGTGCCCTCCTCGCATAAACCAGTCTACACTGGTTCAGGGACCCCTTCTCCCCTGCTCTGGGGGGAAACTGGACAAAGGAAAGGGGAGTGACCACTCCCCTGTCCATCACCACCCCAGGGTTGGTGCCCAGAGCTCCTCCAGTGTGTCCCAGACTTCAACCATCTTGCTTTGCAAGGTGTGGGGTCACTCTGGAGGGCTCTGAGTGGCCAGTGCCAGCAGGTGATGCCAGAAACCCCTCCTGATAGGTCCATACCTAATAAGGTAGCCAATCTCCCTCTCAGGGCTATTTAGGATCTCTCCTGTGGGTTCTCTTCAGATTATGCTTGCAAGTTTCCTTCAGGAATCCTCTGCAACAACTTCAGACTCTTCTGACGTTGGATCAACTGCAACCTGCTCCAAGAAACGCTATAACTGTAGCAAAGTGTCTACAAGAAACACTTTTCTTCAGCAACTTCAGCTCCAAGTCAGCAACTGCAACAGTTTCCATGGTGTGCATGCTCTGGGGACTCCCTTTCTTCATCCTGCACCAGAAGTACTGAAGAAATCTCCCGGGCAGTGACTGGATCACTCCTGTGCTCCAAGCAGGCACCTTCTAAGGTGATGAACCATACAATGGGACTCCTCTCACGGCCACGAGCCTGCTCCTAAGGACACAAAGGGTGGAAATCATCGACATAGACTGTCCTGAGGTCCTACTGACACAATTTAGAGGAGGTAAGACCTTGCCTTCCCTGAGAATGATGGCACCCCTGTGTATTGTGTCTTCTTTGCCTCCTGAGGCCCTTGTGCACTCTTTGCAAAATGCCTTCTTGCACAGCCTAGCCCAGGTCCCCAGCACTCCACCCTGTGATGCTCATCTCACTGAGTTGTTCTCCGGTGGCGTGGGACCTTCTTTTGTTGTGCTGCATCAACCGTGTTTTGCTTCTCCTTTGAACCCAGATCCTGTGGATTCTGGGGGTGCTGGATGGCATCCTGAGGGCTCTCTAAAGTACTGAGAGCTCCCTCGTCCTCCTCACACAGAGTTGAGGCCCCCAGGTCCCTCCTGGGTCCATCCAGTGCCATTTTGATGAAAAATTTACTTTTGTCGTAGCCAAGGCTTGTTGGCGACTTCCAACACAAAATATCATCTGCAACGATCTTCACACCATGGGACATCTTTTGCATCATACAGGAACCCACTGGCATCTTCCCAGGGTGCATTTCTGCACTTCTACTAACGGGGACTCTTCTTTTGCACCCTCTTCTGGGTTGGCAGGGGCTCCTGTCCTTCTTGGAACTTCTTTTGACTTCTGCACTTGGTCCCCTTCCTTTGCAGGTCTTCAGGTCCAATAATCCAGCAGTTGTTTTTTGCAGACTTGGTTGGCTGCTGCAGAATCCCAAAAACGAGATGTAGTGTGTCCCAAGGAAACTTGCAGTAAATTACTCCTGCTTTTCTGAGCTCTGGGGTGGGGTAATTTACTTACCTTTACTGTATTCTTACTCTCTCAGCGATTCTGCACACACTACACTTGTCTAGGGGGGAATTTGTGATTCACATTCCACTTTTTTAGTATATGGTTTGTGTTGCCCCTAGATCTATTTTCTCCCATTGCATTCTATAGGATTTCCTACTGTTTGCATTGTTCTATGACAATTTACTTGTCTAATTTTGGTGTCTAGTGTATATATTGTGTATAATACTTACTTCCAGAAGGAGTATTGTCTCTAACATACCTTTTTTTTTGTTAACACTGAGTATTGTCTTTACTTGTGTAGAAGTACTGTGCAACTATAAGTGGTATTGCATGAGCTTTGCATGTCTCCTAGTTCAGCCTAAGTTGCTCTGCTATAGCTATCTATATCAGCCTAAGCTGCTAGAACACTACTACATTTCACTAATAAGGGATAACTGGACCTGGTATAAGGTGTAAGTACCCAAGGTACCCACTACAAACCAGGCCAGCCTCCTACACTGGACACAGTAGCATGATTCACAGACAAGTAAAGTCAGTAATCATGGCTCTGTGTGTTCTAGTGCTAAGATAGGGGGCTTTGAAATCAGCCAGCTGTGTTGTGCAGTCCCCTAGGGTCTGCGTGTAGATATTGTGAGGGTAGAAAACTCCATCTTTTATCAGTCCACTCACAGCTGTGCAAGCAACTGAGTATTGATGTTTGGTACCTATAGCTGATTGTGCTGAACCATCAGTGTAAATTACAGCATGGTATCTGCCAAGTGGCAAAATATCTAGAGGAGCGAGGTACTCCTGTTCGTATTAGAGGAATTCTTGTGCCAGAAGTTTTGGATCAAAGATGTAGTCAACATCAGTGGCAGTCAGGGAGGTTACCTCTAAGGCTGGCACCAGGGTAGAGACAATGATGTATTTCCTTTGGGAAAGTGGCCTCTCCTTAATGACAGCCATTTAAACTGCTGTTAGATTTTTTTCTGTGGGTGCAAAACATTATTCTGCATTAGAGTATAAATGTGATTTATAAGCTATAGGCACCTTGTCACCTTCGTTAAATGATACATAAGTGACCCCAATAGCACCAGCAATTATTCTGATGACCAAATGTGTTTTGTTGTCACGTGTGTGCAAGTGTTTTGCTTCTAGCATGTCCTGTTGCAACTCCCTAATGATGCGTGTGTGTTCAATTGTCCTGTGTTTGCTGGAAAAATCAGGGTGTATTAAGTCATAAAGTGGCATGATACATTGTGCATAGTCAGGAATGTAAGTTTTGCCAAAGTTAAAAAAATCAAGTAAAGGCTGTAATTTCTTGATTGTGTTTGGTGGTTGGAATTGAGCAAATTTTTCTAGAAAGTGCGCAGCCAGGCTCTTGCCCTCGGTTGATGGCTCGTATCCCAGGAATAATACGCTGTGAAAGGCTATTTTCAGTTTCCTAAAATAAAATTTGTAACCAGGGGCTGTGAATCCTAAAATGATCTGATCGACCCTGGCAAGATGAATGTTGAGGTCGCCATCTGTGAGATAGATATCATCCATATAAGACAACGCCTCTGGATCAATATCTTGTAATATTGATGTTACACGGGCTGAGAACAGCCCTGGGCTGTTCCTGTAGCCTTGGGGCAAACGGCAGAAGCATTTTTGTGAGCCAAATGAGAATGCAGTCAGGTCCCAAGTTTTGTGTGCAAAATTCTGGCAGAAAAAAACGTTGTCAAATATCCAAGGTTGTTTTGTATTTTTTTAACACTGTGTTGTTAATTAGTGCTGTGCTATGTGAATTGTGTATAGAGTATGTTCGTGTGTGACTGTTTAAGTGTCTGTAATCTAAGAATATTCTGTAGCAGTAATCAGGTTTTGCAATGGGGAATAACGGGTTATTCATTGTAGATACACAGGGCCCAATTACTCCCTGGTACTCGAGCTGAGTGAGGATCTCACCCACCGGAGCTTTTGCTTTGTGTTTAACAGGATATTGTGGCTGAGGTTGGGGCATAGGCCTGATAGGTATTATATGGCAAGGAGAATCCTGGTTCCAAACTACATGATTGCGTATAGTGCAGGTGCCTGCGCTAAAGCCCAATTGACACAGTAGGCTTGTTTTACCTCTTGTGGAACAAGAACAGAAAAAGAAGGCAAAATTACATCTTCCCCATGTGGGAGCTTACGGACGCACTCAGGTGGCCAGTCCTTTTCAGCCAGTAGTGTTGAGTAGCCATTTTAGTTATAGCCCCATGCACATTATTTTAGCAAACCAGCCCTGCCGCTGTGCACTTTACCCTAGATATATTTTATTCAGCTTTATTTATTATTTTTACAATAGCCACATTTGCGGTCTTCTTTTATTTCTCTCTATCTAGCTGTTCTTTGCTTAGGTCAGCACTGCGTTCTTAAACAAGAAATTTCTTTCACTCTGCTTTTCTCATGGCTGCAGTAAGATAGGTTGCCGGTAAACGCTTTGTCTCTAGTGTTCATAGAAACATACACATTCTTACAAAAGGAAATTTTTTCAGTACAAAGGCTGTTTTATCATAAAAACTTTTCTCTGTCCCATACACATTAAAGGGAGATTCCAGCCAGATGACCACGACTGTATGCTGATTGCTGAACACTTTGCTACAGCTGCTTCTGTAGGCTACAGGCCTCTTGCTTAGGTATGAGGGATGATGTGTTCCCAGGGGAACCTGAAGGGCAGAAGTAGAGCTTAACATGCCGTGCTCTAATATAGCCTAGGTAGGAATTATTTCAATGACTCTAGTGACAATATGGTAAGGTTATTTTTATGCTTTACTCTCCTTGTCACAATTTTAATCCTGTCTTGCTTCATCGTCCTGGTTGTTGCAGTTCATGCTTTATTCTCTAAGATCCAGTTGCTTCATTGAAGCCTTATTGAAACATATACCGCCTCTGATTGTCCTTGTATATGTGAGACTAATGCATCTGAGAGAAATGGATGTAATCTGAGTGACCACGATTTCCCTGAGAAGCCATTTATGTCATGCGCTTGGCTGCTCAATCATCCCTGATCTTGGGTAGAGATGAGGCACTGCTTGTTGGCCAGAACAAAACCCGGATTAGGCCGACAGGTGTTACCTGTAGTGGGTTAGACTCAGTCCCTCACACCACAGGCAATTCTGCCACTCAAATCCAGTAGTCTCAGTAGAATAATGAGAGCCTACGCGACATGGCGCCGCCAACGTTTGGTCAGGCTCTAATTTTTGGTTCCTCCTGAGTATCTCTGTCTCACTACATACAAAGACACCTCAGTGCTATATACTGAGACGTCCGTGGTATTTAGGATATTCCTCTTCAGCTAAGTAGGGAGTACCTAACTAACGCTCTAGGATGTTCAAGCTTGAACTCTAAAAGGATAATCCCCATTTGGTGTGCCTATCTCTGAACAAAATTCACTATTTGCTATGGCAAACCCACAACGGGTAGGAATTGCAGTCAACATGCGACCACTCCTTACTGCACATTTACTGGTGCATGGCCTGGTAGCGTAGGCTCTCATTATCCCAATGAGACTACTGGATTTTGAGCGGCAAGACAATTAACAGGGTGGGGGACTGAGTCTGACCCACGGTGAAGGACCCTTGTCACTCTAAATCCGGGTTTTGCTCCGGCAACTAGCAGTGCCTCATCTCTCCCGAAGGGAAGAGACAATTGGGCAGCCGAGCGCATGACATCTTAGCACTTCCCAGGGAAGTCGTGGTCACTCAGGTCACAACCGGTTCTCTCATACACAGTGCGGTCTCACATAGGAATGACAAAGGCATTTTAAGTTTTAAAGATTGTTTTAATAAAACAAGTGCATTTTAGATAGCAAAGCGTGAGCTGCAATAACCAGAACTACACAACACAGTAGGATTAAAATAGTAACGAGGAGAGTTCTCATACAAATGCCTCAATGGCATTAAAGAGGTATTTCTTAGCGGCAGTGAATGTGAGACTTCAGTCAGCCATTCGATGATTTGTAAGCAGCTGTCCTTGCATGGGGCGTGTAATGCCTTGGTTTCAAACTTGGCTTGCTATCTGAAGGGAGTTCCGGTCCCCTTGATTAAACGCACGTTCCAGGTGCTTTTAAATGGCAGTTACGTCCTCCTCAATAGTGAAGACTGTTGTGGCATGCGGGCTGGAATAGTTTACGTTGTTACGGTCACTAAGGTCATTACATGCTGCGGGAACGTGTTGTTTCCCCCCACTAAAATTAGGGAGGTAGCAGATATTTGGCCTCACATTGCTACTTCCAAGGTGAATTTTGACAAGTTAAGTATACTGAAGGCTTTTTTGTTTCAGAAGCATGTGGCCCTTACATCTGCATGCAAGACCTACGCACTTCAGGTGGCAAGGTCATCGGCGGAAATACAGTCCCTGTCAAATACAAACTTTCAAAGACACTTTGGTGAACTCGTGGGATGTATATTTAATGCGTCCAGCACGGCTGGATTAGCACATTTTTTTAAAGCTGTTGGTATTGGTTTTGTTCACACCTTTTCCTCCATATGCGGTTTAATACCTTCGGCTATTCATTCAATTTTCGGAAGCATTTTTTGGGGATTTCCGATAACTTTGGCTTTATTACCGGCAGTTTGCTTTTGCTGTTGTTTTTCCTCAATGACTGTCCCGCCGCAACAAGGACGAATGAGGGAACACTCCCATCAGCGCAGCTGTGTCGTGAATGCATGATGCAGCACTTTGGAGCAACACTCCTGGAACATTTGGAGTGTGACTGGTCTCTGTCATTCAGACTGGTTTTGGATTGTGTGCAGCCCGTGTTTCGGTGGCGTTGGTGCTCTTTTGAACATGCAGTGGACGTTTGTCTCTCATAGCAATGCCCCTCAGTGCTTGATACTGATCTGTTGATGTTCTCGATGAGGGTTCATTACCAGTCAGGCGCACTGCGGCTGTGTTTGCTCAGAGAAGCCGATTACGAGCTACCCTTCCTGGAGGAAGTTAATATTAACTCGTTCATAGGCACTGCATGGAATGCCGCCTTGGTTGACACTGGGGCTCTGGAACACACCTGCTCCCTGGAAGTTTTTGGCGTGGATTTACCGTTTTTGTCATCTGCCGAGAATCTCCTGCTTTCCATGACTTATGCTTGAACTGGAACTATCCTAAATTGACATTTTCCTTTGAATTCAGCACTGGGCTGCATGCTCACTTTAAAATTGCAAAATAGTATGCTTGTGTGTCCTCTTAACTTGTTAAAGTTGAATAGGGGTTTTAAATATATTTTGGCTAAGTGCATTTTTAGCTTCGGCTTAAACCACTTTCTACCAACAAGGGGAGGGTGTAGTGTAGCCATTTTTACTATAGCTTTATGCACGTTAGTTTAACATACTAGGCTGCTGTGCACTTTGCCCTAGATACATTTTATTCATCCTCACACTGTTATTTTACAATAACCAGTTTTACATTCTTGCTTTTATTTCCCTCTATCACACTGTTTAGCTTAGTTCAGCACTGTGTTCTCAAATAATGCATTCTTGATCGCCCTGTGCTTCAGTCAAGGCTACAGTCTGGTATATTGCCGGTAAACGTGGTAGAAGTTTAGTCTCCAGTATTCATAGAAAATACACATCCTTACATAGGGATATTTTCTTAGAACATCTGCGTGTTAGTTATAAAAACACTTCCTAGTCCTAGTACAGGTCAGAGGGAGACTCCGGACAGGAACCTACAACTAGATGCTGACTGCCCTGTTGCAGATGCTGATGCAGATTCTAGGCCGTTTCTCAGGTAGGAGGGTTGATGTCCTCCCGGGGGAACCTGAAAGGCAGGCTTAGAGCTTCACATGCTGTGCTCAGAAGAAAACTTAGAGAGAAAATAATTTAGTTGCACTATGATAGCCTTATTCTTGTGCTTCACTCTCCTTGTTACTATTTTAATCCTACTGTGTTTTATAGTTCTGGTTATTGCAGCTCACGCTTTGTTATCTAAAATGCAGTTGTTTTATTAAACCAATCTTTAAAACTTAAACTGACTTTGTCATTAATATATGAGACCGTAATGTGTGTGAGAGAGCCGGTTGCGACCTGGGTGACCACAAGTTCCCTGGGAAGTACTAAGATGTCATGCGCTCGTCTGCCCAATTGTCTCTTCCCTTCGGGAGAGACGAGGCACTGCTAGTTAGCCGGAGCAAAACCTGATTTGGGTTGACAAGGGTCCTTCACTGTAGTCCCCCACAATGCGAATGATCTTGCCGCCCAAAAATCCAGTAGTCTCATTCGGATAATGAGAGCCTGCGCGACAGTGTTACTGGCACATCCTTAATTCCTGTGGAGGCAGCACTTTTAGAAGAGTTATCTTCACGGAACTGCTGTAATTCCTGTAAAACAGTGACACGATCATTTATGTCAAACTTTGTTTCCGCCGCCTCCACACCAGGACCATCAAGATCCGGAACAAACATTTGTGTTCCGAACAGGCACTCATATGAAGTACGACCCCCCAGGGACCTTCTAGGCAGGTTATTAAGCGCTCTCTGAACTCCATACAGGTGGGTTTGCCAACTACGACCCGTACCTAAGACTCTGGCTGTTAAGGATTGCTTTAAATCGCAGTTTAATCGCTCCACTACAGAATTTCCCTCGGGATGAAATGGAGACGAGTACTGGAGCTGGACTCCCAACAAAGCCATGGTGTCCCTGAATGCCCTTGAGGCAAAAGCAGGGCCCTGGTCCGAATGGAATGCCACAACTGCATATGTACCGACAAAGACTCGCAAATCTTTAATAACAGTCCGAGTGTCAGCCGAGCGCTGTGGCCACACCCACACAAATCTGGAGCAAGAATCTACAGCGACTAGTATATATTTGTGTGCACTATCTGGTGTTAGTGAATCGCAATGATCCAACTACACACATTGTAATGGTCTATTAGATATGAAGAGGGGTGTCTGCGGCGGGCGCTTAGCTGTTGAAACCTTAATTTGTTGACAGATCTCACAACAAAGGATGTAATGCTTAGTCTCTTTATAGAGACCAGGCCACCAGTAACGGGCCTGCAATAGCGAAATTGTAGCTGCCACGCCAGCATGTGCAGATGCCACTCCCTCATGCGCTGCTTTAATCAATTGTGGTCTTCCATTTTTATTGAGGGTGTTGCGTATGCCTACGCTAGGAATTTTTACTTCAGCGCTCAGCATACTTCCCATGAAGTATTGATATTTATTTGGAAATCCTTTTGGATAAGGCGTGCCATCAACCGTAGCTTTTATGGCAGCCATAATCTCTGTGTCTGGATTGGAACTCGAACGAGACACTGCAGCTACAGTGGCAACTGCCACTGCCGACTTTGCGGCTTCATCAGCCAAAGTATTTCCAGCAACGTGTATTCCAACGCGCTGGTGTCCAAGTGTATGCACAACATGGACTTTGGGTAGCGTCTCTTTCTGGTCTGCTACCTTCCCCCATAGTAGTCTGTGTTTATGGTGTTGCCTTTTGAATCTCTGAACCCATTCAAGCGCCAGTAATGTAGATATTCATTAAAAGACTGGGCGCAATAATATGAATCACTAACAATCAGTGTGAACTGCATCTGATCCGTATGTTCTAGTGCCATCAGTAGAGCCTTTAGCTCAGCCAATTGTGCTGTACAATCCCCTAAGGTTTGCGTATAGGTATGTTGGGGACAGAATTTCTCCCCCTCCAGATAACCGCTCACTACCGCCCCAGCATCAGAATATTGGTGTTTTATTGATCAACAGGCAACGTGTCAGTGGGAACTCGATATTCAACTTCATATTGCAGAAATTCCTGAGCTTGTAACTTTGGGTCAAAATTGTAGTATACATCAGTGGGTGTTAAAGACGTAGCCCATTGTATCCATCGTGGGTGAGGTGCTTTTGCGTTCGGGACGCTAGCTTTTGTAAGAGCCTCTAGGGCCAGAATAGGAGAAATGACAATAATGCGATTTCCTTGGGCAAGAGGTCTTTCTTTAATAACAGCCATCTGTACAGCAGTGAGAATTTTCTCTGTGGGTGCAAAGCGTTGTTCAGCAGCGGAATACAAGTGCGACTTGTATGCAATCGGGACTGTCTCACCTTCATTAAATGTGACATAAGTAAACCCAATGACCCCAGCTATCACCCTGATGACCAAATGTGTCTTGTTGTCCCGCGTCTGTAAATGTTTTGCTGCTAGCATATCAGCCTATAACTCTCAAAGAGCATGTGTATGTTCAATTGTCCAGAATTTGCATGAAAAGTCAGGACGCATTAATTCATATAAAGGTTTTATGCGTGTAGCATAATCAGGAATGTATGTTCTGTCAAAATTTAGAAAGCCCAACAATGATTGTAGTTTTTTTATCGTATTTGGTGGTTGCAATTGTGCACATTTTTCTAAACATTGTGGCGCTAGGATCTTCCCTTCACTCGACAGCTCATATCCCAGAAACAGGAGGAAGGCAATTTTTGATTTTTTGAAGTTAAATTTGTAGCCGACTTCGGCAAACCCTACAACAATGCGGGCTACCTGTCCTAAATGTTGTAGTAACTCGTCATCCGTGAGATATATATCATCCACATATGACAATGCTTCAGGGTCCAACTCGTGTAAAATAGCAGTCACATGAGCTGCAAACAGTCCTGGGATGTTCCTATACCCCTGAGGCAAACAACAGAATTTTTTTCTGGGAGCCTAGTGCGCTAAAGCTTGTTAAGTCTCTGCTTTCAGGCGCTATATCGTGGCAGAAGAATCCATTCGAGATATCCAAAGTCATTTTATATTTTTTCCGCACAATGTTGCTCATTAGTGCAGTGCTATGTGAATTTTGTATAGCATATGTACGTGTATGTCCATTTAAATGTCTGTAGTATAAGACTATTCTATATGAATGGTCGGGTTTAGCTACAGGGAAGAAGGGATTATTCATCGGCGAGACACAGGGTTCAGTCACCCCCTGGTATTCTAATTTCGTAAGTATTTCTCTCACCGGTGCCCTTGCTTCATGTTTTATGGGATACTGTGGTTGCGGCTGAGGTTTACCTTTAATGGGAATTACATGGTATGGAGAATCCCTGTCCCACCCTATGTGATTTCTATATAACGCAGGTGCTTGTGCGAGAGCCCATTCTATAGGATAGGACTCAGCGAGTTCCTCTGGAACAAGGGGCGAGAAGGAAGTTTTAATAACCTCCTCCCCAGCTGGGCAGATGCGGACAAAATCAGGCGGCCAATCTTGTTCGCCCAACAAAATGTAATCTATTTTAACTACACGATCCCAGAATATTGCGTGTATGGTGCGTTCAATGCCTCCTTCCAATTGTAGAGTTACTCTATACACCCTATCGGGTTCGGAGACACGCATATCCGCTGTTTCTACTTGTATGAAGTCATCAGTTGCTTTCACCTCCAGATGCTCTAGAAGATTCCGGCGAACTATTGTGACCTCTGCCGCACTGTCTAGCAGTGCTAGAGCACAGTTCTTGTTCTTCAAGAGAACCCTCTTCCTGAGTGGCATGTCTAACCGAGGCAGCCGCCACTTTTTTCTTTTTAAATTGTTGTTTTTGTTGTACTGGTTTCTCTTCCTTCCTAACAGAAACCTCTGAAGAGCGTTGTGATTCCTGTCTCAGTTTCACGTACTCTGTTCTCCGCTCTGATCGCCCACCTCTTTCATTTCTCTTTTCCGATGAGTCCTGAATGGAACGAGATTGCCGTGTATCAGTATATTGATAGCTATCAGGCGTTTTTATATTCTCTCGATTTCTGAGATTATACCTATTCTGTGAGGTCTCCATACGTGGAGATTCTCCCCTTTCTTTTTTAGGTGTTTGTTGTTTTTTCTCCCAGCGTTTCTTATTACCCTCAGGTTGTTGCTTAGTATTGTCTTTATTAATTTTACCCTAAAATTGAGGTTTTTGTGGTCTGGCCCCAAGGCTATCTCGACCAATACTGGAATATGTTTCCGCTTTTATTTTAGGCAGTTCCCGCTCCTGATCTTGTTGCGGAACGTCAAGAAGACGCATGCGCACTGCAAGTGCAACTGCTTCCCCTTTAAGATTACTTAGGATAATTGAAGAAACCGTGGCAAAGTTGCCCATCAGTTCCATTCCTAAATCTAAGGCCGGGGCAGCCCCGTATTCATCTTGAATTTGTTTAAGCACTTCCGGTAGTTTGGCTAGTGTTGGTGTACCGTGTGCCATTGTATAGAGCGTGGCAAATACCGTGCCCCATGTATTACAGTGTTCAACTGTAGGAACCATCCTAAAGGGCAAGCACATAGTTAATATTCTATGTTTATCCTGAGGTCCCGTATGGGGAAATACCGCCTCCAGCGAATTAATTTTTTGTGCCAGCCAAAATGGCACATTTTTGCTGGGACTTTACCCATAATAGAGTGTTCAGTCACTGGATTTATACCTGGTGTTACTGCATGTGGTTGTGCTCGAGGAGCATGCGCTGGGTTTGTATTTAGTGTCTGCATCACAAATTGTACTAAACGTCTCTATATTGCTGTTAATTCAGTATATAAGCGTCGAACCTCTGCTACCACCATATTCGCAACTGCAGGATGAGGTGTACATGTGGCCAATAAAGGCCAGGTCAGACCATCATTACTCAGTGGACCTAACCTTACTGGTAATATTGTATGGGGTAGAGCGCCATCAAGCCAATTATTATGTTCTTGATAAGATAAAGGTATCTCTAAGTATGCGTACGCCCTGTACTGCCCAGGTGCGTTCGCAACTGTATATGTATGAAATGTATTTGTGTTCCCATCCACTGCTGGAAATATGACCCAAGAGTAAAACAGCTCTGTTCTATAGGCTGCGTGAGCGTCCACCACAAATGTGACTGGACCTCCCTGTGCTGTAAGTCCATGTGCTAAGAAATGTGTTGTAAGTGGTTGTCTCATATTAAGAGCTATATGTACAGCCTGGGGATTTGCCATTATAAAGCACTAAACATTCAGAGAAGGCACACCAAGACAGGGTCTTTTACCTTTTAAGGTTCAAGCTTGAACAACCTCCCTCTGTAAAATAGGGTTACCTATACAGTGGTGGTGGAAATCCTCAGTACGACGTATGTCTCCGTATACGGAACTGAGGGGTCATTATATTATATGAGACCGAGATATACCAGTGGACCTGAAAATTAGAGCCTGACCAAATGTTGGCAGCGCCATGTCGCATAGGCTCTCATTACCCTAATGAGACTACTGGATTTTGAGCGGCAAGATCGTTCATAATGTGGGGGACTAAGTCTGACCCACGGTGGAGGACCCTTGTCACTCTAAATCTGGGTTTTGCTCCGGCTAACTAGCAGTGCCTCATCTCTCCCGAATGGAAGAGACAATTGTGCAGCCGAGCGCATGACATCTTAGCACTTCCCAGGGAAGTCGTGGTCACTCAGGTCACAACCGTTTCTCTCATACACAGTGCAGTCTCACATAGAAATGACAAAGGCAGTTTAAGTTTTAAAGATTGGTTTAATAAAATGACTGCATTTTAGATAGAAAAGCGTGAGCTGCAATAACCAGAACTACACAACACAGTAGGATTAAAACAGTAACGATGAGAGTGAAGCACAAGAATAAGGCTATCATAGTGCCACTAGATTATGTTCTCTCTAAGTTTTGTTCTGAGCACAGCATGTGAAGCTCTGAGCCGGCCTTTCAGGTTCCCCCCGGAGGACATCAACCCTCATAACTGAGCAAAGGCCTGTAATCTGCATCAGCAACGGGGCAGTCAGCATCTAGTTGTAGGTAACTGGCCGGAATCTCCCTCTGACCTGTACTAGGACTAGGAAGTGTTTTTATAACTAACACGCAGATGTTCTAAGAAAATGTCCCTACGTAAGGATGTGTATTTCCTACGAATACTGGAGACTAAACTTCTACCATGTTTACCGGCAATGTACCAGACTGGAGCCTTGACTGAAGCACAGGGCGATAAAGAATGCATTATTTGAGAACACAGTGCTGAACTAAGCTAAACAGTGTGATAGAGGGAAATAAAAACAAGACCGTAAAACTGGTTAATGTAAAATAACAGTGCAAGGCTGAATAAAATGTATCTAGGGCAAAGTGCACAGCGGCCTAGTATGTTAAACGTGCATGAAGCTATATTAAAAATGGGTACACTACAGCCTAACGGCCCAGGGGGGTCCAGTTACATTTGTAGTTGACGCTCATTCAACCTATCGAACAGAATGTTTTTATTCTTGAGTCATATTTCCAGAAGCTGATGGAAACACAAATCCATTTCATTACTATACACCTGCAAATATACTTGCACAATACAGAGCATATGCATATCTAGAAATACCTCTATCTTAGAAAGAACATAATAATTGGCTTGATGGCGCCCTACCCCCTACAATTTTACATGTATGGTTAGGTCCTCTAAGTAATGATGGTCCTACCTGGCCTTTGTTGGCCACTTATCCACCTCACCCTGATGCAGCATCCTTGTCGGTAGCCGAAGTCCACCGCTTATATACTGAGTTGACGGAAATATATAGATGATTAGTACAGTTTGTAATGCACATATTAAAAACAAACCCAGCACATGATGTTCCAGTGCAACCACATGCATTAACGCCAGGCATTAATCCTTTGGCTGTACATTTAGTCATGGGTAAGGTAGCCACCAAACGGGAAGAAATTCCGTTTTGGTTAGCTCAAAAAATAAATGCACTGGCATCAGTATTTCCCCATACGGAACCTCAGGATAAGAATGGGGTATTATCTATGTGCTTGCCATTTGGAATGGTTCCCGCTTTAGATAACTGCAATACTCGGGGAACGATATTTGCCACACTCTATACTACAGCACACAGTACACCGACACTTGCCAATTTACTGTAAGTGTCAAAACAAATTCAAGACGAATACGGGGCCGTCATGGACTTGGGGATGCAATTAATGGGCAATTTTGCCACAGTATCCTCAATTATATGAAGTAACCTTAAAGGGGGAGCAGTCGCAGTGCGCATGTGGATCGGGGATGTTACTCCACAGGATCAAGAACATGAGCTGCCAAAGATTATCGTGTAGACCTACTCTAGCATTGGTCGAGATAGTCCGAGGGCCAGACCCACAAAACCACAGTTACAGGGTAAATCTAACAAAGATTCTACCAAGCAAGTACCTGAGGGCACTAAGAAACGCTGGAATAAAATCAACAAACACCTATGAAAGAAAGGGGAGAATCTCCGCATACGGAGACTCCACAGAATAGATATCATCTCAGAAATAGAGATAATATAAAAAACCCTGACAGATATCAATATACTGATACACACCAATCTCGTTAATTTCAGGACTCACCGGAAAAACGTAGTAAGAGAGGTCAGAGTGAAGAACTGAATACGTGAAACTGAGACAGGAATCACAACGCTCAACAGAAGTTTCTGTAAAAAAAAAAGAGAAACATCCCCAACAATAATCCCAATTCAAAAAGAAAAAGGTGGCAGCAGTTGCAGTTCGACATGCCAACCAAGAAGAGGGCTCTATTGAAGAACAAGAAGTGGGCAGTAGCGTTATTAGACGGCGCGGCAGAGGTCACAATAGTTTGCCGGAATCTTCTAGAGCATCTTGAGGTCAAAGCAATTGATGACTTCCTAAAAGTAGAAACTGTGGACGTGCGTGTCTACATGCACTACAGGGTGTACAAAGTAACGTTACAATTAGAAGGAGACACTGAGTGCAAAATTGACTCAATCTTTTGGGACCGCGTCGTAAACGTATATATGGTATTATACCGGCCGAAAGGGTTTGGCTACTGAATTTGTTCCTACGTGCCCATATGGGGAAGATGTTATCAAACCTTCTTTCTCGCCCTTTGTTCCTGATGACCTCACAAAATTCTACACCATCGATTGGGCATTTGCTCAGGTACCTGCGTCATATCACAACCACATAGGATGAGCTAAAGATTCCCCCTATCATGTAATCCCTATTAAAAATCAACCCCAACATCCAATAAAATATGATGCAAAAGCACCAGTGAGGGAAATCCTCACACAGTAGCTAAACCAGACCATTTGTACACAATAGTTTTAGACTACAGATATGTAAATAGTCATACACGCACATACGATATACAAAACTCACATAGCACAGCACAGATGAACAACATAGGTGGTCATTCTGACCTTGGCGGTAAAATGCACTTACCGCCGGTCAGAAGACCGCCATAACACCGCCGCGGCCGCGGAAACCCGCCACGGTCATTTTGACCCGCAGAAGGCAAACCTCCGAAAATCCGACAGCCACAACCGATCGCCAGACCAGCGGTCGGCGGAAAGGTGGAGGTGACCAAACCTCCACCGCCACGCCAACAGAAATACGCCCATGCCATTACGACCCACGAATCCACGCGGCGGTCATTCAAACGCGGTATTCCATTGGCGGGACACACCGCCGCGGTCAGAATACACACAAACGAACAAAACTCAGCCACATTGGCCGATTTGAATCCCACACACCTGATACACATACACACACCACTCCCACACACACAATACAATATAAAACACCCACCCACATCACCCACAAACCCCTACGCAAAAAAAGTCTGAAAGAAGGCCAGAGCGAGACACCAGCATCCACAAACTAACAGCCACAGCCACTCAACACCATCACCCACACACTATCCACACACAAAACAACACACACCACCACACTCAACACACTTAACTACACATACTCCACCCCACACATCATACACACCACCCCATGGCACCCCAAAGACAACCCCGCTTCACAGACGAAGAACTCAGGGTCATGGTGGAGGAAATCATTCGGGTAGAGCCCCAGCTGTTCGGCACACAGATACAATACACCAGCATTGCCCGGAGGACGGAGCTATGGCAGAGGATTGTCGACAGGGTCAACGCAGTGGGACAGCACCCCAGAAATCGGGAAGACATCAGGAAGCGATGGAACGACCTACGGGGGAAGGTGCGTTCCATGGTATCCAGGCACAACATCGCCGTGCAGAAGACTGGCGGAGGACCCCCACCTCAACCCCCACAATTCACATCATGGGAGGAGGAAGTCTTGAACATCCTGCATCCTGACGGCCTCGCAGGAGTCGGCGGAGGAATGGATACTGGTAAGTTGAAGCTTCAATACTGCTTCCCCCCCACCTGCATGCCAAATCATACCCCAACCCTCACCCCCATCCTCGAACCCCACCCTCACCCCCACCCCCATCCTCACCCCCACCCTCACCCCCACCACCATCCTCACCCCCACCACCATCCTCACCCCCACCCCCAGCACACCTATTCCCCGCCAATGTCTCACCATCACAACCCACACATCCCAAAACCTAGGCCTGCATGCGTCCACTAAGCATGGACACCCATCACCAAAGCATGCCCAATGCATATACACATCCCCCCCACAAGCCACCCTCACCAAAGCCCCCACACACGAATGCCAGCACTTGGGGACACGAGAACCCATAGATTCACCCATATGCCACACATTGAAAATATAACCATACCTCTATACCCCTGCAGGACCCGACCGTCAACACACCGCGGCGGAGGGGCCAGAATTCTCCACACCCCCCACCCAAGAGGCCGTCAGCGATGACAGCAGCTCTGTCGACCTGGACACCGATGACCAGCCCGGACCATCGTGGACCTCTGGACAGTCGGTTCCCCTCACACAGGCCCAGGCCACTACAGACCCAAACCCCTCTGGGAACACCAGCACAGCTCCCACCCAGCGGGCCCATGCCTCTGTCTCCAGGGCGCGTCAATCTGCGGTGTGTCTACCACTACAGGGCACCCAGGATAACCCACCACCCCAACAACAACAGGGACCTGGGGGCAGTGTAGTGGGCACACCGGCCAGGGGGCAGAGGCCCAGGGAAACAGGGCAACTCGGAGGGCAGCTGTGCGACAGGGGGGGGACGGGCCCAGGGAACCCACTCTCCACGAGGTCCTCACCACCATCATGGGAGCATACAACCGCTCCCAGGAGACGATGGCGACGGTACTGGCCCGGTTCCAGGAGATCCAGGTACTGCAGGAGGAACACTATCGGGGGTACAGGGAGGACATCAGAGCCATCAACACCACCCTGGTTACCATGGTAGGGCTGCTGCAGGACCTCGTCAACAGCAGGGCGGACACTCAACAACACCCAAGGGCCCCTGCCACTAGCCTGGACCAAGAACAGCCAACCACCTCCGCCGGCGCTAGTGGACAGGAGGCCCCCGCACAGCAGCAGCCCACCAGACCCCCACCTCCTGCAGGAGAAGAACCACCCCGCAAGAGGGCCCTGAGATCTCGCAAGAAGACAGAGTAGGATGTCAAGACCCCCGCCAGCAATGGATACCACCTGATGTCATCCCACTGTCCCACATTGTTACCCTGTCCATCCTTGAACTGCCCATGCTCCATCTCTCCACAGGCCTTTGGACAATGCACCTGTGTGACTGTTACTCTGGACTCTGCCATGGACATTCCTTCACCATAGCCCCCACCCACTTGAAACCACCCATCCCATTTTGAGCACTTAAATAAACACCTATTTTGCACAAAACTATCTGGAGTCTGGCTGTGATTTCAAAATATTGTAATTGACATGACAGTGCAAATATGTCCTTGTACATGGTGAAGTCAACAAACAGCTGCCACAAAGCTGTAGTCCATGGGGAAACGAAGCACAGGACTCGTAGTGGGGACCCCAGATCTGAAATAGGGAGGGAAACGCCAAAACTCAGTCATCATACACTGGGGCAAATAGACAGGCAGCAGAGATGCAGGAGAGTAGTTAACATTTACTAAATTATCTTAGAAATGTTACCTGTGTCCTATTGGAAGTACTGTTCAATGATTCTGTCCCTGTTGTCTGTTTCAGCCCCGTCGTCTTCCTCCTCGTCACTCTCCTCAGGTTCCACCGCTGCCACAACACCACCGTCTCGACCATCCTCCTGCAGGAAAGGCACCTGGCGGTGCAAAGCCAGGTTGTGAAGCATGCAGCAGGCCACGATGATGTGACACACCTTCTTAGGTGAGTACATTAGGGATCCACCTGTCATATGCAGGCACCTAAACCTGGCCTTTAGGAGGCCAAAGGTGCGTTCGATCACCCTCCTAGTACGCCCATGTGCCTCATTGTACCGTTCCTCTGCCCTGGTCCGGGGATTCCTTACTGGGGTCAGTAGCCACGACAGGTTGGGGTACCCAGAGTCCCCCACTAGCCATACACGGTGTCTCTGTAGCTGTTCCATCACGTAAGGGATGCTGCTATTCCTGAGGATGTAGGCGTCATGCACTGACCCTGGGAATTTGGCATTTACATGCGAGATGTACTGGTCAGCCAAACACACCACCTGGATGTTCATTGAATGGTAATTTTTTCTGTTCCTGTACACCTGCTCCCTGTCTCTTGGGGGAACCAAAGCCACATGGGTCCCATCAATGGCACCAATTACATTGGGAATATGTCCAAGGGCGTAGAAATCACCCTTCACTGTAGCCAATTCGCCCACCTCAGGGAAAATGATGTAGCTCCTCACGGATTTCATCAGGGCAGACAACACTCTGGATAACACCTTCGAAAACATGGGCTGAGACATCCCAGAAGCAATTCCCACTGTTGTCTGAAATGACCCACTTGCCAAGAAATGGAGTACTGACATGACCTGCACCAGAGGGGGAATCCCTGTGGGTTGGCGGATGGGGGAGATCAGGTCGGGCTCCAGCTGGGCACACAGTTCATGGATAGTGGCACGGTTAAGACGGTAGGTCAGGATAATGTGGCGTTCTTCCATTGTCGACAGGTCCACCAGCGGTCGGTACACGGGAGGATTCATCCGTCTCCTCGCCCAACCCAGCGGACGGTGCCTAGGAAGGACAACATGGAGCACACAGTCAAGCAACCCACAGGTACGTACTCACAGCTAGCACAGTAAACGATTCTCTATGCAGTGAATGGCGTGTCTGAGTGGCTATGCAAGGCCTAGGCCTGTGTGACGCAGTTGAAATGGAGCCATGGGGGCCCTGGAAATGGCGGCTGCCTGACCTGTGAAGT